>NC_054066.1:27248798-27548798 GCF_017639655.2 Falco naumanni
ACAGCGAAGTGCTCCTAAAGCGTTACAGAAAGAAAAACTCTCATTTTCTGAAAGTATAATTTTCTTCTGCCCCACTAAACTTTTTCATGTTTTCAGCGGTGCTGATTTGTTAGGATTGCTTTGGGAGACCGCCCTCACAAGCATCTTTTGCTGTAAAATCCTGATGACAGAAAATAACTTTCACATCTTTCAAAATCTGTCCACTGTGAAAGATTTTTTTCATTAGGATGAAAGCGTTTGGGGATTTTTGGTGTGATATGGAATGACAACCTCTCCAAGAGCACGCCTGGGCTTGCTCAGAAGCCCACAAACTATGGAGTACTCCTGGATGGACAAGTTACTCTCTCAGCAGCAGTTTCTGTTTAAATTAACTAAGCACTAGTGAAGAAATCCTGCAACTCACTGTGTAAAACTCACCAGGATTTCTTTCCTTGAACCGGGATCTGTAAGAGCCAGCAATGAGACAATGAAAGGATGGAAAACTAATTAGCACATGCAAACAGCATTTGCCATACCACACATTGGACTCTTAAGGCAGAAAAGCTTCCACTGGAGCACAGAAATACAGCACAGGGACTGCACCGCAACACCCCGTCCCTGTGCCCTGCCACCTGAGGGTAATTCTACAGCTGCTTTCTTGGACAGCACGTATGTGCCAGGAAAACCCGGACAGGCAGCTGGCTCTGGCAAGGGGAACATCACCCTTTGACCTGCATCCGACAGCCCCCTGCCCCAGCACACAGAGCTGGTATAGCACGTTATTCTTTATGAAAGAATAGCTATACCTTCTGCACCAACTTGAAACTTTTTGCTTCATGCATATTTAGCTTTCTGTATAAAGAAGCAAAAATCCACTATTTTTCTATTGAAACCATACACAGAACAGGCCAGGGCATTTTCTTCCCCCTATATTGCTAAAAAGTATTTCTGTATCCATTACATATTTCGTTAACATATAAATGACAACAGAAAATATTTATTATCTTCATCAAAGCCCTGCCGGTGGTATTAAGCAACTCCTTTGACAAACAAAGGCTCCACCAGGAGCCCGCCAAGGGGGAGCGCACATCTGGAGCACCACAGGTTTGCAGCTGGCACATACGCTGCAGCCCCCAGCTTACCTGCCTCAGGCTGCGCACCTCTCCACAAACTCTGGAGTACCCAAGACATTAATAAGCACATTATTATCTGGGGATGAAAGTGTTGCCTCCTGAATAACTTCACATGTAAACAAGAGGTGGGCATATGGTGTTGAAATCCAAGTGCTATTTTCTGCACTGAATTCCTACAGTTTCAGGTACCGGTGTCTGTGGGCTCGCTTTAGATACTGGAGCCATTGAGACTCTTGTACTTTCAATTATAACTTGTTTACTCTGAATAAGACAGAGATGCGGCTATAACTCTAACTTGATATATAGTTTGACCAAGCTGACAGTTTGTTACTAAAATTGGGTTTATCATGAGTTACTTTTTCACTCAAGTGCTTTATTTTGGTTTTTAAAATAACTTTCCAGTGCCTGAGATCTTTTAGGTTTTACTTCTTGATTACTCTTTTTGGCTGCCAAGAGATGCTATAACTCTAATCACGTTGCAGATTAATTTAGTCTCCTTTGGGAACAGCAGCTCGTATATGGGATTTATTTTTGTTTAGTTTTAGGGAAGGTTTTATGAACCTCTGAAAGAATGTATTGAGCCACGTTTAAGTTATTTTCCTTAAAGTGACTGAGTCAATTGCAACCAATTGAGTGGAAACATTTATATTAGAGTTAAACATGGATAAAAACAGTGAATAAAAAATGGGAAGATATATTTGGAAGTAGCCAAAGAGACTATGGCATGGCTGTTTATAACCGATTACTGTTTTAATAGCTTGGTGTTCTTCTTCATTATTGTTATTCAACTGAAAGTTAAGTTGTGCTCAGTTTCAACATATCCAATCTAATTCAGGAGTAACAACCCCACTGTGGCTGCACCAAGCCCGAGCCTCAGCACCCCGTGGAGGTGTCCTGCCCATGGCCGCTGGGCCGGGCTGACCTGGCAGGCTGGGTCCAGAGCAAAATTCCTGCTCCTTTTAAAGGGCATTGGAGCAAATCTCAAGGGAGAGGTCCGAAATCCACTAGCACTCAGCAGCCTTGCTGGCATGGAGTGAAGAGAGGAGTTAAGGCAGAGTACAAAAGCTACGTTCAAAAGCCACACATAGAAGCTAATGGCATTGAGAGCAGAGTGCCTGCTAGCTGGGAGTCTTCTTTTTGTGTGTGAACACTGAACAAAAATCAATCCATTTCAATTATTCTTTACGTTGTCTCAAGTGCAGGAAGCTAAGCTGAAATTCTCATTTAGGTACTGGGGTCACACATTCAACAGGACTGTAAAGCACTGCTACGTGGGAAGTTATTGGTCCCAGTTCCGTTTGATCGATAATATTCCAGATTAACAGTGAAAGCATGAGCTAGGACACACCTGCTGAGAGGTAAATACAGAAGGAGCTGGGCTGACCCCCTCCATCAGGCAGCAACACAGCCGTGCCACTTCCAGCTTGCAAGTAGCTTAGTGGCAGCCAGCGCTGATGCCCCCCCATGTTGTGTTTCGCACATCTCCACAGGTGTGCCTCTAGCCTGCAAAAATAAGCGCTCAAGCTGGAGAAGGACCCTCTGGAGTCAGCGATTTAAAGCCCGCGAGGAACAGAGCAGAAGCTGCACAAACGCAGAAGCACAGGATCAGCATCTAGCGTCAATACCATCACCTTTAGTCAAACCCACAAATCAGAGTCTGCTCCCTTCCAAAAAGCTATTTAGCCCTCCTGCCAAGGAGCAGTTACCCTTAATCTCAATACCAAAAATAGCACTAAAAAGGCCCGAGGAGAAAACCATGCTCATACACATAGATCATTGAGTTATATTATCAAGATGCACAGCAGATTCTCCCAAAAGAAAGTACCTCACAATTTACCATCCGTTGCAAGCCTGTGTTCATCCAGTTTTCCAGAGCTTTATCAATGCAGTTTGGAAGCATAAATTTGAAGTCTGATACTTAGCACTGGCTTAGAGGACAAGTTCAGTAAGAGAGGGTTCCTAGTTAATACACTCCTCAGTGACCTCCTCCCAGTACACAAGAGATTTTTTTTAAAAAAAAGTTTTAGATACCTGAATATTGTGTTATATCATAGAACATGCGCTGCTCTCATGGGCCACAGCTGGATCTGGAGCATCCAACCTGTTCATAAATACCATGGCTGCAATGTTAGGTCCAAAAATCCCCTGCAACGGCTGTAAACAGCAAGGTGATCTTGCAAGTACGCTCATTTCAATTCACCTCACACAGTTAAATGTCATTTCCAAACTACAGCCAGCAGAGGACTGCTTTTAAATAAATTCTTCATAAACCCAAAGTTGCAGAGCCTACCAAGCAAGTCCCTTTATCCTCAGCACTTCCACCCAGATTCCTCTCGTCTGGAGTCACCAGTAGATAAACCTTACAGAAAAGCCTTTAATGCTGAATATACAATGCACTAAAGATGGCAAATACCATTTTAGCTTCATGAAACTCTGGTATTCCAGAGCTCTGAGCTTTCAAACACCATTTCTTGCACCTTGGTATCTTTATACAGTAGCAGTGCAAGTAATGCTACAGCCAATAGAGCCTGGGACTACTTCTCACATGCTAAATCCACACGAATAAATCTTATTAAGCTTAAAGGCAAGCAGTTACTGCACCTGTTTGATAGATTTATTATCACCCAGACCTAGTGCACTGGTGGGAACTGCAGGGACGAACTGAATAGTTACACTGTACAAACAGCCAGCTATTAGTTATATTATGGAAACAAGAAGAATGTTGATAAGGTACTCCGTCGGGATATTTAACAAGTGTCAAAGACTAGATTGAAAGAGGCAGTCATCTCTGACAGCCCATGAAGACATAAGTCCTTGTACCACAGCTAAACTTCACTCACATAGCATACAGGAAAGCAAAGGAGGAAAAAAAAAAGGGGGGGGGGGGGCAGGGATGGGAGCTGTCCCCCTGCTTCTATGATGTTAATCAACTTTCTGCAGATAGCACTACAGCACCCTGATGAAGCTACTATGGCTTCAAGGTTGACCCTGCCATGGCTGGTGGTGGAGTAAAGGCCTCCAGAGGGGTCTTCCAACCTAAATCACACTACAGCCGTGCTCCCAGCCAAGCCACACGCCAGCCCCACGAGCCCACCATGAGCTGCCGCTCGCCACAAGTCCTCGCCAAAGCGTCTGACAAGGTGGGGGCGGAGGTTTGGCGGGACATGCCGGGCACCCCGCACCTGCGGGGAAAGTCCTCACTTAAACACACAGGAATTTTCTAGGAATACTAGAGTGCAGAGTTACAGCACATCATAAAGTTTCAGTTTTCAAGAATTTAAGTGACACACACCACTTCTCCCCCCTTAAAATTGTCTGACCTTTGAGAGCCTGTGATTAAGTACTGTAAAACAACCACCTGAGGGATGAAGAAAACCCAGCTGCCTTGTAGAGGCGGTCCCGCGCTAAAGGTCATGCTGTTATGCTACACGTACTTTAAAGCCTCGCTCGGCATAAGCAATCCTTACATCTGGCTCCAGTCTATTCTACACGACTTCATTTCTTTCCTCGGTGATGTTAACAACACTTTTGTCTTCTCTTCTATGCCGACACTATTTATGTTCTGTCTCATAACAAGACATTTTGCTGCAGTTACTCATTCGGGTGTCCTGATAAGACAGGATTTGTTCTTTCATACATATAAACTGTGTGAAAATCAGCTTTAAACCATTTGACTTTAAAGGCTACTTCCATTAAGCTCTACCAATTCAAAAACAAGATGTTCATCTCTTTTTACTCCCATCTGCTTCAATACATTTCAGAGAACATTACCATATTAGAGATTTCTAGCAAAAAAAAAAAATAATTATTGCTATTCTAAAATAGCTTAGGCTGGTGTGTTACTGGCACTGTTTAAGAAATCATTGCATTGCAGCCTAATGAGAAAAGATGTCTGTAGTATAAGAGGTACTTTTAAAAGAAATATCATTTTATGCTTGTATGAAGCTTGGCAGTGCAGGAGGAATTAAAACCCCAGTACAGAGCTCTTCAGGGGCCACAGTCCAGCCCAGATCCAAACCCTGCATTTCTACAGCATCTGTACTGGGCTGTTAGTCCTGCGGTCAGCATGCACTTGCCGGCTGTAAAGCCATACAAGACGTGGAAAAAACAAATTCAGGAAATATCATGAATTTTTAAATGAATAATCATTTTGTCCATGAGAATTTCTGAAGGCCAACTTATGGCTGAAAAGAAAAAGTAGTGTGGACACCCAATTTCAATCCTCTTTCACTATGAGGTTTTTTTTAAAAAAAAAAAAAAGTGTGTGATTATTTAAGCCGACAGACACGTGGCATCCATGGCATAGGAACAGGAGGGGACACAGGCAGGGCTCACACCCAGCTCTGGGGTTTGGGAAGCTGGATGTCAGACTCATCTCTGGGGGTCGGTGACTTCAGGTGCTCAGAAGCAGATACTGCGTGAGCTCCAAGCAGACAGAAAAAACAAAAAAATAGATGTTTTCCGAGCACACATGGGGCTTGGGGAATGGAGGGCAGGAACAAGTGCTATTCTTTTCCCCACCCCAGAGTCTCAGAGCATAAGAATAGCTTATTGATTAACCTCACACCATCCAAACCCTGTTCGCCTCTGCCCAGCTACACCAGGGGAAATACCTTGTGAAAAATGAGATTTTTAGTGACTGGGAAAGCTCCAAGGCAGAGCCTTTAAAGGAGACTTATGTCATCCTTCACAGTGGAGGCAGTGGTTAGGGACACAAGACTATAGCAGATTAAAATCCTGGCTCATTCAAAAATTGGAAGAGATCTTCCAAAGTAAGAGCATGAAATTAAAAAGAGCTAATATATCCATTGAGTTAATCATTTATAGTGCTTGCAAGCTCTTCCTGAAGAACGGAAAGCACAATTATTTCATAGTGCATCTTCCTGAAAAGCCTTCACACTGTGCTGCAAACAAGATCTCTGCTGGCTTACCCCTATTTTCTCAGCTGTCAGTCACCAGATGGGTCATGACTGCCATCCAGTTATTGTTTTCTCCTCTTCATTCAATAACTTCTGCTAGTATCTCTGGGTCCAGGCAGGTTGCTCGGAGAAGATCCATTTGCAGTCCAGGTGCTTGGCCCCTGTATTCATAGACTGGTTTGTGTTGGAAGGGACCTTAAAGATCACCAAGTTCCAGCCCCCTCCACGGGCAGGGACACCTCCCACTAGCCCAGGCTGCTCAAAGGCCCACATGCCCTTGCTACTCACATCATCTGTTTCTTCAGCTGAGTGAGAAAGCAAAGACTTCAACACTAGGAAATGCTAGTGGGGTCCTTTAGTCCACAAAGCACAAAGTTAAATTCTGATAATCCTTTGGTTCATTAGTTAGACCAAAAATTAAGCAAGGGGAAAATATATTATATATATATATATAACTTTTCACAGTCTCCAGTACTTTGAGCATGCATTAGTTCTACAATAGAGGTAACAGCACCTCAGTGCCATACAAGTGTATTTGAGGGCATCCAGAACATTGGCGCTGCCATGGTTTCACTTGCTTGGTAACCATAACCCTGCTCTTCAGAGTAACACCCACATTGCCCTTCTCCCTGCTTTTCCATCCAAAATGAGCTCCAGTGCAAATGAGGCACCTGGGAAGTATCAGTACTTGAAAAAAAACTGAGAACGTCTTTTCCTTGTTCCCCAGGAAGCAAAAGGGAAAACGGAAACATCTCACGCATTGAAAACCCACTGGATTTATTTATGCTTTGGGCTCCAGAAAGGCTAATTAAGTTGTTTGTTTGTTTGTTTTTTAAAGACCACCTCTAATAATGTACCAGTAATTTGCCATCCAAAAATCAATTGCAGGTGCAGATAACAGCATTTGGATGTCTAAATAAATGATAAGTCTCACAAATCAAGTAGATGTCCAAGTGCTGCACTTACAGCTTTTCCACCTCATAATTTTGTGCATATAGAGACACTAAAAATGCGAAGGTTTAGGTTTTGGTTCATTTAACACAGGCCTTACCTGCAAAAAATCCCCACAGTCCCCTACATGGTCACACACTTTATAGAGTCTGGACTGGAATGGCTGGGGAATAACACACATATTACACACCGAGATTTGCACTCCAGCTCTCCGCAGCCAGAGCTCTCACTATGGATGTATCCCCTGTGGTAAAACAATGTTTAATTCCAAATCTTGAAAAACAAAGCGAAGTTCAGTGATTTGATCAGCATTTATCCCTCTTGAAGATACCTGCACATTTTTGCAGCCTATCTATAGATCTTCAGTGTGACATGTGATGATGATGTGTCATATAGTTTATTATAGGGCTCCCAAACAGCAAGGCTGAGAGCGAGGAAGAGGCTGGGAGGAAGAAACAAGCAGGCACAGAGGTTGGTAGCAGCAAAGGCATCAGGAAAAGCCATTCTTTGTGTGCATGCCAGCTGTAAAACATACACAGAGAGCCACTGACAAGCACGAACCACCCCACCCACGGACTCAAGCTTGGCCTTTCATGCAGTTTCTAGGGCATAAAGTCCTAAACTGACCTTCCCTAAGTGGAAGGGGCACCCTGGTCACATCCCACCACCACAACTGCCCCGAGCCCAGCGCCCTCCAGCCCAGCCCAAACATCTGCAAGTGGCAACACGGACGCAACAAGCAGGACGCCGGCCAAGGCAGCGCGCTGCGCCGCGCCTCGCCGTTAGGGGAGCGTGCAGACGGGCTCCTCGGAGCGGCCCCTGCACCACGTCTACCAACCTGACTGCGCTGGGGACCAGAACCCACCGCACAGCCCCGACCCCCGCACAAAGCCCCTCTCTGCGCCCACCCCATCCCACCAAGCTCCCAACCGGCAGCGGGTCCTCCACGCTAGCAGCTGTCCGCATCTTGCAGGGGCTTTCGCGGGCCGGAGCGGAGCTGGCGCGCTCGCGGGCCCGCTCGCGGCACCACATTGCCACCTGCTGTCCCCCGGCCGCCCCGCAGCACCAGCCGCCCGGTGAAATACAGCGGCGCAGCCGGCGCAGTCTAAACAAAGCTGTTCGAAATGCAAATAGAGCCGCAATCCATCACTTAAATAAGTGGATTTTAACATTTTAATTAACTATTTAAGAAATAGAAGAGACAAGCTCGTGCAGCGCTTTGACCCTGGCTGGAAGCCACGTGCCCACCAAAGCTGCTCCAGCGCGGTGGGCGGCAAAAGGCTGCCGGGGCAGGGCAGGCACAGATCGCTCACCATCTACCATCATGGGCAAAACAGACCTGACTTGGGGAAATTAATTTATTATCCTACTTTAATTTGATTGGTAATGATAAATAAAAGCAATTCTCAAAACACTTTTCTCACACCCCTCCCTTCTTGCCAGGCTCAGCCTCACTCCCTGCTCCCCGCCAGCAGCGCCGGGGCCAGGGCATGGCGGTTATGGTCAGTCCATCACACGCTGCCTCGGCTGCTCCTTTCTGCTGCCGCTCTGTCCTGCCCCAGCGTGGGTCCCCCCCCGGGGCTGGGCCACTGCCAGCGCTGGGCCCGGTGGCACCGGCTGGCACGGGCTCCACTGGGCAGCACGGGGGCAGCTTCGGGCACCTTTGCGCAGCAGCCAGCCGGCACCCCCCAGCACCAAACCCTGGCCGGGCAAACCCAATACAGTTCGCAAGGACACAAGCAGATTAAGTGGCACAAATAAAAAGTAGTGTACAACAGCAACACAATCTTGACACATTAGGATGATAGTATGTATGGGTGTATCGCTTCTAAAACAGCTTTCAATACTCCAGCAGTTCAGCCATCCAAGAATAAATCATGCCTCTTCAGCTAATAATGTCTTGTTTTTATCATCCAAGCATACAACAGTATTTTTTTAACTGGTTCCTGAAATGATACGACAAGCTATTTGCAACAGATACAACCTTCTATGTAAATCCTGCAAGCAGCCAGGCGAGCACCCCTCAGCTGCCTGCTTTTGCAAACAACCTTCATGGCTTGCCCATGGTCCTGTCCTTTCATTTTTATTTTTTTTTTTCCTAAAGAACTTGCAGAAAGGTCTCTATTAAACACAGGTTTAAGCGATGGCTTTGGGACAAACCTAACCAGACTCAGGGGATGGAACCTGGGTCTTAATTATGGTGGGAAATTGGAAGAATATTCTTTTTCAGAAAGTTACCTGAGCATGAAAGGCGAGAAACATAAGTCTAGTACAAAAGACTCCTTCCTCAGCAGCCAGGAATACTGACACAAACACAGAAAGAACAAGGCATGAGGCTGTTCCTTACTAATTCCAACTACCCTAACTTGCATGTCTGCTGTATATATACATTAATCCTTTTAGCAGCTCACAGTGCAAGCTCAGAGAGAGCAAACAGATGGACAATGACTTATCATTGGAGAGACTTGGATCAGCAACTTGGAAATTCAGATTTATACAGGAAAAGCAAGTTAGTCATCCAAACAAATAGATATGCCCTGGGGAGAAGAAAAATCTGGATAGCAATAGAACTAAAAAAAAAAAACCACCTTAAGAAAAACAAAGGCTCTGAGTATGCAGGAGACAGAAACAAATAAAAAGTGAATATTAAAAGAGCCACAGCAACACAAAGCAGGCACAAACAACTCTGCTAAATGCTCATTTCTTGTGTGACTGCATCTGTAACACAGTGAAAGAAAGGCCGAGATCTTAAAAGCACTGAATACACTACCCTTTGCAACACACAGGTCCATCCAGATATTTGTGTTTGCTCAAACACTTCAATATTTCCTGGGCCCAGGTTTTGCAGAGGGCGATGGAGGCCCCAGCCGTGCCCACGCAGATCCCCTGCAGCACACCTGGGGGGAGCCCCCCCGGCACTGCAGGAGCCACACGCTCCCCGTGCCTGGCCACACCACCTGCGGTCTGACATTGCAGAGTCATTTTGGCACATTCTGCAAGTCTTGGTAGCCCGGGCACGGGGTCACCCAGGAGCATACATGTGATGCACCCAGCACTTGCCAGCAGCCTCAGACTCCCAGCACTGGCACTGTGCAATGCATATTCACCTTCTGTGCATCAGCAGCTAGAGGTGATAGGATATTCAGGATACACTTAGATTCAGGATTTAATATTAATTTTTTTTTTTTTAGGGGGGGGAAGGTCACAAAGCAGGATCTCTTCAGCAATAAATAGCTTTTCTGAAGTAATTTCTCTTAGAAATATTCTAAAGCAAGCAACCTTGCCAAGACAGAAGATGGTGTGGATGATCTAATCATCTCTCATGTCAGGGCTGTGTTGTTACCTTCAGTTTGCATTACAGATTACGTGTAATACACAGCATCTAGAAATAGCATATGCACAGCAGGTTATTCTCCTGGACCCTATTGCTTTCCACCTGTCCAGAAATTGTTTGCCAGATCCACAGATGCAAATTCTGGTAAGTCAGAGGCTATCTCTTGTTCAGCAAGAGGACACAGGGATAAAGAGCTGAGATACTGTTTGTATTTACCCTTTGCAGAAGGCAGGGTAAAAGAACAAAAAAGAAAAAAAAGAAAAAGAAAAAACCCACAGAGCAACAGGGGTATTAAGTATTCTCTTGAGGAGCATGTCAGACATCTGGATTGCACTTGGCAGTGAAAGACAGTTACACTAGTCCCTGCTCTGTTTCCATCTCCTTGGTAAATTAACAAGGATGAGCTACTTATTACTCTGGCTGCTATTTCCCACTTCTCTGCGGAGCGATCGCATGGGAACAGCGGGCAGGCTTTCCCTGGAACCAAACCCAAGGAGAGGCCCGAACCAAAACCCACATTAGTGTCATTCACTTAGAGCAGAAGTCTAAAGGCTTTGTCTTCAAACGTTTCCAGATGGAAGGGGAAATCATTATTAAAGTAAATTTATTGTTTTGGTAAACATGTCATTGATGTTCAGTGCCTCAAAGAAAATTAGTCAAAAAAGCATATTTAAAAAAAAATAAAAATACAACCCACAGCCTGTTTTGACCAGGCTGGACTTCAGCCTTCCTCCATCCATAAGAAACCTTGTGTTTTTCTTTCAACTCACATAGAGTTGGCTACCTAAGGGTTTCAGGCGCTCGAACAACAGAAACGAGAAGCGAGGCAGGTTGCACAGGCAAGGGAGCCCCACGCTTTTGTCCTGAACACGGGCAGAAAGACCCCCACATTCCAGCCTGCCTCCACCAGCACTGTCTCCTCTTGATGCCAGGAGCTGTGCAGGAGCAGAGGCATCACAGAACAGCCAAAGAATAAGAGCACCGAAACATTAAAAATATTTCAGGTTTGAAATAGCTTCCAGCCCAAGCACCACTACTTGGTGCCAAACATTTTTGTATTCAAGAACACGTAACATTACAGCCATTAAATTTACCTCAAAGAAACTGATTTTCAATACGTGAACAGTTTGAGCAGAAACATTTGTAATCTTCTCGTCACCAAGAGTCTAAAAAACCCCCACCTATTTCATACAGTTAGTGAAAGCCCCCAGCACTCAGTGACAACCCTTAACTCACCGAAAGCTGTTAAAGAACAGAGCAGTCTAAAGATGCAGTTTGCTTATCAGAGATGCGAGACACACCTGCCCACCTCTCAGGTATATTTAGCACCGCAGAGAGGTGGGACCCCCCAGTTACAGCTGTGTCAGTCGTGGCAAAACTGTTGGGGAATTAATAGCTGCTGACTCTTTCTCTCTAGTCATTGTTACAGGCAGAAGTTAAGTAACATATGCAACAACTCCCTTCTCCCCATTTATTATCCAGGAGAAGCAGAACTAATTAAATATCAGCCTCAAAACAGCTAATTCTTTCAGCACGAGGGAGATTGTGAAAAATCACATTCTCCCATTAACTTCCCATGCAGTACCAGAAGAGCTAAGTTAGAAACCCACCAGCCTGAAGACATTTTCTCCTCCAATTTACATTTTAATGGGAGAGCAGAGGACTTATTGCTAAGTGCCAGGAGCTGATAGAGCTGTGCACATTCTGAGGGTCTAATAAATGCACTGACCCATATTTTTCACATTTTATGGGACAGTGGGGAAAACTGCTGAAAGAGCTCGTTTGCAGCTATGTTAATTACACTTTCTATGGGAAATTCGAGGAACATGCCACAAAGAGCTACTTGCAGCCGCATTTGTGGGACAGTTTAATCTACTGTTTAGAGCAGGTAATTGCACACTGGAAGGATCCCAAGGTCTTGTGACAGCTGGGCCACTGGGCTTTGTGGTGGCCACGGTCAGACCTTGACCTTTCTGGGCCATTCAGACCACTTACAGAAGCTATAAAGGCAGTAGAGCTTTACTAGGTGAAAAAAGGCATTTGAATTGAGCTTTCTGGTGTAATTAGGTCCTCCCAAGTAACCGTAACAAACTACGGAGGAGTTCATACAGAGTTCTCACCTGTGGCAGCGCTTGCCCTGACGGAGCCCCAGCACCCACTGTGGCTCTGGGGTCAGGGTTTCTCCTCCTCTTGCGGCAGCGCCAGCAGGACGCCCACACTGCCCTCCTGCGCATCACCCGCCGCAAGCAGGGCGGCCGTGCAAGCTAAGAAACATCACCTTTCACCACATACAGACCCCTCAGTCTGTGTCCCGCGGCAGAGCAGAGCGGCTAAGATGACATCGGTGCAGGTAACATAGGTAGGAAAACCAGCTATGGAGCAGACAACAGAATTGCTTAATTTAAAGATAACGCTTCAGCAGAGAGGAAAAGGGTTGGTCACAGGAGAGTCAGGTTTGCCCTGTCTTCCACGCAGCATGTGTGGCTCTACCAGAGCTCACCAGCTAACCCAGCCCTGCAGGGACCTTCCAAAATCTAGGAACAAGGAACAAACCCCTACGAGACGCTCTGTGCAACCCTGCATGTCCGTGGTGACGAATTCAAGGCACCTGCTGAGCGAGGTGGTAACTGGGACACGGGGTTTCTCAGCAGCTCCCTTACGCCGCTCAGGTCCCCTCCATGTCCCCACCCTAACACCCGGTACCCTAAACACCCCACACTGCTGCACTGGAAGCAGGTGAATCCCTAAATTATTTCATTATTTAATTCTGGGGATCTTGAGGGGGAAACAACCACCACCTGGGCTGCTGTAACTGATCCCAGAAAAACACTTGGGGCGGTCACCATGAACTACATTTTAGTAATACCCATTTTCAAAACCTGGGATTTACCTGCCATAGAGCTACCGAAAGCTTCAAGATGACTTGTCAGGTTTAACAAGAATTTTTATTTGGTTTTGATACAAAGAAGCTTACTGAGGACTTGAAAACTTACAAAGTTTTTGGGTTTGTTTCTTCACATTCTCAAGATCCCCTGCAGTTTCAGCTGTACTTTCCGCAGCTCTGAGCTGCTCCACTCACTAAAGAGAAAAATATTCTGAACAGGCTGATAACAGTTTTATCCAGCAGAAGATGTTCTCTAGGGTCATAACTGCTTTGAATCTAAATTATTACAGTTTGTGTTTATAAAGCTATCCTCCATAACCCCAATCGTACACCCTTAAAGCCAATTTACTGGCCTGTGTTACGTGCTGAATACCAAAAGGAAAAGGGCAAGAGTCAAAGTGAAAAAATAACAATTTAGCTCACACAGCGATTGTATTATACTGACATTTTATCGACTCTTTAAAATGAAAGAAACACCGAGACAGATATCTTTATTGACTAGGTTGGTGCCCTTTCAATACCAAACTGATGAACAATCATATTAAGCTAGCCACATATTTATGAATACCATATGGCTTAATAAATTGCTATGGAGCAATGAAAGTTTACATAGATAACTAGAAATGTCAGAATAATATTACACAGGCACCATAAAATACAGTAGTACTCATTTGAATCACAATCCAACTAAAAGAAAACCCAGCGCTTGTTTTATGACTTTGCCCTCATAGCAAACCAGTTTTCCAGCCCTTTCTCACTGCTTGGTGACTCAGCACAGCAAGACATGCCACAGACATAATTTTTACTTACTGATAATTGATTTTCATTAGAGAGCAGTAGGTTTCATTTTAAGGTATAGAAAGAAAAAGTGCATAGAGAAAGCTGGGCAAGAAGCAACCACAGAGAGAGTTTAACAATAAAGCGATAACAGATGCTTCCCCTGCCAGGAGAGAGGGTGCGCCAGCAATTTCCCCACTGCCTCGTGGCTCCTTCGAAGAGAGGAGCCATGAAGTGTTACGCTGTCTAGAAGAGACATATTTACATTGATCTCTTACCAGAAGAGCGTAAGAGAAAGGAAAAGCAGCTCTGCCTGGTTATCTCCTCTCCCAGGCATCTACCTGGCTTCCTAAGAGAGGCAGAGCTGGGCCAAAACAGACCACACGCACCAGCCCCTTTGAAAAAAAAAAAAAAAAAAAAAAAAAAAAAATCTCATTTCAGATGATCCATCTCCCATCAAACAAACTGAAAGCTCCTTGGAGCATGAATGGGAGTCTTAAACATTTATATTATCTTGGAGGAGCTGCCAAAACAATTAATCATCTGTTTCACACATCATCCACCAGAAACACATGAAGGGAAACTGAAAATAAGTTTTCAAGCTGTACCCGGCTGCTCTACTGCAGTCTTGAGTAAGGAGCAGTCACCTTTAGGGACTAAAACTCCAGTTTTCATACAAATGGACGCAGGCTTTTCAGCGCTAGTGGGAGAAGCAAAAGCCAGTTCCCCCAGAAGCAGCAGCAGAGGCTTGCTGGCTGCAATAACACACAGCGAGAGGAGACGGGTCCCAAACCCTGCACTAAATTATGCAGGGCAAGAGTTGGAGCTCTTCCCTAAAGCTGTGCCTAAACAAGTACAATTTCACCAAGAAACACAACTCTGGAAGCTGCTCTGTTATCAGAACGTGGCACTCTTGGACAAAAACCTTCTCCAAAAATCATCCCTGGAAAAAAAAGATGCAGAGGCACAGGTAGGAAAACAGAATTAAAACAGACTCCGTAAGTATTCTGGTCACACTGTGACTCTGAGTTAGATGTACTCAGCTGTTACATACCCAACTCCAGCTGGGGGGGACATATGAAACAGCCAAGGACCTGCAAGGGGCCAAGAGTAAATACCTTTTCTAGTCCCTACTATAAATGAACTCGTGTCCACCACTATCACCCAAAACAAGATCCGTAGCCTCCTCAGATGGTACTACACTCTTCCCTGTAAACACTCCTAGATCAGCTTCGTTCCTGATGATCATTTCCAGCAACAGCAAAGGCTCTGCGACAACTAAGTTCTCCCTTGCCAGGACTGCCCTGGAGATGCAATGGGGATTTGGTGCTCAGCTCTCAATTTCCATTTGCCGAGCGGAGCTCACCAGAGCACTCCTTAATGCCGCTCACCCCTCCACCTTTCTTTTCCTAACATTTTCCCTGCATTGTTTTACTAGGACACAACCCCCCCACCCAGCTCAGTTAGCCATGCTCCCTTAAGCAGGACATGCTGTGGCTTGTAACCGAATTCATTAGCATCGGCCCATTGACTTCAAGCAGAACAAACCGCAGGCTCCCCAAAAGCTCCCCGCTCCCGTCACCTGCTCTTTCCAACACACACAGGGCCAGACTCCACAGGAGTATGAACCACAGCAACCCCACTGAATCCAATCAAACACCTGGGGGGGAACCCAGACCACCTTGTTTACATCCAGAAAATACAAAGCCATTAGGACAGAGCTGTCATATTTAAAAAAAAAAAATGTTACATTTTCAAAATAAGACATTCCAACCTCTTTTTGTATTCCCTTCGTCTCCCACTACCTTTGCACCTTTAGATCAAACGTTCTATTTTCTCCCCTGTTTACATTTATTTCTTTAGTATTAATAACTGCATTGGCCACACCAAGGAACGGAACAGGCATTGCTGATAGCCAGTACGTGTGACTCCGTGCACAGAACAGCCCCAGCACCCAGAGACACCCACCAGCATGTCAGTCCCCATTTAGATACCCTGAAAATAAGCAAAGCAATGCCTTCCTCCCATGCATGACCCCACAGCAAATACGCAGAGACATCACAACATCCACCCACGTTGGCATGTGCAAGCATAAAGCTGCACACACAGGCACAAGCCTTTAAGGCCAAAGTGAACCATTATTTTTTTTTTTTTTAAATTTAAATACTCATAGACATAGTCCCACAATTAATTTCAAATCCCTTGACCATAAAAAGGATTTATAGCAAAACAAGATTTAAATGCTGTGGAACCAGCTGTGTGGGCCTTTTGACTGAATACCAGAAAACTCATCAATCACCATAATTTATTAGTTTAATCACTCAGTGTGCATGTTTTTTTGCTTGATTTCATGGCCCTAATGTCACAATCTGATACCAGCCCTTCAGCTTGGTGCCTCACTCACTCACCCCCCAGTGTCCCACAAACACCTGTTTCATGAAAAAAATTCGGAGACATCTCAGTTCTAACGTGACTTACTCCTTTTTTTTTTAATTTGAGTCAAAGTCTGGAGCATCTCAAACTTAAAAGATAGGCTTGGAGGTTGCAAAACCAAGCTTAAAATGAGAAAGATTAGCAAAAACAGAGCCAGGGCATTTTCTATCCACTCTCAATTTTATCTCACTGAAGTCAGAGATTGCCTATAAAAGGAAAAAAGTATGAAAGTTTGGGCTACAGCGAGGAGAATTTCACCCAGAAAGTCTTTTCATCAGAATGGAAAATCCCTGCTTGAAAAACAGGATTCATCTACAAAAAGCTAAAGCAATTCAAAGAAGTCATTAACACACACAAAGTGATTCAAATCTACCCAAAAATTGACTTTGCAACTTTTAATATGTGCATCTCCATTTAGGCACCTCTGCAGAGGACTATAGATGTTGTTAAACCAGACCTTGTAACACCATGCAAGAGCAAACCCTTTTCATTTTGAAATTAAATCATTGCACGGTGCAGTGCTCCGCCATTCTGAAACAATTTCAAGTAATATTTCTGAAACTCCAGCCTCAGAGGTACAGCTTTGCAGACAAGGCACATAAAACTGTGACAGAGCTCTTACTGCGAATAAATAATGGTGGCTATATCTAGAAAACAACGCCAGCCCACACACCACTTGATAAATATCCCCTATTAAGCAGCTCCAGCATTTTACAAGCATACTGGATAACCGGCAGTGATCACACTATAATCCATTTTAATTCACGTTGAAAGGTGGGGTTTCTCCTTTCAACAGAGAAAGTCTTTCTGCAGCCAACTGGTTGCAAGCAAAGTTACAGATCTCTGAAAAAGCAAGACATATTTCAGCTGAAATACCTGAATTTGGGTTATTATACTGTGTTTTCAAACCTGTTACACGTTACTCTCTCAAAGTCAGTGTGCCTTCACCAAAACACATCCATTTTCATCCAAACCAGTCTATAACAGCACATGCTTGCTTACCTGACCACTGCCTGAGACACAGCATATTGGTCCAGGAGGGAAGGAGGAAGATCTCACCACGGCTGGCTACCTTCCACCAGCCAAGACCACCAAGGCATGGTTTCTGCTCCTAAAAAACCAAAGCACTCCCAGCTAGGGTGATATTATCCCCTTTTACTAGCCAACCTGTAGCCCTCAAGCTTTGCAGGTGGGCTTTGTTCTGGGGCAAGCTCAGCCAGGCTGGTGAGCAAGATGAGATGTCTGAAAGCAAGTGGTGACTCTCAGGAGCACAGGGCATCTGGAAAGCCACAACACAAGAGCAAGAAGCATGGGAGATCCAAGGTACTTGGTGTAGGAGAGTGCCTCTGATGCCCCTCTGGGCAAAACCCACAGCCCTACCAAAAAATTATGAAAATAAGTGATAATACCATGGCACCTGGGTAACGTCTGAGACAGGGATGAAAAGGCATGAAAAATACCAGCAGACAGGTGTTTTTCTGTGGAAATCAGAACAGCTTTGTAATCTCATTAGAGCTGATTGCAAGATGATTTGTGCCAGGCAAGCACGAGTTCAGCACTGCCCTGACACCACTCCAGGTGCTTTATTTACTTTGAGATGAAAGTGATGGCACAAAGCAGAGCTGTATCAGATAGGGGCTTTATCAAAGTATGAAGAATTATTTTCCTTCCTACAAGCACGCTCTGTTTTCTGAGGTCAGGAAGAGCGTTTGCAGCAAGGAGTCGTGACTGCTCAGGATCCATCCATCCGATATCCCTCACTCTCCCCTGGTTTTATACAGAGAACTTAGTTGCCTAACTCAGGGCTCCAGTATGTTTGTGCTAGCAAGGCACCCAAATCCTTCTGTAGATTTAGCCCTCAACATCCTAATTAAAGAAGCAGCTGCTTTTTATGGCCTTATGTCAGCTTGGAATAATTTTTCTTAGTTATTGAAAACAGCTGCTCTTCTGATTAGTACACTGAGCATTTATTTTCTCTTATACCAGTGTCAAACTGCTTCATTGCAGCACAGAAAGAAGACACTTAGTTTCACAAAATAAATCTGTGCTAAGTAGAAGCAGAAGCAAAATGGAACAAATATTTTGGCATTTTTTAGCATAAATAATGCTACATAATGAGAAAAAGCACATCCTCAATCAATTCATTCACTGTTTTTCTGACACAGCATGCAAAACGGGGAAAGCCATACAAAAATGAGGGCTTTTTTTAATACTTTGAAACTTTCCACAGAACAGTTTGCTTCAGTTAAAAGCTGTTGCAGCAGAACACTTCACCAAAGTGCCCCACAGCAGCGAGACTCCCAAATACCATCACAAAAAAAAAAAAAAAATTATATTTAATGACCTTTTAAAATGGAAAATGGCTTGGATTCAAGTTTTCTAGCTGAGTGGTCTCGGGGAGGCTAGCTGGGAGCAGGCAGGAAAGGGTAAAGCTGGGGCTGTGCTGGTGCAGGCAGAGCTGGCAAGACCCTCCACAGCAGCATCACACCCAGCTGGGCAGCAGCTCTGCCCCTCTCCTTCATTTCAGCCCTCCTGTAGATCTGCTGTGTTTAAAGCTCTGAAACCCTTTGAGCAGGGAGGTTTCAAATAACCTTTAAAAGACAGAAAAAGCCTACAAAGGCACCAGCTCTGTAAGGGTCTACTTGTAAAAGGGGAAGGCATGTATGTTCACTTATGTTGAAAATTTCAACTCATTTGGGGCAATTTTTGAGCCCAGCTGCGGACTGATCTGATTAAAGGTGCCTGGTTAACAAACAACACATGCTTTGGCCAAGATACCAAAGTAGAAAAAATTAGTAATGTAGGGAAACAACATTTTCTAGGTATTATTGTTAATTCTATTTGATACTAGATAACAATAGCTCCCTCTCTACAAAGATCCAGATTTATCCAAACCACCCCTCACTGTGCTTATTGTTTCGTGTATTTTAACTTAAAAAAAAGAAAAAAAAAAGTTTTCAAAACAAACATCAACACTTTAAATTAAACTAGAAGTACCACTAGCACAGTTAGCAACCCTAAGAAATTTATGAATATGAAAGAACTGTGTGCTTTCTCAGTGATTTGTATGCATGTTCCTTGCCTTCTCAGTCAGGGTTTCAGGCAGAAATCCCTTCTACTGGTATTTGGTTAATAACAAAATACGCTCTTAGCACAGACACCAGCACAAACCACTATCACAGCCTTTGCACATCCATTATGGGGGTTTAGAAAATCAGAGAGACTGTGTTAAGCACATCCCATCTCTTTCCCCAGGATCTGCAAGTCTGGACATTTGCACAGCCTGAATGGTCTCCAGCTGCTCCTATTAACCTGCTCTCAGAGCACCTTTGCAGGATTTAAGCAGCTCAAAATCTCCTAATCTAGCTGCCTCCCCCATGGGTATATTTTAGGCAGAGAGATTTGGAAGCAAGCAGCTACTCTTCTAGCCTGTATGGTGTTGCTAGTGCCTTTTTTCTCTAGAGGACCAGGTAATTAATTTATGAAGAGGATGAAGAAGAACCTAAGCAGATTCTTGAGAGACCCTAAATTTTTGCATTGTATTCTTAAAAGCATTTGTAGAGGTTATTTAGACAAAAAGCACAAGAAACTTCAGCAGAAGAAGAGGAAATTTCTAGTCGGGTGTCCATATACTACCATCTGTTACAGGGGCTATATGGGAAGCAGCATGAAGGCACAACAAAAGGTATTGTGATAGCAGGAATCCAAAATTATTATTACAGCTTCTTGGTTTTGTTCAATATTTTACAGCTGCCAGAGAATTCATAAACTGAAATCTGCATCTTTTATATACTTACTGCTCTGGATTTGAACTACATAGGAACTCAGATTAAGCACCAAATGAAGTACCAACTTTTTGAAAAAGCCAATACATCTCCCATTTGAATTGTTGATATTAAGAGGGTTGCAAAGCTGATGAGCTGAAGGACCCTTCGCTGGATCAGCCTTTCAAAACTGCCTTGTTTTTATCTTAAAATTTAACAGCAATTCTCTGCTGTTAATTTTCTCACTGGATTGAAAAAAACCCTCAGGAACTCTTCACCTTGGTGCTGTGTAAAAAGAAGACATTAGGGACAGGGACGTGATTTATGATGGTATTTAAATATGGTCTGGAAAGCACCATGGCATTTTAAGCAAGGAAACCAGGACCAACGGGAACAGCAGCCTAATTCACCCCATCCGTGTTGGGGTCAGACCCAGCATTCCTCGGCTCACCGGGAAAGTGTCCCAGGCTGGCCACTGCCCGAGAAGACAAGTTAAACCCAGTGCCACTGAAGGCTAACTATGAGACTTGAGTGTTAGTTCAAAAAAAGAAAGAGTGATTGGAACAATTCTGTGTGCCTTAGTTAATATGACAAAGGTGGCGTAAAGTTAACTACGATGGGAGAAGGTGCATTAATAAGGAAATATATCCAATCTGACATCCAGAGATTATTTCATGCCATACTTTTATTTCACAAGATTCAGTTCCATTGGGGTAAACCAGCTTTTTAAAACCATGCCCAGACATCCACTGGGCCCTGCCATGGCTGAGGACTCACATAAGTGCCAAAGCCTGCTCCTGGCCGCCGCCGCCTCCACGCAGCAGAGGGTCACCGCACAGCATCAGCCGAACCCTCAGCCGCTCAGGCCGGGGGGTCTCAGTAGACTAATAAAGTGGATTATGCATCTCACAGTTACTTTAGAAAGTTGCAGATATATTTTTGCCTAAGGACAATAAAGGTTTTTTTTTCACTTCTCAAATAGCTCTAATACTCTTAGACAAACCTTTATATAATTCATGACCAAGTCTAAAGTACTACATAATACTGATTCAACGATAAAGTAACTTTAAATCTTTTCATGTGATTTCAAGAAACCTACTGTTCATGTTCCTGTCTGATTAAGCTCTATAAATCAAACTCTGCAATCTCTCCCAAAAACCAATGGTTATCAGTACTGATTTCCAGAGGAGTTTTGACCACGCAAGGATTGCAGGAACTGGTTGCGTTAAAATTGCAGTTGGACAATGAGTTTCATTACATAATTTGAATAGGCTAATTACAAACCTGACGTCTGTGATGTGAAATCCCCTACCCATGCTGGTCCTGCATTTGGACGATGGTTTCTCTTAGCCATCACCCACCTGTGCAAAGGACATGCTGCATCTTGGGGCTGCTAGATAAAACTAATCCACGTACTGCAAATATAAATATTTTTGTTAAAAGATCACAAAACCTAGCAACTAACCAAACGATGCTAAACTGATGCTCATTTCTGCTCCCTCAGGCAGAGGGAAAGGCATGTTTCTCAGTACCATCTTTGCCCTTTAAACCTATAGCAGGATCTCAAAAACATCTGGATACAGAAGAAAGCCTGTAAAGACACTGTCGTCCTCAGCGCTGACATAGACCCCGTTCCAGTCCCGCGCCACCTCCAGCCACACCTGGTCGCCCGCACTCAGCTTCAGGACGGTCAGAAAGGATGCCTGGTCGATCTCCTGGCCGTAGAGCGTCTCACGGGCTTTGGCCACCTTCCTGCTGCGGGCGACGAGGCTGACGCGGGCTGGGCGCCCTCTCACCGTCAGGTGGTAGGCGAAGACGTACGCCCCAGGCACGCTGCAGTTGAATTTCCCCGTGGAAGGGTTGTAATCTTCCTGGTCATTGTACAAGATCTTATCAAATCTAATGGGGACGTTGGGTGGAGGGAAGGGCTTGGACAGGCCAGCGCTGAATGCTGATCGCAGGAGCTTTGCAGTGTCCCCTCGGGCACCCTTTGCCCCACGGGAGCCTTTCTTTCCCGGGGCCCCTCGGCCCCCCTTGCTGCCGGCAATCCCCTTGGGCCCAGAAGGTCCCATCACACCAGCGGGTCCCAGGTCCCCTTTTTCACCCTTAGTGCCTTGCTCGCCCTTTTCTCCCTGTTTCCCATCCACTCCCTGAACACCGTCAACCCCCATCTCCCCCTTGCTCCCTTTTTCTCCCTTTGCCCCCCCTTCCCCTCTTTCTCCTTTCGCACCTTTTCCCCCTGGCTCCCCACAGTACCCCTTCTGCCCTGTGTCTCCCTTTTCTCCTTTGTCCCCCTGTTCTCCATCCACTCCCGGGTCTCCAGCATCCCCCCTATCTCCCTTGTCTCCTTTGGTCCCATTCTCACAAGTGTCCCCTTTGGACCCCTTTTGTCCCTTCAGTCCAGGGAAGCCGTAGTTGCCCTTATTGCCTTTTACTCCAGCTTCACCTAAGAAAGAGTGGGGGCAAAGAGGGGGGGGGGAAAAAATAATTAAATCCATTAGTATTGGATTGCTTTGGAGACAGAGGGGCATCACCAACAGCAAAGGCAAAGGTCAACGCTATATTCCTGGGTCTCCCAGCCCGTGTTACGTACCTTGCAGCCCAGGTTTGCCTGGATAACCGGGGTTTCCACTTACTCCTCGCTCGCCTTGCTCCCCTTTGCCTCCTAGGACATTTCACCATTAATATACTGTTGGTGTGTTGTGTCTGCAGCACAGCAATCATTACATAGAAGATGACTGGTACCATTTTGCATCTCCCCCTCACTTCATTAAATAAACCAAACATGAGCAATGTGTGTTGTCAAGAAATGCTTTCAGAAACCTTGGCTGAATCTCACAGCTCCAAGCACCATCACACAGACAACCGCATCGACTCAGATGTTTAATCAGCACCTCACTGGGAGGCAGTTGCTACTGTTTAATGGCGAGATGGAGAAGATGACAGCTCTGCCTTTCGCACTCCACAGTTGCCAAAAGCCTTGTTCAAGAAAGCCTAAAAGACTGTGCTAGCTGAACTGCGCAGCACGGCGCTGCTGGTAACCCCATTAACAGCTTTGCTGTGTGTTTCTCCATAACCAAAGGCAGCCGCGGGATCCTACCAGCAGCGAGTGGCAGCGGGACAGAGCTGCTCCGAGCCTGAAAGGAAGGGCAGGGTTTCCTTTTGGTTACTACTGATGGATAGTAATTGCTCTCCATCTTAGCTGAAATAATTCTGCCCGAGATACCTACACTGAAATGCAGTATCTATACCTGCGTGTAGCTTCCACAGTGGTTTTTTCCTACTTGTGTCCCTTATCCAAAGCAAATTCAAACTCCCGTTAAAATCCCATTTTGAACACCCGTGCAGAACAAGGAGTTTCGAGTGAGATCTTTACGAGCAGCTATTCCTATACTGCCTGCGCATACGCTACCACTGAGTTATTGTCCCTGCACTAACGCCAGCTAAAACTCCTGAGGTGCCAGTCTCTATCAGTATACTCCATTTCCTTTTAAAACTATGTTTTCATATAATTTTGTCATATTTGATGAGGACAACGACATCTGTTTTCGAAATGAGCGCTTAGTCTGCTTTACCTCTTTCTCCTTTAGAACCTTTTGGACCTTGAGGACCTGGGGCTCCCTGCAGACCTTGCAGACCAGCATCTCCCTTTTCCCCCTTGGGACCTGTAACATAATCACATCAACAGTATTATCTTAGTAACTCAAAGGTTTACCTTTATAAAGAAAATTTGCAGTAACACCTAAGCAGCCTTGAGGAGTGCGTGTAAGGCAAACTCCGTTTCCACCACCCTGCCAAGAGCTGGCCATTTTCTTTGACATTACACAACCAATGCAAAGAAAGCGTGAGACAGACGGGTTTGGCCCGAGCCCCGCTCCCCAACACCTTGCAAACACTGCAGCCGAGACCTTACAGCGGGGCGAAAGGTGGGGGGTGGCCTGGGCAATGCCGCACTGCTCATGCTGAAATTAGTGGGGTGCACGCTCACGGGTCCCCTGGTCAGGCACGCACTCCCCAGCCTCTTCCTTTCAGCTACCGCAATCCCCAAACCTTACAGTTTTGCATTTCACTCTTGGCTGTAGGTAGACTTTTTAAAACCAACTTTCAGCTGCCTCAGAGTCACAGGAGCTCAGACATTCATAAAACATCAGAAGTAATCTGTGTTTAATATTTGAGTGCATCTAAGGAGCTCCCATAGCTTCATAATTGCCCCTCTCCCTAAAAAGAATTAAGTCTGCAAATATGAAAGTGGAACCTGGCAGACAGCTCCACGCTGCATAAAGGATAGGTTGAAAGGCAAGCAAGCTGGCTTCAATCTTTTTTTTATATACTTTTTCATCCACTTGGGAATCTAAAGACTCCAAGTGCATGTCTGGGAGCAGGCTGTGGCAGCTTCAGTCATCACAACACACCCATCTGACACAAGGGCTTTTCCATCAACACTCAGGAGACGTATGAATGCAAACTCCCTCTGCAGCCACTATAATTTCCATTAGCCAATCCCTCCCGAGCTATGGGAAGTGAAAATCCCTCGAGTACATTGTATTGAAAGAAAATTATTTCATGATTTTACCACCTTTCCTCAGATGAATAGTTTCTATCTCCAGTATTAGTGCTATTGAAGTGAACATTTGCAGACTAATGCACTATTCGTTATAGCAGTAGTAGAATTACTTGCTCTATAGAGATGTATTTTAGCAGTAGAAAAAAAAAGACAAAGTATCTTATAAAATATTTAGGTGCTCTATACAGAGCTGTGTCTTGTGAGAGCAAGTATTTAATTTAAAATTTGAACCCAAAATTCTTTTTGTATTTAACTTTCTCTTCTCCAGGGGGGGGAAAAAAATCCAAGAAAAAGAGGGGTTTATCATAAACCTTCAGCAAAGATACAAAACTGTTTGCAGGTAGTTTTGAGGGCCACAAGACCATGGTTGAAGTGAATGTGAAATTAAATCTGTGACTCCCAGGGGATCAGACACAAGGGACAGAGAATCAAAGAGTGCAGCCGGCAGCAACGCGGTACGGGGCCAGCTCTGCATGCGCTCCCACACCAGTGCGGTCCCCAAACCCCCTTTTGGGGGGCTTTCCCACTCCTATTGGCATTGTATGACATCTGGGATGTAGTGAGCCTGCACTTTTTTTGCTCTGGCTTTACATGAGGAATAATCACATTTGGCGTTTGCCGCACAAGTCTTGCCAACTCATTTCTTGAAGGAGAAGCAGGAGATTCTTTGATAAATTCTTTGGTTTATGTGCTTTAGCTGAGAGTGGGGAGGCAGGTACCACCATACCTGGGGGGCCCTGCTCTCCTGGCTTCCCCCGGGGCCCCGCGGCAGGTGGGCAGCAGTCACAGCAGTTGAAGAAGAAATCGGCTGCATCGAGTGTGTAGTTCTCGAAGGGGAAGAGCGTGGTGGCCCCTCGGGCCATGGGGCTCGGGGTGGGTAAGTCGGCTCTGCCCGCTGCTGCTGGGAATGAGCTTTTCCCCACGACAGGGGTGAGGGGCGGGTGGGAGGCACCATCGCCCACCAGCTGTAAGGGCTTCGGCTTCGTGTACTTCACAGCTGGGGTCACCTTCGGTCCCGCGTGCACAGCAGTAACAACCAGCATCACAAACGCTGAGACGGAGCCCGGTGAGCTCCTCATGTTGGCAGCTGTAGGAAGAGACGAACACAATAATAAATTGCTGCACAACACCCTTCGCGTTTGCATGTTCCCGCAAAGCCAGACCTGCATGAGTAGTGTCAGGCACATGGGGGCATCTGCCTAGAGGAGTACATTACAAAGCCTCACTTTTTATGGGGAAAGTAAAGCAAACTTAGCAAAACCTCCTGCCTGCTCACCCCAGCTGACCATCACCCTACAGAGCACTTGCTGTCCAGCTGCTCCTGTTAGCTGTGGTTGGAAGTGCTGCCCCAGCTACCAACAGCAGCTCAAGGGACTGACTGCGAGTTACACTGGGACACATGATGCCTCTCTTCTGAGTGTATGATTAGGATTAATTCAATAATGATTTCAGAGTCCAACACAACTGCACATCACAAAAAGCTTTGCTCTAAAAGAATAAATGGAAACAAAATGAAATATCAAGTATTCCAAAATTTTTAAGTCAATTTTTTCCTTGTTACTGGCTGATTTTCTGGACTTTCATATTCTTCTAGTGTAAACTTTCAGATTTGTTCTTTTTATTTTTAAAGTGTTGGTTTAGCTGAACCAGGAAGAAAGAACAAAGCAAGAAGCACACATTTTTTGCTATAGGACAGATGATGCCTCTCAGATGACTTGTCATATAAAGCATCTTTGTTTCTTTTTTAAACCAGTGTACTGACCTGTAAACACAAACGGAACAGACTCCCTTTCTTGCTGAACCTGTAATCTAACCTTTCTCAGCAGCTAAGGCCCTTCATTACAGGAAAAAAGTCACCAGGAGAGATGCTGACTACCCTTGCCACCCAGAGGGCAAAAGGAGGTCCAACTCAAACTCTGGTATTTGGGAGCTAGTTTATAACATCTCTATCTTTAAGAATTCATTTTTAGAGGAAAGGGTCAATATTTTTTCCTTTTTCACAAAAAACCCAATCATTTAATGGAAAATGGATTATCCACACAAAATCCTCAGGGATGACTGTTGCCATTGCTGCCATTCAACCCCTTCTTCACCCCATCAGCTCCAGTAAAGGATAAATTATCCCTTCTCCATGCGTGTGTCAGGCCAGGACGGGATGCCAGGCACTGATTTTTGTCATAGGCGCACATTTGGTCAGCCATACCATGAAGCGTGTAACGCCGGGGCGGTTGGCGCGGGAGGGCAGGGCTCAGCACAGCCAGGCAGAGAGCAGCCAGACCTCACAGCCGGCAGCAGGGACGCAGCCGCAGTCGCAGAGAAGGAGGGTCATCTGCCACCTAGGAAGAGAGAAAAAAGCACCAAATTCTCCTTTTGAAGAATATACTCATGCAGGAGTGTTTTGCCACGGCTGGAGGTAACTAAATAAACCCCCAACTTCCACACACCTAAAGCCGGCAGCAGAAAGAAGCTGCAACTTTAGAGACTCAGTAACTTTATGGGGCGATGGTAAATCCGTTTTCAAATCAAAACCTTTTCTATGTTTTACTGTCACAAACCACTTCTGCAACAAGCTCTAAAACCAGACAGTCTCCAATCACGTAACCAGATTGATGGATTGCTGTCAAATACTGGAAAAACATAATTAATAAAAAAATTACACCTTACGTGTCTGTTTAGAAAATAAATTGCTCAGAGCAGGGAATCTTTAAACAGAATATCATTATAATGGACAGGACTGTTCCTAAAATAATTATTCCTAAATATATAAATGATTTTTAATAAAGCTGAAATTTGGGATTTTTCCTTACATTAGCTTACTACCACTGATTCTAAAATCATTCATTTGAATCTCCCTGCTAGGAAAAATTATGATTCGCAGTGGACACAAAATATGAAGAATTAAACTTCGTTGCAGTGACATCTTGTTCAATACACTTGTATTTAATTGGATCCAAATATCTATTCATTGTTAGCATGTGTCCCGTAATTGCATTGTGATAATATATTTGCACTTTTGTTTGGTCCCTAAAATTATAGTATTTAGATATTCCAGTTCCCAACATGTATTTAACCCCAGTCTCCCAGATTTAAATATCAGGGAAATGATTGTATTTTCTATTATTCAATTATTTCAAGAGGAAAACCAGTAGTCCTCATGCAGCTATATATTCATTACAGACAGTAAAACTTCTTGAGACAAATTATATCGCCACTGCGTCTTAAATTCTATGACTTCATTGCAAATATCCCGCTTGAAGGCTAAACAACCAGTGCATGCTACCTCCTACCTTATAAACGGTCCTGCTCCCAGGACGATCACCCCTCAATGGCACTTTGAAAAAGGCAATCTTTTTTTCGGACAATCAGTTTTATTTGTGTAACAGCTGCTCCCATGGCCAATGAGAGCCTGCATGGTGCAGGGAGAAGGGGGGATTGGCAAAGTCCCCTGAAAGGAGCAAGGTGACCTTGAAATCTGAGGAAATTCAAGCACTTTCCCCAGGCTAGGATGCTGCTCTTCACATGGGACTTTTTGGGCTCTTCCCCCAACACCATTTTTCAGGGCTTTAGGGACACTCCTCTTTCAACTCACAGCATCAGGTTTTGGTACCATCGGACTCAGCATGAATTTGCCCATTTGCGTCAGCAGGGTCCAGGTTTCTCTCCCGCTATTTAGTGCAATTTGGCATCGTGGTCCCCTCCTTGTGGTGGGAGTTCAGAAAGAGTGAAGGAGAAATGACAGAAATAGCTGTATGGCGTCATGAGTGCACGTGTGCATGTGCCTGCATGGAAATGCACCAAAAAGAGGAATTCAGCCTCAAATCTGGGCTGTCCCAGGTAAATGCAGAGATGGAACAAGCAAACATTTTCTTCTCTCTCCATCTCCAGCACAGATCATGGTACCTGCGGGCGGCTGTGCTGCACAGCGCAGTGGCAGAACACAGCCCTGCTGGGAAAAGGAACAAATCCATCCGAGGAGGGTTGCTACAACGTTGTTCTTATTGGAACCGATAGCCCCTCTGGATTTCACAGGCTAATTGATTTTCCTCACTCTTTCCCAGCAATCATAGCACTCATTTCCTTCCCCAGTGGCCTTAAAATGGGCCAGTTTTTATTCTTGGATTTCCCAACCCAGTTCAGAGTGCAGTGCAAAACACAGGAACGTAAAGGTTCCCTTTCATTGCCTTGTCTTGGTGAAATATGAGCAAGGAAACCATCTCATTCAGTCAGTCTGAATTTACTACATACCAGTACACTCAAAGCTCAGCTGCCAGACAATAAAGGCTGCTTGTTTCAGGTGGGCTTGAGAAAACAATCAATTGTCCTTTAATGTAAGTGGAGAGAATCATAATCCTCCGTGATTTATGTGTGACCACCCTTTCCTGCACAATAGTCTACAGCTTTCAGCAATAAAAAGTTGATTAAGGAAAGTCTATTACTAAGAATACGAGGCCAGATTGATTCACCAGCTTCTCAGGCTATTCCAAAGAAATCAGTTAGGAGTTTTGCAGTGAGACACTCTAACCCCGTGTAGGACGTGGGCTTGTCACATCTCCTGCAACGGAACCTGCACCAGCACTCAGTGATGCTCATTCATACAGCTGAAAACAGAGCTGGGTCCTGAATTCAAACAGGTTTTTATAAAAACACTAATAATCATTTTCAATACTGTAATTGGACTCATTGTTTTAAACTGAAGTTAAAAATGCTTGTCTTCAGCAGTTGTAATTCTGACAAGATCATGGACGCATAAATTGCAGATAAAAGGTAATCAAACCAATTATAATTAAAACCTTATTTTGATCAAGACTTTTCATTAGCCACAAAAGTTACTGAACAGAAGATTAAGCATTTTTAACAAAGATTACTGCATTTTGCAGTGTTGCCTCCACACTCACTGAAGCTGCTACTCCATATATTTCAATTTAATGCTATATTTGCTGCACACTAAAGCTAAAGCAAGAAACACGCTTTAATCCTAGGTTAGTTTATTTTCCTGAATAGCATGAATAATAGTAGTCTAGGATAGTATTATTAGATTATGTGACAATTGCAGCTTTTTAAATTATACAGTGCTTACCGAGTTACTGAAGCAGTCTGGAAAGCTCATGGGCTGAGATTATAAATTAAGATTTAGTACTAGATTAGATTAATCACTTTGTTTATTCAGAGGATCTGGATCTCCATTTTACTGATATAAATGATGCGTGTGGGCTGTTAAAATTCCTTAAAAGTATGTTTGAAACACACTCCTAGCCTTGCATATTTGTAGATAACTGGTCTTGATTTGCAAAGTTCAGTGTCCTGGTTTTAGCTGGGACAGCGTTCATTTTCTGCCCAGCAGCCGGTACGGGCTGTGGTTTGGGTGCAGGGTGAGAATCCTGTTGATAACACACCGATGGGTTAGCTGGGGCTGAGCCGGGCTCACTCTAAGCCAAGGGCTTCCCAGTTTCCCCAGCACCAGGAGCTGGGAGGGGACACAGCCGGGACAGCTGACCCCAGCTAGCCCAGGGGTTGTTCCATACCATAGGGCGTCACGCTCGGTATATAAACGGGGGGAGGTGGCCGGGAGGGGCCGGTCGCTGCTGGGGGCTGGCTGGGCATCGCTCAGCGGGGGGAGCAGCTGGTGGTGCATCGCTGGTCGGTCTTGGGTTTTATTCCTCTCTCTCAACCCCCTTCTCATTACAATTGTTGTTGTCAATATTTAACTTTATTTCAATTATTAAATTGTTCTTATCTCAACCCACAAGTTCTACCTTTTTCCCAATTCTCCTCCTCATCCCTCCAGGGAGTGGGGAGTGAGCGAGCAGCTACATGGTACTTAGCTGCTGGCTGGGGTTAAACCATGACATTAAGTTAAAAATAGCTGTGTCCATGCTACTGATTTCTACCAGCACGCCCACCAGCCATGGGCAGGAAGGGCTGTGATCTTCTGCTAACTGCTGGGTCACTAAAACCTCATCCTGGGGCTTGGCAAAAGCAAACATGAAATCCAATGCATCCTGGAGGAAGCTTTAACCAGCATAAAGCAATTCCCCAAGGAAGCAGCATCCTTGCAACCCCAATGTCAGCTCCCCATCACGATCAGAGATGGGGGGGAACAGAAGGACCTCACCAGAGACCCTCACCTCTCCTGTCCTCTGCAGCCTGTTGCTCCTGGGACACAATGGCGTCCTGAACCTGGATGCCGCAGAAACCTTGTCCTTACGGGATCTTCTCCTTGGCTGCCACTGAAACACAGAGGGACACAGCAAACTGTGTAAATGTATTTTTTATTAAATTAATGGAGTATTTCTTAAACAAGATCAGCAACAGAGATTCAAAAAGCACTTCTCAAAGGGTTCCACTTCCAATTATTTGCAAATGAAAATAGAAAATTTAGACCTGCAGGTGCAAGGTAGACTGATAAATTAAACAAATCTGGTTTGGAAATACAATAAAGGAGGAAACAGTGAAAACCAAAGCAGCAGAGAAAATAGGCTAGGTTTGTGATAATAAGTAATTTAAAATCTTAATGCTCAACTATCAAGAAGGAAAACTGGAAAAGAGAATATTCACATAGAATAGGAAGTGGGTAAAAATGGAATTAAATTCTATTTGAGCTGAGTAAAAAGTGTTAAAAGGAAATTAACATTTCTGTGTGAAAAAAATAGTTAGCACTTCTCACAAGATTTCCCACAACAATTTAGCAGGCTTCCTAGAAAAGGCCCTTCCCCTCGCCCCGTAATTTTATTTTCTGAAACACTGAAATGTGTTTTGGTTTCCTTTATTCATTATCACAAAGCAACTGAGCTAAACAGAAAACAGACTGAAATGAAAATTTTCTGCAGTGTTGTTAATTAGGGGAGGGAATATTTCCATAGCAGACAGTAAAATAGATAAGTTTATCAAGTCAAGATACAACTTTTTTTCCCCTCTCCCATGTACTCAATATGCTGTACCCTCCTAAATGTCGCTTAGAGGCAGCACTAAATGGTCAGCAGGAATTCACCCTTGCTGGGTGAAGGAAAAGTGGAAGGCTGCATTATTATTTTTTTTAAGACCTGCTGGAAAAGCTATGGTTTAATTTTCTCCCCCATTTTCCTTCTGTCCCTTCTCTTCTTTTCAAGCTGGAAATCCAGCCAGCCCATGTTTTCCAGGCTGACCTCTTTCCCCAGGGACATCAGGGTGCCCTTTGGGCACCAGCACTCCTTCAACACCAGGTGACCCCATGTGTCTCTGCCAGCCCTTCCCACCCACTTGTCCTTTGTCCTCCTTGGACCTCTTTTCTCCCCACTTACCTCCCAGTTCCATGTCATCCTGGGACCCAGTTGCCCTTTGTAGCCTGCAGTTCCTGGAGGTCTTCTAGGACCAGTTTGTCCCCTCCAGGAAGGAAGTCCTGCTTCACCACTGAGCTCCTGATACCTCTTTCCTCCTGGTCCTCACTGTCCAGGTCCTCCTGGGGGTCCTTGTATTCCTCTCTTCCCAATGTATCCTGGTTTACCCAGAAAAGGGAAGAAATGGTTAACTTCCCTTTACTGAGAGCAACCTGTCAGAATAGACAGAATACAGCTCTGTAGGAAAGCCTTCACTGGTCATCAGATTACATTTTCACCCAAATAATGTCAATTTTTTTCTATGCAACATACGACTACTGAGAACTAAGCTCTAAGCGTAAAAACACCACAATAAAGCAAGGAATATCTTACAAGATTCAAATCTTTTTCCATCTGGGGATACTTCTCTTCAGATGCCACGGAGAACTTCCCACTCCAGGGACACTGCAGCCGTCCTGGAAACCAGTCATGTGTGGTCTGTCCATGTGCAGAGCACTTGGGATGGTAGTTTGCATTTTTCTACAAAAGAATTATGAACTAAATGCTTGAGAGAAATAAAACATAAAACTAATAACAACCAATTTTCTTTGGATTTTGCCTTTACAGTTGTTCTGTTTTCAGCTCAAAATTTGGGGGGGGGGGCTTTCATTCATGACGAAAACTTTAAATACTGTGTCATGTAAAAATTAAACAAGTCATTGATGTAGAAAATGGAGCTACTGCTCATGTAGGATTTCTAAATGATTGACTTCAGAAAAATACTGCCATAGGGGTTTTCATTAGATGCAAAGGAATAAAATAATATCCCTGTAAAATCAGTATAATTGCATTTAGAGTTATTAAGATTCAGATATCAAGGGGAAAATGAGATCAGACTGCAGCAGTCTATGCCAGTATATCCCACAAACCCTACGCCATATGTTGTTTTAAATTTCCTAGGTCTGCAGGATGGCAGGGCAGTTACACCTAAATAGAGATTTATTGCATTTTAAAGTATAATGGCTAGAAGGATCCAAAAGCTACCGTTTCACATAAATAAGCATTTGGGGAGTTATTTAAGGACTGTAAGAACTTCATGATACCTATTACATTCTATTGAGTCAATCACCCTAAGAGTCCCTAAATGCATATTTAAAACACCAGTAACATGTACTTATTTATGTGAGAGACCAGAATTGCAGCACACAAGTTCTAGCTTGTCGGGCTGAAAACCTACACTGGTGCTGATTTTTGAAGCCCTTTTAGGAGTGTGAAACGGCCCTGCAAACAAATGCGCTGCCCCATGTGCCGCACCACCCACCGCAGCGGGGAGCAGAGTGCGGCACCACTCCAAGCCCCGCTCCGGGGCACGGATCCCCTTTGTCGGGATCTACAGGTGCCTCTGGTCTTGACTGAGAAACACATCCATTGTGCTCCTTGGAAACTCTAGACGGCCAAAGGTAAAAAGTGATAAAATTACCTGGCTCCCCTTTTTCACCCTGGTCTCCCTTTGTGCGCTGGGCTCGGGGATGTCACAGAAACCCTGCGTTTCTGGTGTACTGTTGTTTTCCTTCAGTGTGCTTAAGAAACACAATAGTCCTCAATAGCGGTGCCTTTGCTAATAGCAAGTGGTGGGATAGTTTCCCTCCTCTCCTCGTCTCCAGTACCGTCTTTCATGGAAGATGATATTTGCTGGGGTGGGTCTGAAATGCCAGGCTGGCTGGTGACAGCAGCTAGTCCCTTTGGGGTGAGGGTTCTCAGCCCCTCCACCAGCTGCATGCTGCAGCTGAGGATGCCAAAGCAGCCCAGGAGCCACCCCAGAAGCCACCCTCTGGGACCACTTCTGTGGCATGTGTCCCCAGCCGGGGACAGCGGGGACAGCAGGTGGCCATGGCAGGTCCCTGGTTCTTGGTCCCTGTCCCCTGCTGTTCCTGGTGTCAACGGGAAGCAGCTGAATGCACCACCAGCAAGTGCTTTCCCAGCAAAATGATAACTTCTACAAGAAGCAGAGAAGAAGCAATATGCAAGTGCAAGTATCTCACCTGAAGAATATCTACCAAAGCAGAAGCTTCCTTCCCATCCACAAGTACAGAGATTGTTGTATGCAGAGGACTGGATCCTAAAATAAAGAAGAAAAACTGCATATATTGCACAGTCCTAAAAGAAGCACAAAAAGATCTCCACTGTCACTATTTGCAAGACACAGAGAGCAACAGCTGTCTTATTGCAGCTTCCTGGAAACTATATGTTCTTGTTGAAAACTCTTTTTTCATGTTTAATATATGAAACCCATGAGACAGACCCGGTACCTACTGCCTATGAGGTAATGTGCTGCCTTCACGTTCCTTCATGAGCAAATTCTGCAGCTGAAAGTGGCCACTCAACACTTCATGATGTATATCCCCGTTTTTAATTATTCTGAGATCAAAATAATCCCAAAGGAGGTACATCATGCCTATGGCATATTACAAACCAGCAGTTTTATGTATCCAAATTTATAACTGATTATATTTAAATAGATACCTAAACGATTCAAAATATTTCTTTCTCTCAGGCTATATATTTGTTTGTGAAAAATCTGGGAGAAATCAGTGATCTCTATAAACAGTTGTAAGCTGTAATTTATCTAATTATCTTTAAAACTACTCACACTGTGGACTATAGAACTGTATTTTGGCTAATATCTTAGGAAAGAGATGAACTGTCAGAGTGATTTTATATGAACATCCAACTTTAACTGCATTTTCTGAACAATTTAAAGAGGTGACAGCCTTTTCTGCCTTCTGGTGGGTGCAAGTCGGAATCCAAAGTGCATTTATGTGCCAAAGTAAGAAGGAGAGAGGATCAGTGAGCTGGCAACAGCCCACCTGGAGAAAGATGCGCTGGAGTGGTCAAGAGGCTGTTTGGACCACCCTGAGCACAGAAGTTTCTGCATCTAAGCACTATAGTGTGTGGGGATATACATATATATATATATATATATAAACATATATATACACACACACATGCACATATGTGTAGAAGGGAGTATTTCTAGGAGATTTTCCTATTGCATATGGTTGAACTCAAAGAATGAAGAGTGCACCATAAAGTTTTAGATTGTCTCCAATTTTTTGTATGCTTGGTTGTACTGCTTCACTTGCTTGTTGTCTCACTCATCCCACATACCTGCCTTCCCCACTTTCAGGGGTACATCATGCCAAGGCCTCCTCCTGCAGTGCACACCCCTATACCACCCTCACTCCAATGCCAGACCTGGCAGATGCAGCACAGGCGTTAGTATTTGGGGCTCTTTCAGGAAAGAGGCAGCTTCTCACTTTTCCTTTGCAAAGACCCTACAGGCTATAAAGGCCAAACACTTATAGTTCAAAACTTGGTCAAAAATAGTGAACCAGTATTGTTTCAAAATTCATACTCTAATATTCAAAATATTCAAAATTTTGTTTGTTTGTTTGTTTGTTTGTTTTGCATTTGGAGGGGTTTTTTGGTTTGTTAGCCTTTTATTTTACCAATAAGGAGAGATTTGGCCATACAGCTGCTGCTGTATTTGGATCAGGTGCAATTATTCTCATGTATGTAAAGTTCCCATAAAGTTCCACAGACAAATAAAATTGACTTGGCTAGCTGCCAAGTTGGGGTGGTTTTTTTTTTTCACTATTACAACAGGCATCATTTACCGAAGGTGTATGCTGGGATCACTAACACAGCAGCAGCCCATTAACCAGCAAAGGCCAGGTGTTGTTTTCTAAGAACCTTCATGCCAGCACTGTGGATTAAGCCAAATATTATCAGTTTTCATCTAGTTATTTCGCAGAGGGTCTCTCTAGCTCCATAACCTGCCACATTCCCTTCTGAAAGAAAAAAATTAATTAAAATCAGGAGCTTATGCCCACAAACCTTCTTTCTAAAAAGGGAGATGTAGTATCAAGCAGCAAGTCAGGCAACAGTACTGCCAACCCTCATAGTTTTGCCATGAGACTTAGGATATTTAGTACTCTTAAACCTTAATCTCTTAAAACCCTGTGATTGCAGAAAACTGCAGATTTTATTTCAGAAAGTCAGTTCTGAGCCTTGTGTTAAAAAGGCTCAGACTCTAGGAGGTAAATGACAAAAATCCCAAATGTAGTTATATTTAAATTTTTCCAGTCTCATAACTTGAGAAGAAATTACTCACAGCTTGTAATATTTAAGGGACTTCAACCTGGTAGCTACAATTTTTGCACAAAGAGATAAGCCATGTTTCTGATTTCTGAGTTGGATTGTGCCCTTGCCAGTATTAAGATGTATACATATGAACAGCATCAACTAAAATACCAGGATGGTGGACTCAGTGACAGACTCAGCCTCTCCCTAGTCCTCAGCTACACTACCAGGCTTTTAATTATTGTAGGTTTTAAACAAAGTCTATGCTCAAGCTGCACCTGCCCAAGAGATGGCAATGTCTCACTGTCACACAGCCTGTCCAAGGCAAAGTGCTTTGCATTAGCAAAAGGTTTTGTCTTCAGCTTATTATTCCACCCTAAACACTGCAATCATTACCTATTTTAATACTGTGAAATCCAGTCAGCCTGAAACTACCCAAGTTAACAGCATCTTAAGAGACAAAGGGCTTCTAGATCTCCACAACAGCAAATTTTATTTAGCAGAGAATCTTGTCCTGCTCCTCTGTGGCACAACGTCAACACACAGTGATGCATATGCCTTTGCAGGCTCTTTTGCATCAGGAGGTGTTGCAACACCCCTTGGAAATAAGGAAATGGAAATATCTGTTTTCCTTTAACCCGAATTCTTCTTTGCTCTGGCAAATGTATGCTTTGTAATAAAGAAAAGTTACAGCACAGGTCACGGTGTTTTAAAGAATCATGTGCTGCAACCTTAAAATCATGATAGAAAGCAAGAAATCTGGGAACAAAACCATGTCTGTGTGCTGGACTCAAAATTCGTTGAGAGTTTATAGTGTTTAAAAAATTAAAAAGCAACAGAGGAGAGGGAGAGAATTGTTTTTATACAAACGAGATTCAGGGGACTTTGGATCAACACTAAAGTCATGGGAAATATTTCCACCGATTTATTCGGAATAGATGCCTAATTACCCACGCAAGGTGAAAATTAACTATCCTAGAAGCACAACTCCCCGTGTAACAACCGGCGAAAGGCAGTGTGAGAAGAACATCGTGGTCTGGGGCTCATTTCACACCTCAGCATGCTCAGAGATGAGCTGCAGAGGCAGCGAGGTGCACGTCGAGGTTGTTACACCCGTGGTCTCCTGTGCGGTGGCTGCAGTCACCAGTGTGGGGCTGGAAGAGCATCTGCTGGCTCCACCACAGCTCTGTTACAGGACTTCCATACACAGGAGTATCTCATGCTCTGTGGGGTTACACTCCCACCCACCAAAGTACCATCCATCTTTCTCCCACATATATTTATCCCAATTTTCCCTGAAGACCTCCTGAAAGGAACCACTGTGGAAACCTCGCCCCCTCCTCTGCACCTCACCCAGCAGCAGCAGAGGCAGCAAAAGAATAATACAGGGGAATATATAATAATAATAAATTATAAATATAAATAAACCAGAAGATACATAGTATTCTTTAGATCTTCTGCTTAGAGCAGGAGCAGAGTAACCTCCTTTCTGTCTCTCATGGCAGGCCTTGAAAAGGGAGAAAAAGCAAAATGTGCCTCAGCGGGAAGGATTTCTACAGCAGAAGCTGCTGTTTGCAAGGAGGCAACAGAGCCCGGTTTGGACTGCAAATGTAGTGACGAGCTTTGCCATATGCCAGAACTTGTGATGAAATGTAGCATATTTTTACAAGCAGAGCTGAAAGACAAAGGAGGAGGTTTCCACACTGGCAGGTGCAGCTGTAAATAAACAAGGATGAGGAGGCAGAAGGTGGGATGGAGAAGGATAACACAGGAAGTTTCAGAAAATGTGGAGGACAGCTGCTTCAGCCAGAGGCTTAGCACAAGAGGGCACTCAAAGTGCTCCCAACAGCCCTGCCAAGGATGGTTTTACATCCCACACCATCCAAAAATGAAGCACAAACATCCCAGCCCAAAACCTTAATCATCCCCACAGACCCTGGATGTCACGCTCCACATCCTGAGCATCCTGCTCCATCCAGAACAAGCGCAGCAGGATACAACAAACATTTTCCTGGAATAACTTATCAACAGCTTCTAGACCAAAATGGAATTTTTGAACACTGAATAGATGTGATCAATAGATAAACCACAAAATATCAGGTACCTGTGAGACCTACATTTTTTCAAACTTGTTTCCATTGAGAGCAGTAATAAAGGCTGAATCTGTATGGTCAAAGTATACAGGTGGAAAAAAAAATAAAACCAACTCACCTATTGGTAAGAAGTGCTCATTTTAAGAACATTTCCCATAGCAAACTGGTATCAGAATGAGTAGGATTAATCACAAGGCTGGCTGTACTCATGCAGCATTGTGAAAGAGAATGAGGAGATCAACAGATAGTGGATAGAATTGCGTGTTTTTAAAATGAAGATGAAAGCCTTCTCCAGCAACTGGGTGCAACCCAGAGCAGCTGCCAGACTGGCTGGCACTGCTGTCCAATGGGCGATTCCCTCCAGACCACCACCAAACACAGCCGCCTTCTCTAAACTCCTAAACCAACTTCATTACTCTCTAAAACGCTCAAGAAGCAGTTATAGCAGCAAACCATGCATTCACTACCACAGTAGCTACTGGTGAAGGTAGGTGATAGTGCAGGTCACCCAGCAGATAGGGAAAGAGGACTGGCTTGTATCTTGAAGGTATGAACATCCCTGGCTGAAGCTCACAGCAGCTTTGCCTATCAGAAATCAAGATCTTGTAGATGAGCTACTCTTTGAAGAAGAAAGAAAGAAAGAATTCTGCAGTAACTAAACCTACTTGTGAATATTCATCCAAACCCACTCTGAACTGATTTTCGTTCACCCTTCTTCCTGTTTTGTCTTTATGATTATTCAGAAAAATAAGCTTTGTAGCAAGTATGTCAATGAAACAATAAATTTTCCAGTAACACTTTTTTAGTCCACAAGCACAAATATTCACACCTGATATCTGAGTGAGGATGTGACTATGGACATGTTCAGATCTTCTACAGGCCATCAACAAGATTACAATTACAGCAAGAGATCACACACTTGCTTATACAGACTATTAAACTGGCTGTAGCAATTTAATATTGTCAAGGGACACACCAAGAGCAGAATGATGTGAAGATCTGACTCATGCAAGACTGTAGAACACACCCAGCCCTTGCTGATTAATCCTTTACCTTCTAATTACTTGTTGTACCTGATCTCAGAATGCCACCCAGCCTCTCCTCTGGCAGAGTTACCCCAGCTGGAATTTACCCAGAACACCAGTTAGTTCTGATATTTATGAGGACAGGTGACAGGCTGCTTATAAATAATCACAAACTCGCTGTATGCTACATATAAGCAGTTTCCCATGCAACGTAATTTCTCACACCAGACAATGGATCTTACCCTGCACAAAATTCCAAAAGAAGTTGCATCACAAGGCAGGATCTCATAACCGTCCTGCCAGCCAGCATCTGCCTGGTGCCCTGCACAGCCTCTCCCGCTTTACAGGCACCTTTGCACTAACACTAATTTCCAAAATAGAAGCTATAAACCAATCTATAGCAAGTTTATCTAAAAAAAGTGGAGAGATAATCACCCAACCAAATGGTTGTCATACACACCCCACATAGGTGATTGCTTTATCCAATCAGCCCTATAATTAGATAAAAGGTTGTTCTCCAATTTGTCAGGTTGACTTTAACTGCAGTTTTGTCAGGAGATCGGTCTGTGACTTTCAACAGGACCACAAGAGAAGAGTAACACCTAATTAGGACAATAATCAAAGGTTTAGCCAGAGCATCACCTCTGCCTAGCATCCCAGCCTAGGGATGTTTCACAGGTATATTCTGCAAACTCAGACAAAACAAAACCTTGCATTAGTCCGGAAGTTTTCTTTCCACTAAGTGACCAGCTAGGCAAGATCTGAAAAAATACACCCAGATATCTCACTATTGCAAAAAGAAAATTGCTCAGGACTGTTGTTTTGCTAGGTTTGCAGGAACATCCTCAGGTCTGCTCTGGTAACCAGACCTGCAGAGGACCCTGCAGTTAATTTCCTCCTGCACTTAAAATATACTTATCCAAAATAAGACTACATGAAAGAAAATGAAATTTCAGACTTGCTTGCGAGACAGAATATCTACCATATGTAGAAGACAGGTGCAAACTACGTAGTAGAGTTAATAAAAGCATCACCGTGGCAATTGGACATGACTTAGTAAATACTTGACATTCAAAGCTTGCATACAAATACCCAACGCACACACGTTGACTATGACACAAACGCAGACAGCTAACAAATGAAGGTCTTTATTTTTAGAACATCCATCCCTTTCTGCCCTCAGAGTCGACTTAATCCCTAACAAGCGGCCTCACAGCCCGGTGGTTTACCTTCTAGGATGGATGAAGCCTGCACGTGTGAGTGAAATCACCAGCAGCAGACAAGGGGCAGGGACACTGCAGAAACCCCTGTGCCCACGGGCAGCAGCAACGCAGCTGTAACATGCAGCGACACGGTCTGTTTGCAAAATGGTGCTCCCTGGCAAGAAAGCAACTGCTATCAAAGTCGTGGCATCACAGAATCACAGACTGGTTTGTGTCGGCAGGGCCCTTAAAGCCCACCTAGTTCCAGCCCCTGCCCCGGGCAGGGCCACCTCCCCCCAGCCCAGGTTGCCCAGAGCCCCGTCCAGCCTGGCCTTGAGCCCTGCCAGGGACGGGGCACCCACAGCTGCTCTGGGCAGCCTGGGCCAAAATTTCTTCCTAATGTCTAACCTAAATCTACCTCTTTCAGCTTAAAGCCATTCCCCCTTGTCCTATCACTACACACCCTGGTAAAAAGCCCCTCTCCAGCTTTCCTGTCAGCTCCTTTAGGCACTGGAAGGCCACTACAGGGTCTCCCCAGAGCCTTCACTTCTCCCAGCTGAACAACCCCAACTCTCTCAGCCTGTACCCACAGGAGAGATGCTCCAGCCCACTGATCATCTTCACAGCAGTGTCACCTAAGCTCCTGCCCAAATTCAACATCCATGTGTTGTATCCAAGTCCTGTGGGCAAAGGCAAGCTGCAGGAGCCAGCAGAAGGCAATGGGATGGAAATGAGCCTGGACAGCCCTGGTGTGCAATCCAGCCAGCCACTGACCCAAGCTGAAAAGAAACTTGCCTCTCGGCAAGTATTTCTGCAGCAGGGTGTAACAGAGCCTAAAGACTCATGAAATATTCAAAAACTGTAGTTTTGACTTTCTAAATGTTATTGTTAGCCTTTACGGCAGGTAAGTGATCTTATTCTGGCCTCAAGGGGGTAATTTGTGTATTTCCTGCAGGAATCCAACATTCAAATCCCCAGTAATAATTAACACAAATCCACAGATATAAAACAAGGAAGGGAGCAGAACACTAACTCCCGGGGAGACAAGGAAACAAACTCCCTTCTTTTTATATCCTTTATACCAGTAACAACTGTGGTGTGATTTTTACCATGGCAAGCACAAAACTCGGAGAAGCCTGAGGTTCAAGCAGGTTTGGGGCAAGAGGCTGGCAACCCCAAGGGAGGTGAAGGCTAGTACTTGTTTATCAGTGTTACTCATCTTTTATTGTATAGGCCTGTTTTTAAGGCATTGGAAGACTTTTCGGCTCCTTTGCTCAGGGTGGAAGGGCCTCCACAGCCCTGGGAGCACCTACAGCAGGGGCTGTGCTGGTAAATGTGAGGGATGAGGGACACGGGGATGCACATCTCAGGGCAGCCGAGCAAACCCAGGCACCACCACAGCTCCTGCAGAGAGGGGCGAACAGTGGGGGAGGGAGCCCCCAAACCCGGCACATCCGCACCTGCCTCGGGGCTCACCACGCACTGCTGGGAAGGGGGTTAGATGGGCTTTTTACATGCATTTATGTGACCACACGAAGTGTCTCCCTTTCAAACCCCGGCTGCTCCAGCTGGTCTAGTAGAAAAGTTAACTTTTTGTTTCCTGGTTTTTGCTCACTTTCTTTTTGTTCTTGTGTCATTGCTTTGCTTTGCATTTCTTCCAAGGTGTGAGCCAGCAGGCTTCTCCTGGGTCAGCTGAGTGGAGGAGACCCACAGGAGCGGGTAGCTCAGGGAGAAACAGCAGGTGAAGGGAAAGACCCTTCCCTCTCTCAGCAGCAACACGTGACAGATCACAACACAGCCTCCTTTAGATTAAATCCTGTCCCACTCCTCACCAGAGTTATTAATCCTGAATTCAGTCAGGAGGCAGTTCTGCCCATCCTCCTCGGTGAGTTCCTCCCTCTGGAAATACTAGCCCCTGAAACACCAGCAGGGCTTGGCAGGGCCCCTGTCTGGTCTTAAGGCAAACAAGACTTGATCACCAGCAAACCTGCAATTCATTGTAAGGCAAATCCTCCTCCATTTGATAAGATCAGATCGCGTGTGTCAAAAGACAAGTGTGAAGCATTTGTATACACACTGAACCTTCATCTTAGAAAAATTGGCAAGTGCACCTAATGGGTGAAGGGGCTGGGACACAAGCCCTGTGAGGAGCGGCTGGGGGAGCTGGGGGGGGTCAACCTGGAGAAAAGGGGCTCAGGGGGGAACTGGTCACTCTCTGCAGCTGCCTGGAAGGAGGCTGTAGGCAGGTGGAGATCAGCCTCTTCTCCCAGATAACTAGCAACAGGACAAGGGGGAACAGCCTCAAGCTGTGCCAGGGGAGGTTTAGGAAAAATGTCTTCATTGCAAGGGTGGTCAAGCATGGGAACAGGCTGCCCAGGGACATGGTGGAGTCACCATCCCTGGAGGCGTTTAAAAGGCATGTAGATGTGGTGCTGAGGGACACGGTTTAGTGGTGGGCTTGGCAGCGCTGGGTTAACAGTTGGACTCGATTATCTTAAAGTTCTTTTCCAGCATAAACAATTCTATGATTCTAATGCAACCATCAGTGGAACCCAGTGAATCAGGACAGTAACAGATCATCAGGATGATGATGAGACTGTGGGAAAGTTATTTGTAAACTCCCCTTCAAAAAATGCCCTAACAACAGTTAAAGCTGTTGCATGGAGCAAGCACTCTGATAACCGAGAATGTTTTTGCAAGTATTTGTATAGGATTGCTGTAAGTGATATCTACCTGCTGCTATATCAATTGCATAAACACTCTGACCATTTCATGTACTGTCCACTCAGCACCAGGTATTTTACCAAGCTAAGCTACGTGCACAGACACAAGGCAGGCTTCCGCAGTACTCCAGGACCGATGGGAGCTCTGCTTTGAGCTAGAAAGGGGTACAACTGTTTATAAGTTTAAAACAAAGCCTCTGCATAAGTATTTTTTAAGATCAAAGATAAGCAAGCATCAGTTCTGCAGTCAACATCCATAAAAATAGCAGCAGAAGAAAGAGGCACTGTTCTCACTGTATGAGCTGGGAATGAAAGCGTCACATCCTTACTGCCCCTCTGCTGCCTGGGCAGCTTTGTTTGTGTAAGTGCCTTTTAAAGCTATTAATTGAGGAAAGAGCATTTTTAAAGGACCATTAAAATGTGTTCAAATATTAAAAGAATAACTTAAATAACAGCAGTTACATCTGGCCCTTGAAACAGTTTGCATTCCTTTATGGCTGTCTGTGGTTCAGAAGACACCAGCCAGTGCCAGAACAGCAATACAGTGGCCCCGCTGAGCTGGAGGTGACCCCAGCTCCCACAGCCACCCGCTCAGGGACGAGCCTCCCCTCTCTGCAGGGAGGTCCCCACTGGGGGTGCAGCCATGACTCTGCATGCAGAGCCGTGGTGACAGTCACCTCTGGCAAGGTGAAGCCATGATCTAAACAAACTAGACTGCACAGCTGCAGAGAACGGGCAAACTTCACCTCACCTGCAGAGGCACATCTTTAAGAGGCAGCTTGTCGCACAGAAAACTACACAATTTACCAACACCACGTCTTTGTCTTACAGTTCCCACCTCATTGTAAAAAGCAGCTCTAATTGTGAGAACAACACCAGCTCCAGCCTCTGGGCTCACTGCAGTACCTGCTGCCTTTGGAATGGGTGTGCGTGTGGCTTCTTCTGCAGCGTGAGCACAACCACAAGCCAAACAGACCACGGTGCCTACAGCCAAACAGCCTGTGGCCAAACCCTCAGAGTGCCCTTTTCCCCAGGCTAAACAACTCTTCACCTGCCACATCCCTGTGCTGCCCCCGGCCATTTGCTCTTGCCTCTGTGGCATGGAGAGACACCGGCAAAATAAACTTATTTTTCAGCTGATGACTCCCTCAGCCCAGCTCACCCCCCTGCCACAGAAGGGCACGTGCCCCCAAAGGGGCAGGCAGGGAGAGGGGCAGGGCTGGGTGGCTCTGTGCCACAGCTGAGGACAGGCACACGATGCTACAGCCATGAGTTCCCACGCTCTTTGGGAATGGTCCTTCCTAACAGCACTTGAGTGGCTTCAGGCAATCTTTGGCTGTGGGAGCTGCCTGCTGCCCAACAAGGCAAGGGCCTGGCACTAGAGACAGCCCTGCTCCTACCCACGCTCGGACCACACTCGCAACACCCCCATTCTCACACCTAGGGGGCTGAAGTTAAGGATTTTTGCTCTGAAAGGCAACGGGAGTTTCTCTGTACCTCCTGCTGCATATATAAAACACAGCATGTCCCAATGCCCAGGTGTGGCTGGCTTGGGCAGTTTTTGCAGGAAGGCTTTGTACAGCAGCTGCTTCCGTGCTCCTTCAACAGCTCAGGGCAGAGCAGGACGACCAGCTGTTCCCAGCACTGCAGAAATTTGGATCTAGGCTGGCAGCGCATCCAAACAACGTGCCCGAGCCCACACAGCCATGCCTGCAGCCCCCCTGCTCCCCTGAAAACTGCAGATGTTTCCCTGAGCCTGTCACACTGCTCTCGGAGCCAGCACACCCGCTACAAGCCATTTGATGTGTCCATTTAAACGGGATGCTGCCTTGTGGCCACGTACCTGGCCAGGAATTTGCTCATTCTCCGTGAGCTGTGCATTATGCTGCAGTACAAGTGTGAGGGTTTAGGTGCAGACACTACACTGGCAAAGCTCATTTTGGAGAGGTCACCAGGAGCGATTCAGGCATCCCTCATGTCAGGCGGCGCTACCCCGCTGGCCCCAAAGCTGAAGCCATAGCCCAGCAGCAAAAACCATAATCTTAAGTGAAGCAACACGAGACAAAACCCAACCCTTCTTAATGCCACTCGCTTATCGCTTAATTAGTGTCACATAGTAACAGTTTTGAAGGCTGAGAAATAGGATCAGCCTGTCAAGATTAGGTCTCTGCAACTGCTTTGCTCAGTGAATGAGATTGTACCTGGTATCCCACAGCCTGAGGGGAAAACAGTGAACGAAGCAGTTCTATTACTTTTATCTCTCATTTATATGGCAAAGTTCAGTTCTCCTGCCGCTCTCTGGTAGGGAGCAGGACACTAAATCATGGGGGGGGTTTATACTGAGGGCAGAAAAGCGAAGAAATCTAAGCCTTGTGGTGAGCAGTGCCACGCAGTATTCACAGGATTTCAGATAAAGTCTTGTCAGCACTTGTCCATCGGTCTCTCTCTTTTCCGGAAACACCTCATCTGAGGCATTGTCACCACGTCCCTCTCTACACGCTGGCTTCCCACAGCCACGCTGGACCAGGTCCTTCCCGCTCAGCCCCTCGGAGCTGGGGAGCTCCCAGGCACCTGCCAGCACCCCCGGGCACCCCTTGCACGCCCACCCTCCCCCAGCTACGTTCCAAACCGCGTTAGGAGCTTATCTGTTGCAAAGCACGGGTGGAACACAAAGCGTTTAGGGCGAGCGCACGGCGCTCCGGCGCCAGCTGTGCAGGGCAGGGCTGGCGGGGCCGGTGCCCGGCTCCCCGGAGCGCTCCCGCTCCTGCGGCGGGGACACCGCGCGCGTTACGCAAGTGCCCTCGGCAGATGCCGCCGCAGCCGCACCGCAGGGAAGCAGCACCCCGCCCCGCGGCCCGGCCGTGACAGCCCCTCACCCCCGCACGGCTCCGCACCGCCCGCCCGGGCGCAAGGGCCAGGGGCGCGCAGCTGCGGCTGCGGCAGCGGGGCGGGGCGGCGGGGACCGGCCCCGGCGGGGCGCGGAGCGGAGCGGAGCGGAGCGGGGCGGTAGGTATTTAAGCGGCGGGGCGGGCAGCGCTGGGCTGGGAGCGGCGGTACGCGGAGCCCGGCGGAGCGGAGCGGAGGTGAGGGCCGTGGCCAGCCACCCCCTGCCGCGCTCGCCATAGGGCCCCCGGCGGCACCGTCCCGGTCCCGGGGCTTCCCCAAATGCAGGGGCCGGTGACCTTGGCCGAGCGGAGCCGCGCACTCTGCGCTGCCATCGGCAGCTCGGTAAGAAGCGCTGGAGCAAAGGCCTTGGAGCTGGGGTGGCAGCAGGAAAGCCTCCGAGATCTGCTGTCTGCCTTCCTCAAGGTGCCTGGTGGTGCTACCTATGGCCTCCAGCAAGGTCTCTCTGGACTTGTTGCTGGAGATCTGCAGTCAGGTTTCCAGGTGTTGTTGCTCATACAGCTGTTGGGAAGGTGGTTTGCCTTAGCAGGGAGTCACTGAAAACAAGGCAAATGCCTAGAATTAAAAAGGTTGAAAGAGGTGGGGAGGGGTGGTGAAGGTGAAGGTGCTATTTGTACTGGTGTGGTGGCAATACTTGCTGTTTGCAGGTCTCTGCTCTTTGGGTTTCTTAGAGTTGCTGGTTGCTTCCAGTAATCCTGCAGTATGAAGTAGGTGCGAGAGTACCTCTCTGTTGTGTAAGCTGACTTGGGATACAATGGAGGAGAAATCCTGTAGTAAATGCTGCTGTTCTGCTTGATCAGCACATGTGGTACATTTTGGACTGTGTCTTTTAAAATGCTTTAGGAATTGGGATGCTTATCTTCTGTTTATGAATATCATGAGTATGGCACAAATAACTCTATCTTGAGAGCGATTCTGCAAGTCCATGGAGTGATTTCTAGATGGTGTGGTTTTGGCGGAGTAACATGGGGAAGCTCTGCACAGAGCATGTATGTTGTTTCAGCAGTAATAGGAGATGTGGTGGAAGACTGCCTGGGGAGCAGCTCAGGGCCATGGGAATACTTGTTCCGTCACCCCTGTGCCCAAAAAGTGTCCAGGACAAGTGATGTAGCGAACAGCAGCAAGGCTTGGGTGCTCCAGCTGGCTGATAGGGAAAAGCAATTGCTGCTCTGCACTGTGTTCTGCCAATCCTGTTTTTGCTGAGCTTTTTATTTGTGCAGCAGTTGTGTACCGCAAGCCTGGCCGTTGTCCTGGTGTAGAGCCAAGTGAGTATTCTCCAAACCGGTGCCACGAAGGAGAGGAGCCCATGCAGCTGGGCTGTGATGTGACGCTTGGTCATGTCCCTGTGGAGGGGAACCCACCTTCCCCTGCTTAGCAGGAGCTCTGCTCCCACAGCTCCCACTGCCTCATGCGTGGGCGTATAGGCATGTACAAAGCACTTGAAGATGTCAGCAGGTCACTCCAGAGACCTCCTCCTTTCTCTTCACCCATGCCATCTGCTCTATTTAAAGACTACGTACCCCAGCTCCTACTGCTTTTCAGGAGAAATCAGCACAGCAGCATGTTGCAACTTTGAAAAGCTCTGTCTTGCCCTGCTGTCTGACAGGAGTATTTCTTGTTGTGTTCTCCCCCCCAAAAAATGAAGGGCGGCTTGGCTCTCCCAGATTTCAGGGGTATCCTGCTATACCAAGATTTCTGCCTTCAAAGCTGTTGGCTCATAGGGACGAAGTGGCCTGTGAAGGAAGCTGTTCCTTATTGCATAGATGGGATTAAACCAGTTTCTGTGGAAAAAATATGAATCTTCCTTTTTGCTTATCTGTTGCAGGTATCTCACTTTGGTTTTATGCTCCCCCTCCCCCCTTTTTAGAGCAATAACTGGCATGGTGCAATACTGCTTCCTTTCATTAGATATCAAAGGAGATGCACTTGCACAAGAGTTTAGTACCTGTTTTTCACTAATAACTTGTCGTAACTATGACAGTATTCACCTTCTTGTGGTACATATAACCCAAGACCAGCTACTATTTTCAGCTGCTTCAGAAATGACTCAGAGCAAACCAAAGGCGTCTGAACAAAACAAGAACTGCATTTGAAGGATCTTTTAGTAGAGCTCAAAAAATCTTAGCTATTTTATTTATAGAGTGATGTGTTTACACAACCTTCTGAACTTTAGAGTCTTTTAAGTCCCCTTGAAGGATCTAGCTGATATCCCAAACCTGAAAAGTCTCACAGGAATGGAGGCTTGTCACCAAGAGCAAAGCCAAAACCGCTCTTGGATACCTCCTGGAACAGCCCTTCAAAAACTCTAAATTTTTAAGTATTTGCAACTTAAACCTGGTGCTGGTCTCTAGTCACAGATTTGAGGTCTTGTTTGGGAATCAGCTCTGTCCAAAACCATGTTAGTAAACTATGCTTACCCTGGAAATACAGGGGAAGCTTGCTCTGAGATTTCAACCTGCCAATTCACATTTGTTCTCTGGCAGCACTTAACAACGGCCAGTTCTGTTCCACAGTGCAAGTCCTGTCACAGGGGGAGGACTTGGAGCCCAGAACATGCCCAGCCCAGAGAAAGCTGGAAAGGAAAGGGTCTGTGCATAAATTGTAAGAAGGTAGTTATGTAAGAAAATAACTGAGGAAATTTCAGAGGAGGGAAGAACAGAAAATTCTTTGAGAAATTAATTTGGCCTTGGAAGAAAATGGGACAGAGCTGCTCCAAGGGTGTTTTTGTTACAGAAGCTGTATCTTCTCCTTTCTCTGTGCCTGAATAGAGAAAAGCGAGTGCGCCGATAAATTAGCCAGGCTTCAGAGTTAAGGGGGAGTTTATTTTTCTTAACATGGGTTTGGGTTTTTTTGCTTGGAGCAGCCTACAGTTTTTCAGGCAGCAGTTAAGGCATGAAATCAGTCTAACCATTAACTGCATTCAACTTGAATGGTTGGGAGCCTCTCTCCAAATCAGGTCCTTATGGATGCTATAGATCATCCTCTCCATTCTTGAGGGTAAATAGTTTATATACCAAGCTTAAAATTACTGCCCATGTTGTTGCAGGCCATCATAAGCTCAATCTGTGTATATAACTTGACTGAAGGAGCAAATGGTATTTCGGAAATCGTCTGGGTGTTCTGCAGTCTGGGTGGAGAGTCTGACAAGAATCCATTTGCTCCAGTTACAGATTTAGCTAAACTATAGCACCAAACTAATGCTTGGCACTGCAGGATTACTGAAGAGCTGTTGAAGAAGCATGCACATAAGGACTAGGTTGGTGTTCAGAGCTGGCACTGTGAAAGTCTGGGTCAGGTTTTGTGCAGGTGTGGCATTGCCACTCCTGTAGAGCAACTTGATGAGTGTTTTGCTGCCTTGTTTGAAGCTGCGGAAGGTAAAAGGAAGTCTTTCTGCCAACAGCAAAAGGTATTTGCTAGACTCTTAGGTCTTGTAGGCACCATGTAACTGTTTACACTTAAAAGAAACAAAATAGCACCTACATGCTACCACTTAGTTCGGCAGGAAAGAGGGTTAGCGTTTACAGATGAGGAAGCTGCTGGAGTTCATTCTTCTGAACAAGGTAAAGCAGAAATGTGGCTGAAAATGCCATTCCCTTTTCTGCCTTACCGCGTCCACTCCTCACGTATTTTTCTACTCCTGGAAGATTATTTTTTTTCCAAAAAAAACCCCCACAGGCACAGTCAAACCATGTTCACCCACATGCAAAATGTCTGAGTCATGTTCAAGCAACAAAATTTTACCAGCTCTGAACTTCACTCTGGTGTTGCATGGATGGTGACAAGAACACATAAGAAAGAAGAATTCACGGTTCCTGTAGCACAGTGGCTGGCAGTAATGTATGGGCGAGCATGCGATGAGGTGCTGATTTGGGAAGATGAATGCTGAGAAACCAGAGACAGCCTGATTGCTGCTGTACATTTTTTACTCCAGAGTTAGAGTTATTTATTAAAATCTATTGTAAAGATGTCTTTACTGGTGCATACTTGTCCATAGTGGGAGCTATGCTGTGATTACTGCTGCTCTCCTCATTGACATTCTTTGTCTGGCATTACCTCCCTGTGAAAACAAGCTTTAGGGTACATTTAAACATCCGTGTGTTAAGTACTACAGTGACCTGAGGGTTCTGCTTGTCAGTAGGTAATAGGCAGCTTTCTAGGCTGAGCTGATGCTATATGGCCACAGGCCATGCTGCGTATGGGGAATCTGAGCAGCACAGATGCAATAGAGGAACAGACTGAGATGGTGTCCCTGGGAAATGCTGGTGTTCAGATTCTCTGCACAATTTTAACTGCTGCCTCATCTAAATTTCTTCCCAGTTGCTGGTCCACAGGACCTGTATTTCATTCCTTATGCACTATGCTTGGTGCTCACTGAATAAAACATATTAAAGCAAAGGCATGATGGACTGGGAATGTGAATCCCTTTGTCGTTCTCTTTGCACTTACAGAAATGTTTGTCCTTCTACATAAAATCAATGGGTTCATCCCAGAGTTATGTTAGCATTAAGAGGGACAAGACTGGTGCATTGGATCAATTTGGATATTCTGAGTAACAGCAGAACAAACCCTTAACACAGTAAAGTTACAAATAAGTAATAACAACTACAGATAAATAACTTGCAGAAAGGAGAGAGATTTCCATTCCCAGGGGGATGACTACCCATTCCTCTTCTAATAGGTGAAATTACTTACATATCGGACAACTTGAAAATAATTATTGCACTTTCCCTCATCACACCTGCCATTTGGAGCCTGCATGTTGTAGGTGTTCTACATATGAGACCAAACACAAGCTGCAGGGGCTTGTGGCAGGATTTTATTTAAGCTCCAGCATGAGTGCAATCCCTTAGGATTCTGCAACACCCACCAACTCTTGCTTCTGTGCTATCACAGCAATTATTTAGCAAATGGCCAATTAAATATTTGCATTTGGGGATGGACTTATTGTTTGCTTGGTTTTCCTTCCTACCTTGTTTAGAACACTTGGCCCTACTTTACATTCAAGGGGGCTATCTCCAGCTCCAGGGTTTGTTTTCCCCACTCTAGATAAACTTATCTAGACCTGAATGTATGTTGGAAACACTTTTTCTCTGTATAAGTCAACCAAACTCTCCTGCTGAGGGTGTAAGGTGTTTTTCAAGCATTCTTTGGAAACCAGTCTACCCCAGTTTCCCTACAAGACTGTTTCTTTCCACAGGAATTTCCCAGCAGATGCATTTTGCTAGATGCTGTCCAGAGCCGCAGAGTGTTAGTGTGAACAAAGTCCCCAAACCCCTGTTGCTCAAAGCAGAAATGATTTAGTAAAGTACTTAACGCTGGAATCTTCAGGTTACAACTCCAATCACTAGGCTCCAATGCTGGGAACTACAGTTATTAATAAATTTTTTTGAGATTAGGCATGCTTTTAAATGAAACCTGGGATATTTTTTATGATGATTTATCTTTTTCAGCTGCCCTAATCAGAGACATGTCAACAAGCCAGAAAAATAGGTTGCCACTTGAAACAATAAAAGCTGCTTTACAGGTTTCTCTTCTTGATTTTTTTTGCTTGGAGGTGAAATTGCTGAAAATAATTTGAATATTGCTTAATGGCTTTAGAAGCTGAATTGTATTAATTTTATTCATAGCTGGTTGTGACAGTCCCGTGGCCTCTAAACAGGAAGGCATTTCCACAACACAACTGAATACTTAAATTCAAATTTGTAGACAAATGAGTGCTAAGTTAAAATTGCATAATAGCAAATTATCTCCTGTGCTGGAATATTGAGAAATGATGAGCTAAGAACACAAGACCCTTTAAACTCAGAGCACCAACTGATTGCAGCACTAATGTAATAAAAATCAGTAATGCTTAAAAATGTAAGTAGACACTCTCTAGGACAAGTCCTATTTAAAATACAGAATTTTTAGCCTCAAAAGTTTATCTCCTCATCTGCCATTCCCTTTAGTTATTGCTAGAAGGTAATTGGCCTGGGTGGTAAGGCTGCCTGAGATCTCTGGAGCTTTGGGCTATTGCTTATGCTTAAAACTGGCCCTGAATTAATGCAAATGGGGTACCTTCAGGAGAGGTATCTATGTCACAGTAACGCAGTGGATTCTTGTATCTCATTGACTCAGCAGCTGGTTTAAGATGGCTCTTTATTCTTTCCATCCTGTGTTTTCCTTTTATAAATTATGCATCTAGAATTGCATTATCCCAAGATACCCCTCACATTTGCTGCATTTCCAAGACAGTCCTGCTAACGGAGTCTCTGGGTAGGTTAAATGCAGTGGAAGTGTGTTTAGCGGTGAGGACAATGACTGTAATGTGACTGGTTTTCTTTTACTTATCTCAGCCTCTGTCATTCATTTGGAGACCGTGTATCCTCTGCATTAAGACTGCTTACGTCCTTGCTGGTAGTCCAGGGAGTCCCCTTACCGGTGTGCCTGAGTGCTGGGGGACGGGGTTATCCCCCTGTGCCGTGAACTGGAAGAACTGAAAAAGCACAGGCTGGCTGCTAGGACTTGGCCACCGAGCTGAATAGAAATGCAATCCCCAGGCTAGAGAAAGTGTAACAAGGTCTTTGGAATAAATCAGAAGGTCTGCTCCTTATTTTAATTACTTCATACTTTATTCATGCTTCCCTCCAAGACAGCACCGTCTAATAAGTGATAGTGGTGAGTCTGCAGCCTGGTAGACTGGTCTAATATCAGTAAAATTTCAGCCTGGGGAATTTTTTTCCTGTTGTTGGCTGTTCCTTATATCAGCTCTGTATTGAGATATACAAGTGTATGTGCCGCTGTGGGCAGAAAGCTCCATTAGCCTGGGATCTCTCCCCTCAAAACCACTGCAGCACCGCTCTGATAACCTTATAGCCTTCAACATCCACAGCAAGCGCTCCAGCCTTGCAGTTTCTCTGCATGGTGGTCAGGCTTAACAGATATTTACCCTAGAAAGGTATGAGTTTAACTAGCACAGGTATAACCCCAGTGTAAATACCATAATCCTAGATAGTATGAGAGGGCCCTTATCGTTTTCCTTTCAATTGTATAGGAAAGGGCTTAACCTCTTCATTGAAAAATGCTGCTCTTTTTGCAGAAAGTATAAATAGAGACACTTTTGGCTCCCAGTGAGTCACAGTTTGCCAGCTGTACCATTTTTATTACAGGCTTTGCAATATTTACAAGGCTTTAAGGCCTCTCTTGAGTCCTGCCTTAAAACAAATCTTCTGAAAGGAATCATCTTCCATTCATACCAGGACAGAAACCAATGGTGGCCTTCCTCACCAGCCTGTACCCTTGCAAGTGAAGCTGTTCACAGCAAAGACAGTCACTGTTAAGTTTAAAATGGAAGTGATCTGCCCTGCAAAAGCATTATAGGTGGCCTCTTGGTCTAGGAGATACGGGGAAGATGGAAGCGAAGGGAACGGACTGCTTTGGGAGAAGGAGGGGAAAAAAGATATATTGGGGGAAGGTACTGATGGTTGGAGGACACAGAAGAGGGGCTGGTAGAAAGTAAAGGCTGGGTGGGCGATGGGGCAAGTACATCAAAATCTGCATAAAATCTGCTAACACAAACAAGCCTCCCTCCCTTTTTTAATGCACAGTGTTTACAGTTTCACTGTGCTTGTTGCCAGCAAAGAGGTTGCATTCATGGGGGTGTTGAGAGCTGAGCTGCAAGAGGGGAACAGATGCAAGATCTGGACAGGAAGCCGAGGGACAGGAGGAGAAACACTGGGAGAGAGGCCAGCACACGGAGGAAGGAAGGGAAACAAAGATAGTCAGCTCCCTTATCAACAACGTTGGACACTCGGGGTGCCAATTCAATCAGAAGTCTGCCACACTTAGAGTAAGCCTGCATTAGTTGCCTTCCCAAAGAAGAAGGGGCAAAAATCTACCTTACAGCATCTCCAGCAGGCGAGGTGTAAGCTAGTCTGGCAGGATGCTCCATTTGCAAGGTAACGGGGGAATGCTGAACTGGCCATACCGGTGATCTAAAGGAAGCAAGATGGAGAAATACGGTCTGTCAAGGTGTGTGCACTTAACAGTGCATCCACTGGACAAAATTTTTACACATCAGTAACCAAAGTAAAGCTGTTACAAAACAAACCAGGGATCCTTTTTATTGGCAATTTGTCTTCCCTTCAGAAAATGCCCACATACCACCAGAATATACTGTACAGACTCCAGAGGCAGTAAACCACTGAATATTGTAATATATTTGGCCTGTATCAGTGGCCCACCGTTATTTTAATCACACACTGCAAATTCTCCAGTGCTACCTTAGTATTTGTTGCCTTGAGGGACAGAAAATTTCTCTTGCCCAAAACTCACTACAAACACAACACCGGAGGGATGTGACGTGTCCAAGCATCTCTGTTCCAGGCATTTTAGGCAACAGAAGTGTAGAACGAAATAATACATTGGAAGGTTTTCCAACAGGACTAAAGTCCACTGTGTTCCCTTTTACTGTGAGCTGACCTGGTCAGCTTGTGTGACCTTAAACTCAATCCCTAAAATAAAGGAGTCTCTCTACGGAGCCTCATGAAGTTGCTTATCATTCTGTCTCTGTGTTTTCTCCAAGATGTTTTTAGCCTGAATTTAAAGATGACGTAAAATACTGAAAAGCAATTTTAACAAAAAACAGTGGAAGGAAAACCCCATTTCCTAGTTAATACTTGCTCAGCTGTTCTTTCTGCATGGAGAAGGGAACAATGAATGCACAAAGGTGTTACCTAAGAGAAAAACCTTTCCTAGACTTGTAACTGGCATTAAATACTCTTTTAATTAGTAATGTATCTTATTTCTTTGGAATGAGTGGCAAAAACTTCTGCTATTTGAGATTACTTTTTTCCCTCCCTTTCATAGCTTGTCTTTTCTTTATTCCCAACAATTGCAGAATAAGAATGAATACCAGAAGCAGAGTTTTTGCAGAGCAGTTCTTTTAATCTCATCTTTATTTCAGAGCATATGAGTCTGCCATCCACCTTTGTGGAAGCTGGCCCCAAACCTACCCTTTTAAATGTGTCTCCCTTACTTCCACATGTACCCTGTGCCTTTGTAAGCTAATGCAGTTTTAATTCCTACTGCAAAATGAATAGCAAAACACACTCATAATCAGAACGTAGGAAGTGAAAGTGCCTAACTGATACTGCTTCAATAACTGCAAGCAGCAGGCGCTAGCGATAAACATTGTTTTCCGCTGCTCCGTGGCAGCAGAGGCTGGTGATGGCACTGATGCATTATTTCTATTTGAACTTTATTTTATGTAACAATTACACACATTATCAAATTTGAAATTATGGTCATTGCATCATTGTTTAGTTCCATGACTTCCCACTGCAGCTGTAATCCAGACTTCTCTCTCATTACAGGTCATCTTCTCAAAACCACTGAAAGCTGAAGATGGATATTAAGCATGTGAAGGACTATATCTATTGGCTGTACTACCAGTACCTACTGATCACCTGCAGCTACGTCCTGGAGCCCTGGGAGCGATCCATGTTCCACACCATCACTGTGACTGTTTTCGCTATGGTGGTGTACACGGCTTATGTCTTCGTCCCCATCCATGTCCGCCTGGCTTTTGAGTTCTTCTCCCAGATATTTGGAGAGCAGCCTGAAAGCACGGCTTCCGTCGTGAACTGAATTTGCCTGAGTAGGGAACAGCAGCTCTTGCAACTTGTGAGATGCAGTGTCTTCTTCACTTACATGTATTAATTCTGAGGCATTTTTGCAGCTGTGAAAATACCATTTTCTCTTACAAAATAAGCTTGCTTAATTCCCGTAACTGAAAAGCAGAATAATGCACTGACTACTAGCTGCACAGTTCCCATTAAATGAAACACAGGGCAGCTTTTGCTGTGAGATAATGGAAAACATCACTTGAATGCCACGTTTACCTAATACTCAACCGGCTCCCACTTTCAGCACCCTAATTTAATCACACTGGCACGTATAAAACAGCAAAGACCGTTTATGATGGCTGTGAGGAGCGGTACTATCCTCATTATGCACTAAGAAGTTCTGCCAACAGAATTCAGTGGCAAAACATACCATGCCTTCTTTGACCCAGGTTAGAGAACGTAAAGACATGAATATAATACAGCATGATTTGAGTATTAATATCTGGCTGGCTATTGACTTCTGTTATTTAATGGATGGGAGAGGAAATGAGAAGCAAAAGTAATAAGAGTATGAACTTGAATCCAACTTTTTGCATCAAAGTTGCTTCATCTGAGTTTAGATAGTCTAAGATAGTAAAAACATACTATAGGTAATCTTGCAGTTTACTGAAAATGACAGAAAGACACAGAACTGGCTCTGTTTCAGTGTACTTCTGCCTTCTCTGATAAAAACAGAGACATCTTTTCTTTCTGCTCACATTCACCAAGGCAAGCAAAGTGCATGTCTGCACCAGAGGAAGACAATCCAGAAAACAGTTGAAGTAATATTTTCATAACTGCAGGGAAGTCCGAGTGCTTAAAGAGATCTCCTTTATAAAGAAGAAATTAGATTTATTATAATTGCCTGTAGGGAGTTTCTTGAACAATGGAAGTTTTGTTTGGTTTTCACTCTACACCTAAATCAAATGTGAATGCCAAATCATAAGCTATAGCTATACAGTGCATGTATCTAACAGCTGATGCTACTGTTATTAGAAGTGAGAGGTGCAAAATGTAAATAGCTTTCAAATTATGTTTGCACAGTTATAGGATTATAAAAACCCAACTCATAACTTCTTTACCAAGCTGCAGTGGGGTCCTGCATGCTTAAAAGAACACTGTTTGGAAACTAAGACATGTTTTGACGGTTGAACAGATCTGAACATGTGTATGCAGTTTTTTCAGAGAAAAATAAAATTTTATTCATCAGAAATAACATTTCAGTGCATGACTCTGCTCTTCCTGTGTTTTCTATTTGTTCATAAATACCCAGGATGTGCGTGGGCCAGGCTGACACCATGGCAGACAGGCTATTTTGTTGCAAATGTTTCAGGGTAACATTTCAGACCCCCTTAAATAAACCCCTGTGTGGACTGCCATGGTCATCCTCCAGCCCAAGACCTCTCCTCCCTCTGGTGGTGCGGGGGAAGAAAAGAAAAATACTAGAAACTTCATCGAAGATCCTGCTCTGCGGACCTGCTCAGGAGGTACTGAAGGCAACTCTTAGGGATGCACAGGTCTCCTGCTTGTCAGAGGCCATGTTCATCATATCCCACTTCCTAGCTGTGTTCAGGTGCTGGCTCACACCTGAGGCATTTGTTCATATTGCCAATACAAGCAGATCATGGATGCGCCTGAATTCTCTTGCAGACAGCCACTGATGTGCTTCAAATTATGGCAATGAATACCTGTGTATGCTGGTGGCACAACAATTGAGTCGTTTAGGCTCATACAGGAGCCAAAGGCTTAGCTGTTGTATCAGTTTAATCACAGCTGCTAACCTGCAAATATGAGGTACCCAGCTGTAATCACACTTACAGTAATAAAGCAGTGGAGGAGACAAAAAACACTGAGTACCTGTGCAAATTTCTGTGATTGCTTTCATAGAATAAAAGTAACAGCCCAAATGTGGGAGGTGAAAAAGTTGAAATATTTACTTAGGAAGTTGCTGCTTGACCCAAAAATACTTCCCAATATCCTATCCTCAAAAGACTCTACTAGATAATGTCACGATGTAAATGCCACGGCATCTCCCCATCAATCCTGTTTCCAACGTCATCTTCTTTTTTTAATTTCTCAGAAAGGTCATTTGTTCCCAATGGCACCAAACACAACTGACCTGCTTTTTGGAGTATGAGAGAAAACACTTCCTTACAGGTATGCAAAGGCTGGGTCTCATATCTCAAGAAGCACACACCCCGATACAATGTTGCTATTTAAACATTTAACTTAAAGCAAACAGAACAAGCAAACAGCTTTGTTCAGGAAGAGGGAATTTCCACTGACCTCTCATGGTGGGATTCTTGCAAAGCACTTCTCTTCCTTATTCCGGTTATCTCTGTTTAGCTGTGCAGGAGGTGCTCGAAAGAGGGAGGAAAAGAGCAGCAGTTTCTCTTTGGGAGGGTCCCGGCAGACTTACTTAAGTGAAAACACTTTTTTTGTATGTGTTCTTCAGCTTCCTTACTGAATTCTAAAGTTTTTGGGCAAGAGGTATTCACCAGGAAGGAAAGAGACAGCTGAAAACAACCTCTCTCTGCCAAAAAGCTTTTTGAGATTTTCCCAACCCTTTTCACTTCTCCTTTCTACTAGAAAAGCTCAAATAACTCTACCTACTTAATATTCAAAATTAGTGGGTTCCAGCAGGGGATTTCAAAGCATTTTTGGCACACAGCAGTGAACAGAAACATTTTTCCCCTGCTGAAAGACAGAGGAGGTGGGATACTACTTCCGACAGCTTGAGACCACACCACAGCATAGGAAAGAAACTCTGCTCCAGTTCCGAAAACATTTTCCTTGTAGGTGAAGCCGTTCATACACGATGGAAAGAGGTTTTCATCTGATTACATCTGCACACCAACACGGGAGCACCACTTGCTGTAACAGCCACAAGCTGCAGGAGGAGGGTGGCATTTCGGAGGGCTGCCAGTAACTCCAGCAGACGGCTCGGTGCGTACAGCATATGGGCACCAACTCCATCGTGAAGGGTATAGTGTTGGGCTCTTTATAAAACACCTTGGCAGGGCACTCTCTTCTCCTGCTTCATTATTACTCCATGTTAATTTTAGTTAATTGCTCCATTATTACCCTATGCTAATTGCAGTTCAGGCTGAGCACAGCAGCTGGAAGTTTTTACACCAAAGAAAGCAAATGAAAGGACTATGTTAAGAGTAAACAGGACCAATAATCCAACAGTGATAAATGAAACGAAAGCAGAAAGGGAGATGAACCAGTTCCAGTTGCATCCACCCTGAAAGTACAAATGCATCATTAAATTAAACGCCAAGAAATCTTTGGGCTCAGCTGGCCAGCACCACACCTCCCTTGTTCAAAATTCATTTTCTTAATTTCATTTAATCAAAGCTAGCATTTATCCTGCTGTAAAGGTTTCCTGGCCAATTTCATGGATCACCTCCCAAATCCATTACTGAGGGCAACTACACACACACACGCCCAGAACCTCTAGAAGACTCCCCCTGAAGCCCCTCCAGGCAGCCTTTACCCAAGACTATTAAAAAAAAGCTTCCCAGGGACCTTTTCCCGAGTGGCGGTCTTGCACAGCAAACAGGGATCAGCATTGCCACCAGTGACTCTGCACATCTAACAGGCCGACTTCTAAGTTATTTTCATGCACACCTTTTATCACATGAACTAAAACGCAAAGCTTCCAAGAGGGTAGCAGCAGTTTATAGCTCAGAGGATCATCAGTGGGATACAGACATCTCCAATGATCAGCTGCCAACTAAACTCTGCTTATGTGAGCAGTGACTAAATGTGGTGCTAACTTATTTGAAGCGTGATATTCCCAGTCCTTTTCATACCCCCAGAACACCTTACAGTGGCTCCTGCCTGACTGCTTACTCAACAGAAGAACGAGAAAGCTCTATTTCCATCCTTTCTTTTGATCTTTCTAGAAAAGACTGGCAAAACAGTCCCAGGCAGCTGGCAGGGATGCACTGCCATTGCTTTTCCCACACATCTTCACGGCACCTGGGTTCAAACCAGTCACTTGTAGAGACAGGCCATCATCTGAGTGTCTGACTTCATCTACATGGAATTCCCTGAAAAATGAGACATTGAGTTTATGAAGTTTTGAAATCTCAAGGATTTTTAAGTACAGTGGTGTTTTCCTGAAGTTTTATTATTGCTGTTATTTGGCCATAATTTAAGATTCTTACATTGGATGCAAATTCAGCAAAAAAAAATTATTCTTTTCACTTACAATGATTCATACACAGTTATGGTTAAAGGTAAAAAGGCCCTAAAGGTTTTATCAAGTGAAAAATGTTATTAATATAATTTAAATAATCATTTTTATAAAGGCTCCGTTTTAGATAAACCTTCCAAAAGAGCAAACAGCAATAATCAAGAGCATGCAAAAACTAAGGTGTGAGAAATGTGCCTCCACAGAGGTACCTCTTAGAAACTTGCCTACAACTAAAATTGTTATGTAAAGGGAAATCACTCCAATCTCCACGGCAGGAAGTTTCTGCTGCAAAGGACAGATGTTGTCCTGATATTGTACGTGCAGAATTAGCCCTGCCCAGCGAGCACACAGCACATACCAAGGAGGACTGTGAATACGATGCATTGTGTCTGCCTCCCTTCACCTCTTACCAAGGCAATGCTCCATTTCTAGAATTTAATTTCCCTAATTACTAGGAAAAAAATAACCCAACTATTTAAGCCACTGTAAAAGAGGTACAGTAGGGTGTAGTAACAACCAGCAGAACCATACAAACTGCAAATCACACTCACACAGCCCTGGAATGTGCGTGCCGGAATTGGGACAATTCTCGCAGATGGATTACTGCACTCTGGGGCAGAGATGTGGACAAGTGGCAGTGTGCCAGGATGAGCATTTGAATATTAAAGCAGAAAAGGCTAATTTCCAAATTAAATATTACTGAACTTGTCATAATTTTCTCATAATCACACAAAAACGATCAATGTTGCATCAAAAGAAGCGCTGTCCTCTCACAGTGCACGAGTCAACCCATACCCAAGTAATTTTAATTATTTACTCCTGAAATACCAAACCACAGCTATAACATCAGCAAGTTATCTTACCACAAACTGCTTCTTGCATGGAGCCCATTTCTCTCTGGTAACTCCAGAAGTCTTCCTAGCCAAGATAAGGCAACAATTCATTTATCTGGACTCCCTTTGTGCATCTGGGTATTGACAACAGCAGAGTTCAGTGATAAACCATGACAAAGATAACCACCCCCTTCTGGAGTACTGGTTACCTTCTTGAGAGACAAGAAAGCATGTGGCAGTGGGGTTACAGGACAGCAGGAGACATCAGCTTCTTGTGTCTCCCTGCCCCACGGCCCCGCCAGCAGCTTGCCAGTCCCCCCGAGAGCTGTGGCCGCATCTGGCTCGCCCTCCTGGGAAAGTGACTTTTGCTGCTGTTGCTGTCCCAGATGGGATTAAAGGTTGTCCAAGCAGTGCGTGACCGTTGTTTCACACCCCTCCTGCTTTGAAGAAGTTTCTGCTGCTGACATTAATCCCCAGAGGAGGAGGAAAACATAGTCCCATCTATTCCCTGAGATCAGCATAGGGCACACCGCATGAAAAAGGGTGCGCCCCTCCATCCTACCGCCCCATGGCATTCCCACACCCCCTCCTACACTTCCCAAACCAGGTGGGCTCCTCATTATTTCCAGAAGGATTGTGGGATGTTCTGTCAGACAAAGTAGATACAAAATCACAACTAAAAACCAAACCTATCTCTTTTGCCTGCTAAATTACTTGGTGCTTCTTAGCTTGCACTAAGCTCTCCAGCTGCCTGGAGAACTTTCCGGCACAAACCTTGAAGTACCTTATTCTGATCGTATCAGTACTTCCCTCCAAGCCAAGCCTGATCAGAAACTCAAAAAACGGGTCAGCCGGAAAGACAGACTCTTTCTAAAAAGTGCAGATCACCAGCTCCTACAGCCACAGCAAACTTCACCCACCATGCAGCCCTGCTGCAAGCTTGTTGCAGTCGAAGGAATAAAGGGAGCTGAAATTGCCAACATGTTGTGGTAAAATAAACCACCTTAAATCTCAGGAAACTGAAAATTCAGCGTACTATCAGTGTCTGTCAGCTCACAGAGGATGTCAGATGCCTGTACCATTCCCGAGGTCCTCCAAAGGCTAGATCCAAGTGCACAGCAACAGCACAGAGCTTGTCCCACAACTCCAGCAGCGAGAGCTGAAATGAAAACCCTCTCCTTACAGGAAGGAAGCCTGAACTAAGTAAAGACACTTTGGTCCAAAACATGATCAATTTTGTCCTTAATTTCTTTATTCCTTAAAGTAAGCAATATTTGGCCTGAATTTGAGGGAGTCCAAGTTATGAAAAGATCCGCAGACAACTTATACGGAAACTCCCTCCCTGTAAGGCTATGATTCACAGGCGGAGGTAGGCATTAACTCTTGAGAGTTCATACTTCTCATCATTGGTGTCTGCTCCACCCTTATTTCAGAGGCTGCTTTCAGCAGTTGCTACATCAGGACAGCTAAGAGCTGATAAACTCTGCTGATTCTAGTGTTTCAGCACAGTCAGCCCCAAAGTGGGGCTGTCCTGGAGCTGTTACCAGGATAACTGAGGTCTCCTTTAGAGTAAGAGCTAGAAATAGGCTGTAGAAATTGTTTCATGTGGCCCAATATAAGCTATAGCCCCCCTCAATTGCCAAGATACATCAGTCTATGTTTAAAAGTGAAACTAAAAAAAGATGCATGCATACCTTTGTATCAAAATATGTATCCTACTGCTAAGACATGCTCAGGGAAAAGAAAAAAAAGCCAAGAACCAGGACAAAGAGGAGAGTGGAAATATCTGTATGGAGGAGGATAGGGTAAATCTGGCAAGTCTGTATGAAAAAAAAAAAAAATCAGATTCTGCTTTGCTTACAATGACTGAGCAAAGAGGGAGAAGGAGAGGAAACGAAGGTAAATTGTGGCAGCGTTAGGAATAGACATATTGTCAGCTCCTATCTTTGCTTCATAATCATGGAGTAGATCAGAAATATTTCATTGTTTGAAGGTCATATTCAAGGGTAAGTCACATGCCATGAATCTGATCTTTAGATATTAAAAAAAATAGCAGGAAGAGAAAATGCAGGTAAAATGTACATCATGGAGTATTTGACACAAAACAAGCAGGGCCAGGCTCAGAATAAAGCACCCTAATGTCAGAGAGGGCTGTAATAGGATTGCAGCAATGTAATTAAAAATGGGGTGACAAGGCACAGCAAACAGCCTCACCCATCAGCCTGGCAGAGGAAAGAGCTTGTATCAGTTCTTTGCATTTTCCACAGCTGCAAATTGCACAACAAGAGATGCCTGGTAGCGCATATACATAATTATCTGCCAAATGCACAGAGACTGAGTGATTTATGAAGTAACAGCTGGAAAAAAGATTGTAAACCAAGTAGACGCATCCAACTCCATATGTGCTGGTGCCTTGCCCAGGGGAAGTACAGGACATACCAGATATTTCACTCAAGATAAATAATACTCAGATGCCAAGAAGCCCTCTCCACATCACAGATGAATACTTTTTACTCCCCTTTCCAATATTTCTCCTCACATGAGAATAAAAGGCACAACTTGATGAAATCCACTATTGACGTGCACATACCTACATCTAGTGCTGCCCCTGCTGCCTCACAGAGTGGAGAAGCATCAAGAAATGCCAAGTGCTTCCTGTATTGAAGCCTTTCACATCTGGCTAGACATGACTCGTGCTATCCAATAATCTGAGTACTTTGATATCCAAAAGCTCCTCCTTATGACAGATACATTTTGGTGGCACCAGAATACCTTAGAGCCCCATATGCAGTTCAGTATCAACTTCCTATTCAGAATTACTGTGCCCTCTAAAATCCACTCCATCCAAACATTCTTATCAGAATGCAGAGCCTGGGCATTGAAGCACTGTTATTGCAGCAGCCCTGGGTACATGGCCTGTTTTTCCCAAGAAATCTTCAACAGCAAAACTAGCATCACTGAGGTCATCTTTTATATAAATGCATATACTCCTAAATAAATCATGAGCTGCAAGCATTCATTTCAGCTTTGGAAGTTTCCACTCAAAACCAGCTGTCTACAGTCAGTGCCTTTATATTAAAAGTCTATCATACATACAGAAAGTTCCAGTTTTGCAATTTTATAGCTGAGCAATACCTACACAGACGTCTTTTAATAGCAACGTGTTGGATCTCCATGTTGTGCATGTGCCAGCAAGATGGGAGCGGTGCAAAGAATATTTCAACCCACTAAAATTGCAACACCTCTCTCTGAGAATTTGCCTTGATGAATAATTATAAAATGCATATACCATCATAGAAGACTGTCCCAAGGGGAAAAAAAAAAAAAAAAAAAGAAAAAAGAAAAGAAAAAAGCCAAGAAAGACTGCTAACTGCCATTACATATATCAAACCTGCTACTTCAGCAATGTCCTAGGCTACCACTGGAAAGGCGTCTAATGCTAAAATATTCAAGTGGCCTGGTGGAGCCCTGGGTGGACAGAGTACCTTGTCCTCCTCCTTTTTCCTGACTGTTTATGCAATTTTCATTTATCAGTCCACACTTACTGGCACAAATTACCTACAGTCACACAGACTAGTTCTCAAGTTCTTTCTGTCCCTTTGAATTGGACTATTTTGCAGTGCAGCCCTGCCTCAGAAGACACTTCCAGTGATGCAAGGTTGGCATAGTAACTGCTGGAATATTACCATAGTTTACTGAAGAAGGCATCAAGCCTGGACAAAAGCAGAGCCACTCCACCTCTCCCCCGCTGCACTCCAGAGAAGCCATGCCTTACAGCAGACCTCAGGCTGCTCCAGTCTGGTGCAAGGCAACTCATCCGGTAGCGTAGTCTTTGATCACCTTCCTTCCCTACCCTTTCCAGTTGGCTCCACATGGCCCCCTGGCAAATCTGGATCATTGTTTCCATTTGTTTTATCTCCATTTCCACCACCAAAGTCTCCTTTCACAGAATCACAGAATGGTTGGGATTGGAAGGCACCTCTGGAGATGACCCATTCCAACCCCCTGCTAGAGCAGGCTCTCCTACAGCAGGCTGCACAGAGCCGCGTCCAGGAGAGTTTTGCATGTCTCCAGTAAGGAGACCGCACAGCCTCCGGGGCAGCCTGTGCCAGCGCCCTCTCACCCTCAAAGTAAAGGCATTTTTCCTCGTATTCAGGTGGAACTTCCTCTGTTGCAGTCTGTGTCTGCTGCCCCCAGTCCTGTCGCTGGATGCTACTGAAAAGAGCCTGGCCCTGTCCTCTCAACACTTGCCCTTACTCCTCCTTCTCCCCTATAAACTATCAATCTTCCACCCACATCGAAACACGTAACTCCTTCCACGATGCTCCTGGCCTCTGTTTGACCCTCAAAAGCAGTGATGGAGGGAAGATAAGCAGTGCACATCCCAGCCAAAAGACAAGGGATACAGGTTTGTTTCTAGAGCAAGTTCACTGAACTGTTTTTTGGCTTCTTTTGTCTGGTTTGTCTCCAGCCAGCTCAAGCAAGGCAAGTCTAGGAAATGTCAACATCACCCATAATATTTATGTACTGGTTTTTGACAGACACAATGTGCAAGTGGAAAGCAAACAGCTACTGTACAATAGTCTCCAAGATCCCTATCATGTTCCAATGAGCAAATATTTACCTTTTTAAAACAATTATTTCTTCATCTGAGGTTCAGGTCTAGTGCATCCCAGTACAGGTAACAAACATACCAGTACTAAAGCAACACTTCCTGGCTCCTGTCCACACTTTTCCTTAAAACTCAATCTCTGCCATAGCTGTTCCCCAACCCAGGTAAAGAGAGCTGAACTGAGTAACAAGACCCATCACAATCTTTTACACCAAAAAAGAAAAACTGCAAGCTAACAGTGCCACACTACAACTGTCACTCCTCTTTTAAAGAGGAATACTTTGCAATCTCGGGAGAATAGCTAAGTATTAAAATGCAATGGGGAATTAATTAGCAAAAAGAGTTTCTCTGACCATACAGCACATTCATAAGACAGCATAAAGGCTGCGCTGCTGAAGTTGTCCTGACAATAAACTAAAATCTTGGGGGGTTGTGATTATCAAGAAACAAGCTGTGATGTTTGATAAACACAAAAAGGGTGACAGGAAGCTGTTGAAGAATAGAAATTAGCATGAGGAGGATTTTCCTTTGTAATACGCAGAAGAAGATCCTGTTTCATGACTCTAGGATGTCTTTTTGTTCAAGCAGCTCAATTCAAGCAACTTCCTAGTTTGGCTTATTTCAATTTTTAAAAGGCTACTAAGATAAATTCACCTGTTGCTTATCCCACAGCAGACACAGCAGTGATTCTTAAAGGGCTTCAGGAACTGAGAAAGCAGAGGATACCCTGCAGTGCAAAACCGCTGCGTGCACCCACCGCAGTGCCCCTGCCTGCGGCAGCAGGGCTGGGTTCGCACAGCCCCCGGCCGGTAGCCTGGGCACCCCTGCGAGAGGCTGCTGCGCTGGCAAACACCGCACAAGCAGCATGCCCTGCACGGGGTCAGAGCCTTCCTACATGCCAGTTTCCTGGAACACATGGCTTAGTCACAAGGAACCCAAACCACGGCTGTGTGTGCTGCCACGAAGCTCCCGACGATGCAACGCACGGGTTTTATCTACCAATCAGCTGAAAGTGTCCAACACGCCGATCTCTGTTGCGAAGCTATTCAAAAGAAGTTTCTTCTCGGCTCTCTTTGTTCCTGCCTCTGAAGTTCAACAGTAATAATGTTTGTGGCTCATACTATAAATTGGATTGCTAATTGGATTCCTCACAAGGAATTGAAGAACTAGGCAAGAACTGGAAAATAACTGGAGCATTATCTCAGTACATTTAGTGTAGATTATCTCACAGAAAGCAGCCCCTGCAAGTGTCATGTCCCAACGGAATTAGCTAATGTTATTCCTCCCATTCATACTGCTCCTTGGGACCATGGAAGGAAGACAAGTTGGAACAGCAGTACCTCTGCTGAAGCACAGCTCTGCCAGCTCTGTGTTGTTGAAATGACTCGTATGCAACTTCACAGCTGCAATCCAGAAAGGCAACGAGAGCCCTTCCTTCCTAAAGGAACAGGCCACTTGGCAATGTCTGATTAAAACCTCAACCAAATGCAAAGCTGCACAGGAGAAACAGCAGAGAAGAGCAATCCTCCAGGGAGAAGATGTGAGGACACCCCTCCTGGGGCTCATGACGCAGGGGCAGGCAGGAGGCCCGGCTGTACATGGGGGAAGATACCTCCTGGTCAGCGAAGCACCTGCTGGTCCCTGCTGGGAGCTAGATCTGGGTCATACTCTATTTGGAAGCTGGGAGTTACTGCCCCACACACAAACCAGGCACAATCTGTTCCTACACAAGAATACCTCCTACAGCTTCGAGAACTGCTGGCACAGCGAGCTGCTGCCTCCATCCTGCATCCTTCAACAGCTCACTTGGCCACAGCCCTGCCTTCGGTTCTCCACTCAGAGTACTGACTACGCTTCCATTATTTGCCCGCTCTCTGAAGGGAAACCACTTCATTCCTCCAAATTATTACTTGGTGCAATGGGAAGAAGAGTAAAATTTCCAGGAACGTATCCATGGCCAGGACCTCAGTAACTAAAACCACAGACTAGTGTCACCACGATCCCCTTAAAAAATAAATTTGATATCGGTAAAGATCATAGAGGTGTTTCATAGTTATTATGCAACCCTGCCTGTGCATCCATCTGAATGTTTGTTAGTATTCTTATACAGTCACATGAGGGTGTTTTTATTAATTTGTGACTTGGTGGTGCTGCCTGTCCTAGGAGCTCTGCACATTGCTTTGAATCCCAAATTTATTTTACAGTGAAAAAATAAAATAATCATAAAACGTGTTTGCCTTTGTTCTTAAATCCTTGAGAGTTTTACATTTAAATTAACACAGCTAGTGAAAACAGTAGCCCAGACCAGAACAAAACCTGTTTGTTGGAAGGTCAGAGCAGAGCTGACTGGTCAATAGGTCCCAGAAGCTCCACTAGTAGCTTCACCACCTCCTTTCCTGGATACAGTTTACGTGAGGGAATAGTGACCTCAGGTGTCTGTTAAATTAATCACAGGAATATCTTTCCCATTAATTTCGCGTTCTATGCTTCTTCCATTTATTGACGTTTCTACTGAAAATTAAGCTGCTGTGAGCCAGCTGTTCTGGCTGGCACGCCTCCACGAATGCTGTCCTGCCTTTTCTTGCCTCAACACTCGAGCTTTCATGCAAACTACACACAGCTATTTACCCAAGGGCCCAGTCATCTGCATAGAAGAATGACAGCAAACCTGTATTAAACCTGTCAGATACAGTGTGCTTGCTTTCCTTACATATCACACAGGTCCTTTCAATGCTGCAACTTTGGTATTCTTTGGAAGCTTGGGGACTAAGCAGTACTTCTAAAGATCGGATACAAAATCTATTACAAATCTTAGGATAAACTCATCTTGACTTGCATATGAGTTCAGTGCCATTCATAGAATTCAAATGCTGGTGTGCACATCAGTTAAATATTTGGATAGCTTAATGAATAGAAATGAAACAACACAGCACAAGATCAAGTAGTGTGCTTATGGTAATGGATTATACAGACCCTAAAGAATATAACAGTAAGAGCAGAAAACTAATACATACCATAAATATAACAGTTAATACTCATTGAAAGATCAGAAAAGGGAAAGAGAAGACATCAGTGCAAACTGATATGCTTTTCCACTAGGTGTAAGATTCAAGCAAATGTCTAAATGCACCACACAGCTCACTACTAGCAAAAAATATCGCTTCTTTTCTGTTTACACTTCTACTGGCTTAGAGGTGTGAATCCAGTGGCAAGGACCATTCCTGGTGCAAAGGACAGGGTCAGGAGATTCCCCACGGGACAGCAATAGGCAAAAAAAATATTTTTCGTTAGTAGCCATTCACACCTTTAGCGGCAGTACCCATCCAGAAAAGGTTTTTCTCTATACTGTCTCCATTTCTACAAATCATTCTGATGACTGGTTTCTGGATTAATGGGATTAAAAATAATGTTTATTGAAATATATGTACCTCTTGCAACAGATGAATCGGGGTAAAATGACACTTAAAAAATTGCCACAGCTGTTGATAGCGATAAAATTAATGCAAGAGAGAAAAGGCTCATTCTAGGATGTAATAAAGTATATAGACTGATAACTGAATTAATTATACTGATGACTGAATTAATTATACAACTGCCCTAATTATTAGAGTTCTATAAATGAGATGGGTGTACTGTACACACTGTCAATTAATAAATTCTGTATTTCTACATGATGCTTTTTATACATATTTTAACTCATAATTTCTGATTCTGTAACTGAAATTAGAAGAAACTGAGTTATATAAATAAAACCTCACTGTACAACCTTCGTCTGTGCCCTCAGTCTCTGGAGAAACTACATGGACCTCAACATATTTCAAAACAGTCCTGCACAAAGGCAAGATGCACAGGACAGAGAAGCTTGTAGGACCTGGGCCACTGAAAAGCAGGGCTTCTGCTTGCCCTTTCGTGATTACTGCAGCGTTCAGACTGATGCTACGGTAATGCTGTGCCTTCCCTATTTGAACAAGCAAGCTCTGCGCAGACACAGATGCAGAGGCTTAGCAAGTACACACTTCTCAAACCAAGTGTTTATTTGCCAGATGCTCTCATCCTACCCTATAAATCCAAACGGAAAAAAGTGACAAAACATTTAAATCACTCTATATCTCCAAATTCTGCAAAGAAAAAATGTAAAATAAAAACTTATGCACACTGCTTACTATACTTCTGACCTTAGGGAATCCTAAGGAGTAATTAACAACTCCATGCAACCAGTCATACTCTGAAATGCCCATGCAGTTTTAGACCGCAGCAGTCACAGAAGGGGGAACAACATTTTTCACCCCTCACCCCTTCCACCCTCCATCATGAGTACAAGAGTAGCTGGTGGTGGAGACCTGACAGCTTTATCACCCAAGCTGCCAGAATTTACAAAGCCTCCTTTAAATTCACAGCAGTGCCTGTACATCCTCTTACAACTCCTGCAGCTCCTGGGTGAAAAGGGAAATTAAATGGAGCTGTGAAAACTGAAATGTCCTGATGAGTTACCATCTTGCACTTTAGATAACAGCTCCAGAGATATTTGTAGGGAACGGAAAAAACACTCAAGGCCTCAGCTCACATTAGAGGTATAATTCCTGTAGGTTTTTTCCCAAGAAGGTAAGCAGTTATTGCCACTTTCTTACTTCTGTCTCACATATGCCATTATGCAGCACGTGGCTGTTTCAGTGAGAATGAATGAAAATGAAGCCAACAGCACACATGCAGCAGCGCATCCAGACTGGCTTGAAATCCAGCCCCCACATCTTTCTTTGGCCTGTTTAAAACAGCAACTGGGCACACTCAGTTTTCTTCCTGCCCTACGTTCCACTCTCAAATCCAATTTTTCTGTTTCCACGCTATAGTTTTATATGACTGCTACAAGTGTGACTGCCCCACATATGTACAGAACAGTGAAGAATCACACAAATGTACTTACGCACTGTTTTCTTCGAACCTGGGGTCTCCTTCTGTGCCTCTTACACAGTCCCTTCGTGGCTGGTAGGGCAGTAAGGAAAAGGCATGTCTGGTTTTGAAGGCACACCAGCCCTGTCAGATATCCCGCATGGCTCCTTTGAGTCTGGCTGCAGTATCAGTAAGATGGTAACTAGCATACAATGGCAAAAATACTCTGCAGTCTTCCCAGATGTAGTCTATTATTTTAAAAGACTGATCTGGACTACCACAAATCAAGCTGCTGTGGCTCAACAGGTCTGGAAAATACACCCATGTCCATCATTTTTTTCTACAGGCATTATCATAGACATGTGGCAATCATATGCTAAGAAGAAATTGATAGCCTACGGGATTAATACTCATGCCCACGCAAATCTGACCCTCTCTTAAATGATTTGCAGCATAAATGATTTCCTAAGATGTCAGATCTCTGGCTAGTGCCAGCCTATAGTAAGTAAGGTCTTACCCATAAACCCATTCCTAAAAACGCCTCCAGTTTAGAGGAAATATCAACCATCTCAACAACTACAGTAATACCGGCTTTTCTTTGAATACTAGATCCTCACTAGGAAGAGATGGTGAAATCTTTCAGCCCACATCCCATGGCCAAAGTCCACATAGTAAGTTCTGACATCCAGACCTACCCTTGCTAAAGTGCTCAAGGAATTCTGCAGTCTGCTTTTTATCTTGTTAATTGTGTACAAAAATGTAAAATCTTTCAGAAGCACTGCTAAGACTATAGCAATATTTTGACAGTTTGAAACAAATTTTACTTGGATGGGTGGAAGTCAGAGGGCAACAAGAGCTTACAGAAGCAATACAAAGGACCTTGACGACTACAAAGAACGTAGCTCTGATAATAACCGGCAGTAGACGGTGGCCGTGCCTTAAGCTAAGGTAGTGTTTAGTATATTAGTGTCGCAGCACTCTCCAAACTAGCCAGCTACAACAGGTCTTTTACAATCACGTACCAACACACTCTTCATGCCAGCCCCTCTGCTGCCTTCTCCTAGTCTCTCCTCTTCCAGGGCGCCTGTTCTCTTTCTGCTTCTTCATCCTCTCTCTTCCTCAGCTGCTCTCTCTCCCTCGGCTGCCCAACCTCTTAACAGAACCAGCCACAGCTGCACCTTACCTACATCAGCCAACCCAGCACCCCTAAAGCCAGCCCACAGCTGCATATTACCAATGATAATTAACCCAGCTTCATTCTTCCACAATTCCCCCCCTTTTTTTTTTTTCAACATTTCATACCTTATGTTTTTAACAATCACTACAACCTTTTTACAAATAAATTTTTCATACAGTCCTCTATAACTCCTCTACATATTAGCACCAAAATAAAGCAGAGAAAACTGCAGTTGAAAATATATCTGCACTGGAAACACTTAAAGTATTATTAGGATCAAATTCTCCTCCCAGCAACTTCACAGAAGATTGGGCTCCCATTAATGGCAGGCTTTGTCCTACCCCCCTTGCAATGTGAGACTTGCCAAGTGACAGCCTGGAATTCACAGGAAGTGTATTATTTCATAAATCAAAGACACCAAAGATTGAGTGAGATTGAGTGATTCATCAGGGCTTGAAAGTAAAAACTCTATAATACCCACTGTGCAGCAGGGGTTCTGAAGAGTATAGAAATGAAACTTCAGTGCAGGGGAACACTTTTTTTTTTTTTTTTTGCTTTTTCCTTTCTTATTTTTAATATAGTCCACAGTAAGAGTCCAGGGAGGTCTGCAAAGAAACTTAATTTCAAAGGAACAGGAGTAACAGTCTGTGAACACAAGCAGCCCATCAAAGAAAAATGTGCCAAAGAAGAAAAAACAAGTCAGACAGCTCGACAGCCTGTGATTTTCAGTCCCCAAAGCAACTTTAAAGCAATCAAAACAACTCTTCCTTTCCATCAGGTTATTACTGCATTAAATAAGCCACACACGATGTGTTGATGCAATTCAGCTCTACTCTTCTCCATCCTAACTATAAACCTGCAGAAAACAGACGCTGACCCACAAACATAACTGACAGTTCCTCTTTTCTAAAGGGAATGGTTGGTTATTGTACACCACGAATGGAATCTAACCCAAACAGATTGTACCAACACCTTCTCCTAAACCAAAGTATTACACAACTCTTCATTAGTGAATTACAACGGTGTAGTTGGCAACAATCTCACCATAAAGTTTTTTTTAGCTTTGCAGGTAAGCTGTATTAGCAATAGTCTGTGGAAGAAAGGTATTTGTTGTCCTGCTGTTCTCCCCTGGGGAAACGCAAAGCCTCTTTCTGAAGGGGAAGTAACGATCAATCCTTCAGAGAAGGTAGATGGGTGGAGCAGAGAGGAGAAACTTGGTGCTGCTTACTTGGTGCCAGGCTTGGATATTTGGTATTTAAGCTTTAACTTACACCTTGAAAAGACAGCTATTAATTGTTTTGAATCAGGCAGGCTGGAAGGGACTTCAGGAGGTTTGTCGTCCTCAAGCTCCTGTTCGAAGCAGGGTCAAATATGAAGCCACAGCAGGTTGCTTGGTGTTATAACCAGCTTAGACTTGACACCCTCCAAGGACAGAGACTGCACAACTCCATAGACAACACGCTCCAGCTCCTGACTGTCCTCATAGTGAAGTTTTTCTTCAAACCACTCTGAATCTTTCTTGTTTCAACTGACACCTATTGCCTCTTATCCACCCACCATGCACCACTGGGAAGAACCTGGCTTCTTCTCCTCCATGACCTCCTCATGGGTCAGGGTGGCCCCTCTTAGGTTCCCTCAAAGCCATCTCTTCTCCAGCCTGAACCAGCCCTGGTCCCTCTGCTCCCACCCCGGGGGGAAAGCGCTCCAGCCCTGACCACCGCAGTGACTGCTGCTGAACCCACTCCAGTTCATCGAGGCTTTTTTTGTACTGGAAGACAAGCACCTGTCTGGAAAGTGAACTCTGATTATTTATTATTTTGTAAAATATTACTTTAAATTGTCTCAAAATCCAAAAAGGCTTTGCTAAGAACTTCTGAAAAAAGGTCAGCAAATTATCGCCAGCAGTTACAGTACCGTCCTGTTATTCTGCTCTGGAAACTGCATCCTTCCTTCAGAAACTCGCAGCGGCCAGGGGCCAGTCTCACAGCGAATTAAAGGTATCTAATAATTATCACGGTCTGATCCTTTATAGATCAGTGACAAGATGAGGACTCTTACTCATCCATGCCTGATAACGATTTCAAATCAACACTGAATCCCCAGCTGGAGTAGCTGTGTGTTTCTTCATTTACAAGCACCTGCACCATCATACAACCTATCGTATATAATCTATAATCTGTATCTTCTGCAAAGAAAAGTGATCTCGTTGCTCAGACACAGGAAGGCTAAACAAGGGGAGAAGCTCAGGAACTTTGGGTTTACCCATTTCCACAAAGTGATGAGAAGCTGCTAGCAGATGCAAAAGGTAGCTAGTCAATTCTGAAGCAAACGATAATAGTTTTTTCAAAATCAGTAATTAAAGTAATAAAAAGTTAATGACAAGCATCCCCATCCTTACTCTTTCCACCAAAGTTGCAAATTCTTTTTACAATGCACTTAAAGTTAAGTATTTGGAGACGCTCAGCCATAATCGACACACAGGTTGAAACAATGATAAAACTGCTTCGAAGCAAGTGTTTCTTGAAGATAAATTAGCAGCAACCTGTAAGAATTAATTAGTTGAAAAGGGCCACCCCTCGGGTATTGCTGACCACACCAGTTCACCCCCATTTCAGCGGGATCTGCGGATGTGCAATACCCCTCCAGTTAGTCCCCATGCTAATAAATGATGCAGCACATTTCCATGAAGAAAAAAAAAATAAATAAATCAGGGCATATATCTATCGGCCATGGGAAGAATACAAGAAGCCGCCGAGGCTGTCCCGTACTCCCGCCATTTGCTGCAACAACAGCAGCGGGGGAGGGAGGCGGGTGGCTCAAATCTCACGACTTTTAAAGAAAAATGAATTAATGTTTCAAGCTGTGGTTACGGCGCGACGGGCCAGCATCGGCCGCACCCCGCCCGCAGCCGGGGCCGCCATCTTGCGGCCGCGCTGTCCCGCCCGGCCCCGCCGCCCCCGCCCCTTCCTCTGCCGCCCGGAAAGCGGGCCGTGCCGCCGCCATGGAGTACCTCCCGGGGCCGGCGGCCCCCGCTCACGGCAACATGTAAGCGGTCCCGGCGGTTGGGCCCCGGGGCGGCGGGGTGCTGGGGGGCCGGCCTCCGCGTTGCTGCGGGGGCAGGCGGCCGGGCGGGCACACGCCGCCGCGGCGGGGGGAGGGGGGGGGAGGGATGGGAGGCGCACACACACACATGCACACGCGACTCTCCTGAGCTACCGCTTTTCTTAAAACTGAAATTAAAAAGCGTACGCGTACCTTCGGTCGTCACCGGGGCTTCCCGCAGCTTTCGGTCTCCGCGGCGAGATCTGTGACTGACTTTCCCTCCCTTCTCTTCCAGCCTGTGCTGCCAGTGCGGCGTGCCCATCCCGCCCAACCCGGCCAACATGTGCGTGGGCTGCCTGCGGGCGCAGGTGGACATCACCGAGGGCATCCCCAAGCAGGGCACCCTCCACTTCTGCAGGCAGTGCGAAAGGTGGGCGGCCGGGACCCCCTGCCCTGCCCCGGCACCGGCACCCCCCGCCCCCGCGTCGGGCCCCCGCAGAGGGGCGGCGGGAAGCGGGGCAGCCCGGTGGGCCCCGGGCCGCGCCTGCTCTCCGCGGGCCTCTCCTCAGCGCCTTCGCCGGTGTTTTTTGTTGTGGCAGTAGAAAGGTTTTGGTGTGTAGGGTCTGGAAGATTTTAATGAGTGAGATTATGGCATTTAAAAGTTTAAAAAAAAAAAAACAACACAGGCAAATTTCAAAGGAGAGCAGTAGAAGCGTGACTGCACTTGGAATGTATGGATCCGAATGCTGAGGGAGGCAAGAATTGTTGCCACTTGCTTGATATTAGAAACTTGGGGAATAACTGCTCATCTGACTGGTGTAATTTGCTGAAGCGGCTTTAACGTGCTGTAAAATGCTTCCTGTGTCACAGGTACCTTCAGCCACCAGGAACCTGGATTCAGTGTACCTTGGAATCAAGGGAGCTTCTTGCTTTGTGTCTTAAAAAACTCAAAGCTTCACTGAGCAAGGTGAGTAGCCAGTCCTGGTGGTATGTCATAGCATATCTGTTGGCATCACATAAAGGCCAGCTAACTTACACAGTTCAGTTCTTCTGGAGCAGCTGTTTGTACCAGTGCAGAGCTTATCTACTGATTTATATTAAACACAGAGAATGACAATCAGATCTCGGATCACTCTGTACTAGAATTTTGGAGGATTCAGTAAGGACAGGCTCAAACAAAAATTCCAGGCATACTGAGGAGGCCCTTGCAGTGCAATTCTGTGACTTCAAAGCATACAGTGTACTGCACAGCTGTTACTGTATGGATGGGAGTTGAGCATAATTAACCAAAGGAAGCTAACATTTTTTAATGCACTTGAATTTTACAGTTTTCTTTTTATACATTTTGAATTTTTTTTATATAATACTTGTTCTTACTGGTTTATGACAGTATGAAAGAGGGTTGCAGAGCTCTATATATGGAAGTCACATGCTCTAAGCTGAATAAAGTATCTCTTAGTTTCAGAATCTTACCAGAGGAAAAAATGTGAGATAGCGTTTTAGGTAAAAAAATATTGTTTTTCTACCGCAGGCATCACAGTTGGAATTAGATTGCCTTACTGAGCTTCTTACTATTGGCTTAATGCTTAAATATACAAAATACCTTCTGTTGCATGCTCTTAGTTTTAGAGGTTAAACAGGCTTTTAAGTCCTGAGGAAACCATTCTATTCAAATTCATCACTACATGGCATACGGTGATACTGTTGAATAGTGTTTTCGGTTACTCTAGTGTGACAGTCTGAGGTTGCATTGTCATTATTTTAGGTAGATCAGACTCTGTGTTCTAACCAAGCATTATTAATTTGGTTTGGTATACTGTTGCATATGTTTTTAATTAAGGTTATTTACTTCTTCACTTGGTTGAGGAACTGTGAACTATACCAGAAGCTTGTGCTTTGTGGTAGTTAGAGCTAGCTGCGTGTCCTTAACACGTTACTAGTACAACTACTGGCAGCAGCTGAGTTCTTGTTCTTTCCCACTGGCAGGTCCGGTTGATTGATGCAGGGTTTATTTGGACTGAACCCCATTCTAAGAGGCTGAAGCTGAAATTAACTGTTCAGAAGGAGGTAACTGGCATACGGTTTTCTGCATGTGGTTTTTCAAAAGTTTTTATGGCAAACAGTATGATTTTATTTAATTTTTTTATTGTTGTTATTACATTTTAGGTAAGTGTTTCTCTTTGGTAAAATCCAGCATGTGTTTACTGGCCTATCATGAAAGAAAACTGATTTCATCCTGCCTGGATTTTGTCATTGAAGTGCCATTACTCATGGTTTGAAACAGGTTATCAGCTGTTCCAGTAAAGCTGGGAAAATACTGCTACTATTTGTGACCCAAATATAGCTGTCTGTCATATAGTTTTAGTATAGTACGGAAGTTATTTCAGAATGCTGTGGTAAACTAGCTTTCTGTCTTGGACTAACTGTCGAGGACTAACAAAGAAACCTTTTCAACTTTTGTTTTGCAGGTGATAAATGGAGCAGTTCTTCAGCAGATATTTGTGGTGGAATATATAGTTCAGCCTCAAATGTGTGAAGACTGTCATAGGATTGAAGCTAAGGATTACTGGAAAGCTGTAGTGCAAGTCAGACAAAAGGTAGAGGCAATTTCATTCGTTCATGGCAGAACAATCAGGCAGACAAATACTGGATTATTTTCTGATTTTCTCAGAAGATGTACTCATGCTTGCACGCTGCCACAGTGATACATTTTGTTTTCAAGGCTGTGTTTTTTTTAACTGATCTTAGTTTAGGAAAACTCTGCTGTCCAGTATTGGTGTATGCTTTTTTAAGTGATGGCTGGCAGGAGCATCGTGTGTGAATTGCTGAGTATCCTTCTGTATTTTAAGGTAGTGTTAGAAACAGTGGGACAGATTGTTTATAAGTATTTAAATCTTCTTTAAAGAAGATAGTATCTCTAGCAACCAGCTGCACAGAAATGAGAAATGGAAGTGTTAAATAATTTGGTATAAATAGAGCACATCTCTGAAATCTTTTTGGTTTCTTGGAACACGCTTTGGACTGTTCCTTCTCTAGGTGATCTCTTCTTATAAATGTTTATTCTTCAGAGATCCTGCATTTGCATTAGATGGTTCTTAAGTAACCTTGATAATTTTATCTTTGTTTGGGTTTTAGACTCTGCACAAGAAGACTTTCTACTATTTGGAGCAGCTGATTTTAAAACACAGGCTTCATCAAAATACACTTCGCATCAAAGAAATCCACGGTAAGTGAGGTGGCTTGTTAGTCTCGAGGTGGAATAGACTGGCCTGTTTTGTATTGGAAGAACATGTGTGTGCTAGTAGCTATGTACAGATAAGCAGCAGATTACTTGGCATGTTTTGAAAAAAATCACAGTACTTGAAAAAGATATGTTCATCCAGCTTTCTTTTCTCTTTAAGATGGCCTGGATTTTTATTATTCTTCAAAGCAACAGGCCCAGAAGATGGTAGACTTTCTTCAGTGTATAGTGCCATGTAGGTATGTCGTTTACATTTATTTCCTTGAGTTCTCAAAAGCTTTTGGGAAATGTCTTTTCTCTTCTATTTTTCAAAAATTTCAAAAGTGAAAGTATAAGGAACTTGATTCTAGTTAAAACAGACTAAATCCCTTCTACAGAAGTCCCGTGTTTTCCACTTGGCCATTGTAAAACTAACTCTCATGGATTTTTCTGTTTCCTTAATTTTTGTATTTGCAGTACATAGCTATATACTTTCATTGCTGTACTTTGTACTGATTTTCTCCTGTCCTCATTGTTGCCTGAAGGCTCTTTTCTAATGTTTTGTAGATCAAAATCATCCCAACGTTTGATGTCACATGATATTCATAGTAATGTCTACAATTACAAAAGCACTTTCTCTGTGGAAATTGTTCCAATTTGCAAGGTAGTTTCTCTCTATTTCATCTTCAGGGTGTTGTGTGAAGTGGGTAGAGTTTGGTTTTGGTGATGGAGGCCTTATTTATTGTGTATTTGGGATGGGGAGGGGTCTACTCACCACGAAGCATGGAAAATGCAGATAGCAGCTGTCTTGAGGAAATACTGGGTGGAGAACTGAAAATACAAAGTTTAAAAATCTTATTTCAGATTTCTCTGAAGATATGAGTAAAAATGAAGCATGTGAGTAAATTATTTTCTGTTTGTTTGCAGGACAATGTTGTATGTCTGTCACCAAAACTGGCACAAAGTCTTGGTAACATGAGCCAGATCTGTGTGTGCATTAGAGTAACAAGTACCATTCACCTCATCGATCCTAGCACTCTGCAGAGTAAGTTATGGGTTCTTTTCTGCACTACGGCAGCATCTTGTTTTTTCTGCTGGCATAACTTCTAAAAAACCTTGTATTTTTAGACCTTAATATTGTAAATTTATCTGTACAATCACTGACTTAGAAATTTAATAGTGAACTAAGACGTAGCGCTCTAAGCTTGATTCCCTTAGCGTCCTAGGCAAAATGTGTGGGCTCAGTGTTAAGTTCTGGATGTTCTAGGTCTCTGTTAGGCACTTGCGTTTGTCAGGTATGTCCTTCTAAAATTACATGGTATCTTTTTTTTTTTTTTTTTTTTTTTCTCTGGGTTGTGATTCTAGCCACTTAGAGACCAGAAGCACTGTACAGTGATTGGTATATGCTGGTAAGCTTTACCAGCAAAATACCTCTGATAAGGATCCATCCAGGAAAACTATTCTTGTGAATAAAAAGGTCTGTGCTTCAGACACATGATACATGATTTGGCTGTCACAGATCAACTCTCACGGCATGAGTTTGCAATATGGGTCATGTCCTAAATACTTGTGTTAACAAATTTAACAAAATGCTTTTGGCAGTTGCCTTAATTTTAGCTAATGATTCCTTTTCCGTTTAATTTCTTCACGAGAAATTCTGTTCTTTTAATTGCCTGTGTTGGTGTATGGGTTTTTTCCCAGTTGCTGAAATTGATGGCAATACCTACTGGCGCCACCCTTTCAACAGCCTGTTCCACCCCAGACAACTGGAGGAATTTATCATTGTGGATATCAATAGGGTTCAAGAAAAGAAAAGAGGGGCAGGGGCAGGGGCAAGATCAAACAAGGTAAGAGTTCCTTTTTGATTCAACGTAAGAGTTCAGTCTGATTCAAGGTTTTGGGCCTTCCGCTCCCTCTGCTGCTCAGCTGAACTTCTGTTTTGAATCATTACACCTTGCAAAGTCAGATGTATCATCCTCTGTGTCTTGGCACTGGTAAAAACTCTCCTCAGGGTTTGGAGATTGCACAGGCGTTATGTGAATTCCATTTCCAGAAATTCTTTCCTGTTGAAGAGAACTTTACTTGTTACTATCATTATTAAAATTATTTTATATTGGCTTTGCCACTCTTCAATTAGTAATTCTTTTTATTGAAGTATAGGAGCATTTCTTTTTAATCAGAGTTAACGAATTGGTGCCAAATATTTTCTTCTCAATCAAAAGTTCTATGTGGTTGAAAGTTACATAGTTAAAAAAAAAAGACACCAAAAGGTGTCTAGTTACAGAAGCAACCTTCGTGGAATTACTGTGGAAGGTGGTTGACATGTCCATTTGCTTTTGTAAAGGTGAGAAATGAGGAGTAGCAAGCAATAACACCAGATGCTTCATGTAGAAATACAAGTTTAATTAGAAATGTAATTTAAAACAGTAATATAGCAGCACACATGTTCTAATAGTGCAGCAAGTTAAGCAGTGTTTGATTACAGGAGTGTTTTATTTTTCATTCCTCAAGCACACACTGGCTGAAGCCTGGGTACAGAAAACCTCGGAGCTGAATACAGATCGTCAGTATTTCTGCTGTACTCACTTGGGGCACATTCTGAATCCTGGCGACCTTGTCTTGGGGTCTGTTCTGTTTCTTTGTTTTTTTATTAAATCATTATTTAATGACTGGATTCTCTACAGCCTTAAGTATTATCAAGAAAGTTTTGAACTGTTCTGATTTCTAGATGAAATTGGCAAAAGGGATAGAATCTTTGATCTTGGCCATGAAGAGAAGGTCCTAATACAGGAAATTTTTAGCAGAAGTCATCTTGTGAAGAGGGCTGTTAGTAATAAGAGAGATGAAGTATTGACTTTAGAGTGGAGACTGGAATAACAGTTTAGACACAAATAGATGGGAGATTGATAGTGACTTGTATACAGCAGTGACTACTGTGAAATTTTTGTAAGATAAGGCAAATTAGGGGAGTCTCAATCGGGCTTAAACATGAATGTTATTGGAGCTGTGGTGAGCCTAACAGAACCTCAGTGGGTATTGCTGTTTGGGTTCAGGAGGCTGGGGGGTGCTGCTGAACAGAATTTGGTAACAGCAACTTCTAAGAGTTGTTCATAGTTATGACAGCTGCATATTGATGTAGATTTATTTCTATGTATGTTACTTGGAAATACTTCTCTTTCATCAGATCTGTAACTTACGCTATGGTCTCTTTAATACAAACATGTGACATGAGTTCAGTTTTGTAGGCTTACATGAAAGGGATAAAATACCTATTTTCATTTTAGATTCGACTTGGCGAACTGCAACTTAAATGACGAGTTTGCCAATAAGATGAACCCACACAATATTCCTGATGTGGTAAGACTATTTTCTTTCTCTGTACGAAGTTCTCTGCATTACTCAGAGGTATTAGGAAATACGATTTTATAATGACTACTCACTAGTTCCATGGTGCCTAAAGGAAGAGGGGATATTAATATTGAAACTTGAATAGCATCTAATGTTGAGAATTATTCTCTCACTTTAAATTTTTGAGTGGTGGTTAAATAGCACATTTACTTTAACTTCCCTTACTCTTTGTTGGTTTTGTTCAAATCACTGTGCACTGTGTGGTGAAAACTGTATTACGCCTCATTGTGTGCATGCCTCTTCAGGATGTAATCTGAAGTGTTTTGAAACTTCTGAATTGACAAATGCTACGTGAATTCTATAATAACTTTGGAGCGCCAGACTGACTACCATTTGTTCAGCTGAATTTACAGTTGCCCAAGTCTAGACTTGGGGGGTGTTTGGGGTTTTCAAAAGAGTGTCATCAGTTGCATTAGAAGGTATATTTGTGTAAATACATATTGTTTTTGACTGTAGGTATTAATAAAGAAGAGCTATGACCGTACCAAACGCCAGCGTCGCAGAAACTGGAAGCTGAAAGAGCTAGAAAGGGACAGAGAAGGCACGGATACAGACGATGAAAGGTTCAGTATCTGCTGTGAAGCTTTTAAGTCCCTTCTAAGGAGGATACTGTGCCAAGTCTAGAAATAATATTTCTCGGTTTTTGTTGAGCATAAATGCAGTGTAACACCTAAGTTGATGTGCTGATTGTTAAGGGGGCACAAGCAAACGCTGGTTTGTTTGAGCATGATGCTGGCTCGTAGGACAGGTTGCTATCAGTGCTCTTGGAAGAGCAGTATCTCCCTGCATTTTTTCCCCCTTCCCTAGTTCAGAAAGTGCTTTAAGCCTGACCTAAGCTGATCCTATCTTGACAGCTAAGTTTTCAGGGAACGTGGATGCTGAGGACAGCAGGCCAGGGGAAACAGACTAAATCCTGAAATCTGAAAGATAATACTGCAGGGTTTTCAGTTGCAAATTTATAATATAAAAAATAAAAAAAATTACTGTTGCAAAATAAAAAAAATTGGTTTTATGTTTTTCCTAAGAAAAGCATAAACAATGAGACAAGTGAGTAATACTGGAAGTATGTCTGCAGCTTACAGTTGGTGTCTGTCTAGCTAAAGGAACACTTATGTGAAAATATGCTGGTTTGTTCAGTGACAAAGCTGGTAACAGCAACAGCAGATTGTAAATAACATGCAATTGAGTAGAAAAAATTAGGCAATTAGAGTTAAATGAGGACAGGCAAGATAAATTATTTGGAAACTAATAGGTGATAATAAAAAAAAAAGGCAGAAAGAATGAGTTGGAAATGTAGGAGTGCTATCAGAAGGCACATCTGAAGGACTGCAGATTGCAGTTATTCCTTGGGGCTTTGTTTATTTCATTTTATTTTGTTTTATAAATCTGCATAAATCCGAAGGAAAAGTGAGTAAATGTATTAATCGTCTTTTACAGACAATACCAGGACTTCCTTGAAGATCTCGAAGAAGATGAAGCCATAAGGAAGAATGTCAACATTTACAGAAGTAAGGACTTTTTAATAATTTAATTGCACGTAACTAAATCATGACTATTTGACTGAAATATTTTTCCTAAAGTTGTGTATTTGTATTCTTTGAACTACTCATGCCTAGAACAGTGTGACATGATAGCTTCAGGTATTCAATGCATTTCCCATGCACTGAATGGATGTAGATGGGTTTTGTTGGTTTGCCTGTTGCACGAGAGAAGCGTATTTTCTCCCACACCCAAAACCTCTGCTGGGTGAAGGATTTGATGCATAATTCAGTGTCTTCTATGGGGGCATTTGGGATTGTTGGTTTGCTGTTTTATGGTTTGTTGGTTGTTCTGGGTGTTGGGGTTTTTTTTTTTTTTTCCCCTTCCTTCCTTGGGGTTGGTTTGGGTTTGGGGTTATTTTTCCTTTGCTTAGCTGTTTTTTCCTACGTGTTTTTAGATGCAGATATTCCAGTGGAGAGCGACACAGATGATGATGGTCCTCCACGAATCAGTCTGGCTGAAATGCTAGAGGATCTCCATATTTCTGAGGATGCCACTGGTGGGGAGGGAGCAAATATGATGACAGAATAAGAATAGTGCATTAGTCAGTGTAATTAATACTCCCTTGGTGAGGAAAAAGTACGCAAAACATAAGTAAACATTACAAACTGATCACATATATATGAAAAATCATGTGATAACTACCACTACACCCCTAAATAATGGTCCTGGATAAATATTTTATATATAATCTTCTAGAGAATTAGGAATTAAATTTCTGGTGTAAGCATTGCAACGTAAGTTCCACAGTCCCTCCTGTCCCCAAGTGCTCTCTCCTTGCAACTTCAGGGTTATCCATCCGGAATAATCATTGTCTTGCACTGAAGACAGCTGATAAGGAAGGATGCCCAGAGGGAGAGATGTTATTCTGGTTTGCTAGATTTGTAGGTAGACTACCTACCTACTGTTTATTGCTTCATTTCTTCACATGGGGAGGTTTTTTTCCTGTCTTAATCATTCTGGCAGAATGCTTTGAAGCCTTTTATGATATTGCTAGATTATTCCATAGAACTGTTTTGGGGAAGATCAAGAGTGTACCTTCAGATCCTTTGGTTAAGGGAACTCCATATATACATGCTGCATACACAAAAAGAACTTCCCTGTAAATTGATTGAAGATGCAGCTTTTGATCAGAAAGATTGGAAACTTCTGTTCAGTGTAATGAATACTGTACTGTACCCATGCCTGTATCTGTGGATTAAAAGCAATATGCACAATGTCTAATTAATATATCAGGTATGAACTATTAAAAAACTATACAGATATTTTTGGTCCATCATTTTTTAGTTAACTTTAAAATCAAATTTCGCTCTGCCAGAGGCCCAAAGAGGGACATGAGTCGTGTAGGAGGACATTGCATACTTTCATTCATTTGGGTTTAATTCACTTTACTGCACAAAGGTGGTTCAAAAGAAATTTTATGTGGGTATACATTTGATTTAACTGTACATGTGGAAGCATAGTGTAGCAAGAGTCGTCATGCAGCTGCATCTTTGTAACTTCAGAAAGAAATCTTCTGAAATAACTGGCATGTGTAAAGGAGGAAAATACTATTAATGTAAAGGTGAAAAAAAAATGTGTGGGTTCGTCAAACAGGGTAGTATTGAGTCCTTTTACCAAGGATGGGTGTAGCTCAAATGAGAACGCTTGATGTAGTTGTCACCACTTTTAAGAGAAATACACAGGGCTGAAAATAACACTTTTCCCCTGTAGTATCAGCTGAGGAGGTGTTGGAAGCACCTTTCTCTATTTCACCACACTTCACAGCTTTTCAGGGACTCAAAAGTTAAGAAATAATCAAGGACTTCTCAGAGTACAGCCCCCTGCCACGTGAATGAAATTTTTGCTTTTAAATGTCAGATTTTCACTGTGCTTCCATGCAGGTGTGAATTGGATTTCAGGCTTACTGCCCAAGCCCAAACAATACGCCATAGAAAGCAAAGATATTTTTGATTGTAAAAGGTGGAGCTAGGTTTAGTTACCAGTTATTCATAGTTTTGGGTTTTTTTCATTATTATTATTGTGGCTCACAATCTTGTAATATTTGTAAAGGGGGAAAAATGGAAATGTGGAAGGGCAGTTTTGATGTAGCAAAGCTCTAAGCCATCTGCTGGCATTGTTAGCAGCTCAGCCATCCCATAGTGCTGTCTTTTGCTGTGTATTTGTGTCACACGAAGCAATTCTGCTTCCACTCCCGGATGCTTTGTCATTTTTTTACTATGTATAAGAGCAGTTAAGAGAAATCCATAAAGCTGCTGAGAAATAAAAGTACAATTTATCTCACGACAGTATTTTAGTTCAGTATAGGGAAGGCATAAAACTGCTTAAAAATATTCATGAGAATGCAGCTGCATAGGTAACCTGAATTATCACTACAATAAAAATGTTTTATTATACATATTTTAACAGCAGCTATACCTGCCAGTCGCACTGGGGAGATGTAGATAAACTATTCTAGTGACTGTTGGGCCAAATCTGTGGAAACTGAAGAACTTTTAATTTGTAACCTGTAGCTAATGAACACATTCTATGCCTGGATGAGCTGTGTTTTGGGTTGTGATTTTTCTGACAGAGGTAAATATGATCAAGACTTTATCTCACATAGTTTGGTAATAAGGTTCCTGTTATTGGCAGGTGAAGGAAGGGTAATAAAAGCTTGGTTTAAACTGTACTTTTTTGATAAATCTTTTTCTTTCCTGTCTAATGTTTTCCTTCATGGTGTCTCTCAGTAATTTCAGATGTATTGCTGTCTTGTCTGTCATCCTGTTTGTTACTGGACGTGTCCCTCTTTCCCCTAGCTGTGGTCTGTTGCCAGTCTGTGTTAGGTTTCTAGTATCTTTCAGCAAGAGTCTTGTCTGGAAAGATCTCATGCTGTGGATGCTAGGCAAACAAGTCATAAATCTAAGTATATTGCTCAGCTTTTTGTGCATTTGTTTGCTAGCCGGTAACACATAGTAACAGCTCTCCAATGAGTGGGTAAGCTCTGTGTACTTGAAACACAAGTTAGTTCTAATTTTAGATTCTTGAGTTTACAGTGTCCCTTTAACATTTAAATGGTTGCGAGCCAAAAGAGGCTTAGATGGTGTACCAGCAAATGAAATGTTTGCCAAGGTCTTCTCGCTGACACCGGATAAGTAATTTGATGAAATGCACTTAATTCACAGTAGATAAAAGGCTGCCACTCACTCTGAAATAGTCTATCTTTGGAGTGAGCCACAGCTTAAAGCTCCTCTCCTTTTATATGTGTAAAAGTTGCTTCAAGATTTTAAGTCATAACTGATAATGATTAATTAGCACCCTGATTTTGATGCATTTTGAATTTGAAAAACTGAAAGCATAATGCCCCGCTAGTTTGCTTGGGAGAGGGGGGTTTGCTTTTGAGATGTGAATATATGCATGTGTGGGTGTACAGATTTGGCGCGGAGTATGTGTGATAGTGAGTACCAAGCAGTACGTATTGTAATTTATGAATAGCAACGCAGTGTAAAAGGATTGTCTGAAGTAGTTACATGATAGTTAAATTTGAAAGGCACTCGCCACATGTAGTTAGTTGTAAGTCTAAAAAGAATACTTTTTAAAGTATTTAAAAAAAAATAAAAAAATGCAGCCAGCTAATGAGATTCTGTTTCAGCAGAGAAGAGAAATCTTGTCTTTCAAAACAGCCAACATTTTGTTCTTTCAGAAGCAAGGCTTTTACAATGAGAAACAAAGTACGGCTCCATATAGCCTTTCAGCCTGTCACACTGACTTCCCTGGCTAGCAATAGTGGAAGCAGCTTAAGCTAATGGAGTTTCACTTTTTTACCCCACAGGGAATTACTGGGGGGAAGAAAGGAGGCAGAAAATGCAAGACTAGATCTAAACTTGGTGGGGATTTAGTGCTGAATTTGCATTTTGCTTAATGGTGAATCACTTCTTCGGGGTTTGGTTGCTGTAGTGAACAGTGTGCAGTAGCTCCCCTGAGCTCTTGATGTGTTACTGTGATTCTAGATCATTTTATTGAAATTCAAAGTTCTTGTATAAAAAAAAAATAATTTGTCATGGGAGAACTGCAGAACTTCTAATAACTGTCTGAAAGTTTTGTCCACAGAAAATGGTGGAGGTTATGTTGCATAAGTCAAACCTTATAGCATGAAAGCTGGAGGGTTGAGGGAAAGAAATGCACAGAAAGAGGTGAGTGGGTATGCAAGGACTACTTTTTGAAATTTTTTTAATAGAAAAAAGTCTTGTTGTATACTAATGATGAAAAACTTAAGGATGATCATTTCACCTTCAACTGCTTTAAAAATCTGTTAGTAGATTCTCTTACGTAACTACAGAGGTTCCCAAATATGGTTCAGGCAGAAGTTATTCAGGTGAAATACTTACTGGAAAATATAATTGTGCCAGACAACTTACCTTTGACATATAAAAAGGACTGCTTCTGTGCCAATTCTGGGAAATTACAAGCTGAGGAGGAAGTAGTGTATGCATTGGTTGTCGTTGAGATACTGATCTGATGGGGTGTTCTTAATAGAATCGATACTGGTTTAGTCTCTTTTGCGCTTAGAAGTAGCTCAAATATAGGGAATTACAGGGGAATATTGTGTCATAAATATTTTCTTAAAGAAGTTAGAGTAGCATATAATGTGCACTGGTTGATTGGATTGTGGCTGGGGGAGCATCCTTTCACAGGGTACCACTAAGAAAAGCCTGGCTCCATCTTTACTGTCTCTCAGCAGGTATTGATACAGATGGATACGATCCCGCTGAGCCATCTCCTCCCCAGGCTAAACAGTCCCAGCGCTCTCGGCCTCTCCTCTGTCGGGGTGCTGCAGTTACGGTGGAGGGAAAGAAGGAGACACCACTTCCAAACAGGGAACTTTTTTTGGGGAAACCTGCATATTTGAGACAGTGTTCATCCTCTCAGACCACTTAGGGGAAAAATGTGAATCTGCAGATACGCATCTGTCTCTGCCCTAAATAAATCTGCCCTTAGATTAATTCCTGCATCAGTTCTGTTCCTCACATCTGTCCCTGGATGCTCTCAGTGTGGGTTTAGGAGCTGTGGGGCAATGCACTGCTGACCTTTGCTGAGAGAATAGCGTATGGTCCATTCTAGGAGATGCTGCCTGCAATCAAACTGTTGAGAATCTGATGGGCAAGTACTGCTAGGCAGACTCATTTTGGTAACTGCAATGTGCTCAAGATGGAACCAAACTGCCAGGTGTGTTGTAAGGATCTTTCTAGGAATGGCCAAATACACTTTGCTTGAAAGGCTGTGACATCTTGTTGAGAGGCACAGGTCTTACTTTGGCCAGGAGGCATCCATCCACAGTGGCTGGCACTTGCCCGTTCTTCTGTAGAAGTTGCCACAGAAAAATTGGGAAGTGCCTGTGATTAATGTGATAGTCCACCTGATGTCACTGTTCCTTCATGTGAGCAGCCCCAAAAGCAGTCTGTTCAGCTGCTCTAAAGAAAAGATAGCTATAAACTCTGAAAAACTTATTTATGCCGATGTAGTTCCTAATATTTTTATTTCAGTTTAAAATAGCACCAACCTAAGCTAAGAAAAAATCTGCTTTGATCTTGATGTTAAAGGACTTATTCCTAGCAAACTGCTCCTTCTGCCGCAGATTTGCCTCTACTTGTGCTCTGCCAGGGCAGCTTATTATAGCTGCATTCTCCCAGAACAGCAGACTGTAGGGCTGAGACTCGTGTGGGATTTCAGAGTGATTTTGGCAGTGTTTTCTGTAGCTCATTCCAGAACGTAGTTGCATAGCAAAGACTATTGCTGCCTTCAGAATTTACCGACATTTCTGCACTTCACCTTCATCATAACCTTAGGGTGGGAACCTGGTTAAGACATGCAAGAAATAGGAGATGAAGTTTAAAACTTGTCAGGATTTCAGTTCCATGATGAAAAACAAAGCAAACTGTAAAGAAAGATAAGTGCTTTTGTGTAATTGGAATATTCAGCTTTATAAAATGAAACAAGTATGTATGAGACAAATCCTCACCTTTTCATATCAACTAAGAAAATGTTTCAGATGTGCCAAGGACTGAAAAGACTTGAAAGACTATTTTAAAATAATCTGTGCTCACTGACAAGTTTTGTAAGATAGAAGGTAACTATTTAAGCTGTAAATTCGTCAGGTTGTTTGTATACCACTTAGCATGATGAGACTTCAGGTTGCGTGGGCTGTAACAGTTATGATTAACACCTTTGTTATTAATGTAGGTCTTTGTTAATTCATACTTTTTTGTAGGCTGGATCTGAGATACAACAGGCTGCAATTTTTAACTGACCGTTGAAATGAATTTATGCTCATATATGAAAGCCTGACTTATTTAAGCCTGTATGAATGCAGCAGAAGAGAAAACCCTCAAAGCTATTTGAAGACCCAGGTTTTAGATTTTTCCTTAAAGGTAAATGATCATATTGAAAATCATCCAGAATCAGGTCCTTTAGGAGGCCCAAATCCCCTGAGGAGGGGAGGCATTCTGGTACTTTGTGTTGCACTGTCCAGATCTGAGGTTCCCTGATGGAAGCATCAGTCAGAGGTAGGTGTGCAGGTTCCCAACGCAGCAGGCGAAGAGCTAGTCCTAAAGCAGAGGATTTGCAGAAGCTGGTGCACTGAGAAAGGGGATGCTGGAGCCAGCTCAGCGGGAGTGCTTGTACAGGCACTGATGACAGCAATAGCACTCGGGCTGCTCTTCCTGCTGGCTCTTGGGGCCAGCTGCTCCTTCAGCCCTCCAGCATCTCCAGGCTTCGGTGCCCATTCCCACACCCATGTGCTGAACTCTGTGGTCTAGCAGGTGGCTGGTATTGCCAAAGACTCAGATCCAGCAAAAGGATGTGTATACTCCACGTAGGATTTAAAAGGAATTCTTTTCAGTCCAAATTGTGACAATGTTGAGACAGCTGCCATTTAACCTTGGCAGCCTCTGAACTCCATATATAACTCACCCATTTACCACGGTTTCCTCTTTGCCTGAATTTGCTCTTTCCCGAAGCCAGTGATCTTCAGCCTGGCACAGTCTCTTGGAAGGATTCCTATTGTTGCAGCTTTCCCACTCTGTAACAAGGTCACCCTGAGTTAAAATGCTTTGCAAAAGTTCGGGTATTCCTAGCTACTCCAGGTTCTCTCTATTTGACTTTTTAATATCACTTCCTGTAATACAGACATAAAGCCTCTCTAAGTGTCACTCACAGGCAGCGTACAGTGAGAAACTTGAAGTGTCATATTACATACTCAGAGGATAGGTCAGTAATATCTGGTGCAGTTGAGATCACACACAATTCCCTGCACTCTGACAGGGTGTGAGATACACATTTCAAGATTAATCTCAAAACCAAAAGTTTTAATGTAGGTTTATAATAAATATTTTAAAAATAAAGGTCAAGTTCAAGTGTTATACTGGCTTTTAATGCATCACCTCGTTATTAGCCATGCATAGATGTACGTTTGAAAGCAGCCTTGAATATCTTCAGATAAGGCTTTCCAATAGGAAAGGTTGTTACAGGATATGAATGCTTGGGGGGGTTTGGGGGGGGGCATTTTTGGGGTTTTAATTTCAACTTAACCAGCTTTCTAAAAAATACAAGTGCTTCTCAACAGCGTATTTTAATTTCTGGGTGACACTCTATAGCCTCCACATGCAACACACAAGTGGGAAGAAACAAAGAGGTTTCACTTGCCTCCAGGTAAGCTTGTGCCCCTCCAAACTAGAGCTGAAGGAAGGGCTGGGACCCACCAACAGCCTGGGATGATGCTTTGACTGCAGGCTGACATTGGTTTGTACCCAGTGTGCTCCTCCGCTGCTTGGACACCCCTTTCCAGCCCAAATGGGCTTGCTGCCCCAGGGGATGGGAGAGGGCTTGCTGAGGGACTTGTGGTGCTTGTGCACCATGTAGACCAGGTGTTTTAATCATGCTCCTCCTTGAAGTATTAACAGATATTTCAGATTCATAGATGGGATGCTACACACCGATCATAAGGTGGGGAAGTAACAGGTAGGTGCAGCCCTTTGCCCTGCCCTGTCTTAGAGCTTTGGATACAAATCTTTCCTCTCACTGGCAAAGCTATCACATCTCCCCTTTTAGATGGATGCCTAGGAGCTCTGGTGCCTCTAGTTTTAAACAGCAGATAAATAGTGGAAAACCTGCAGTATAAGATTATGAACCGCCTATTAAGCGTGTAAGCTGAACAGGCAATATTCTTACATGCATTTTCTATAGCCTTCAAACCAAGAATAATCCCATTACACATAAAAAGTTAGCTCTTGCCTTTCTAGAAACATCCTTTTGAAATACTAGGTTATTCGATAATGGGGTTTTTTTCTTATACATTCTGTTCAAACAAAAATAAATCCTACCCAAGTTAGCTACATAAGAAGGGAAAACATTTTAGAGCCTTGCAGTTGTAAGACCCATGAGAACTTCTCTGGGTACCCTCAGCTGTGCTTCTCATTCCTATTCCCTGGACAGGGCAGGCAGTTCAGAAGGAGAAGTGTGAAAGTCAGTGAGGTGAGTGAGAAGCTATAGATGCTGCAGAGAGGAAAAGAATCAAAGCCCTGGTCTCCTCAGGGAAGCATTAGCAGGCAAACATTCATATTTTCAAATTCTCACCTTTGCCCCTCTGAAAATTATCTAGACAAATTACTATGCAAATACTACTCTATATAGTATTTACACTGTATGCCAGAAGTGTCACCAATATAGGAAGAAGTAATTTCCTGTAACAAAGCAGGCTATAACTAAGCTGTTGCATGAAGTAGTTTCAGCTGAGCAGGAAAGTTGGAAAGTTTCAGCCAAGCAGGACTGAGTAATTTAAGGTCAGCTTTGTAAAAAGAAACATCTGCTGTAAAACTCAACATTGCTCTAAACAAATATATGCAAGATAAGAAGGAGTATGTTCTGCAGGATGCAAAGGCTATTGAGTGCTGACAAGTTCATCTCAGAAACAGGATTTTCAAGTCAGATAATGAATAGGTAAGATAAGAACTCCAATTACATTCAGATGTAAATAGCATAGACAACATGCATACATCATAGTAGTGAAACAATAAAAATAACAACAAGGAGCATGAACTTACCTTAGTTCTCTAGAATCTGTTAGAAGTAATCAGCAGCAGAGGGGGTACGGTTCCATGTGAACAAAATCATCTTCTTCATTGCCTTTAGGAAGTTTAAATTATTTGGATCAATAAAATAAAGATTATAGTTTAATGAGAGAGAAGCTGTAAAAGTACTACAATAATAAACCTTCATAATGATGATGCTGTGAATCTACCGTTATGTATTATAGCTGTAAAGATCCAACACTTCACAGTGAACAGCATGAGCAGTTTTATTTTAGCAGTTGTTTATTATTTTGTCCTTTAGTTTCAACTCTTGCTGAACCAGTGTTGCTAAGTTGTGCGATTTAAAGATGAAATTCCTTTTAAAAAGTCAGTGAAACAGTGATCTGAATGGTGCTCCGTGTCACTCTCTCCTTCCTTTTTAATGTATAGTACTGCAGTGACACAAATTTCCCCTGTATAAACGCGTGTGGACCAGGAAGTCACATGTATTCACAGAGGTGGGGAATGGAAATGATGTTAATAGTACTGGGCTGGTAATATGTCAGAAGTGAACTTTGTCAAATTAAGACTGCATGTTTAAGTACATGTTTGCAAATGCCATAATTTCTTTCTTGACAGAAGGTCACTAAGCAGCACAGACTGCCTATATGAGCATACGCTGTGGTCAACAAGCCCAGGAGATCTTATTTATGCATCTGATTGATAAAACCCTACAAACAGCAATTGCAGCCAACATCTCTTCTCCCACGCACACACCCCAGTGCTCAGCCCACATGGACAGTGGAAGACAGCTGGGTGAATTAGTAGCTATCTCATGCGTCAGGCATTGGCGTTAAGGATTTGATACTCCTGTTGAGCAAGCAGATCTTCTGACAATGTTTAGAAGACTAACCAGCCTTTCCAGTGGCTAACAACCAACCTCCTATTTGTGTAGATGCTCTAAGTGTCTCTGCAAAAAGTGTAGATGGCTGGCCTTGCTATGCGAGAATGTGTGAAAAACTTTGCTTGTTTTGGTTGTGCAAGAAACTTAGGCAAAGTGCGATGGAAATGCTACTGGTGCTAGCCAGAAGTCACAGGGAACTGAACTTAGTGCAAGTGTCCTAAGAAGGGTGTGCAGGCAGGAACTGCCCGGAATAATCAATTTCTTTCGTATTCTTCTTGAAGTACTTTCTGCTTTGGCCACATATTAATAAATCTAATTTGCAGCACTTATCATCAAGTTTGAAAAACAAATATTGTGGCTACTCAGTGCAGGCTGCTGAGCCAGTACAAACTCTGCTGACTGAAAAAAATCTTGAAAAATATTGAAGCAGACTGTTGAAGTAGACTATTCTACAGCAGATAGCATCTGTTCTCACACAGCTGGGATCAACATACCAAGCGTATGGCTGGTTTGATACACTCCAAATTATACCAGTGCCTGACTTTGATCAAATTTACATTGCTGGGTGAGCATGCACAGGCCCAGCATTAGCACATCGGGAGCCACAGCTGCCTTCTGTCAATTCAACACCTCGGGCTGCTGGTCAGAGCACAGCTTCCCGTGGGGAATCTGCCTGCACAGGTTTGTGTTTCAAAACTGAAATTGCAAGGTGGAGTTTGAATGTAGTTATTTTAAATCCTCTCCTGTAGATGAGAGACCTGAGGATAGGCAGGGAAAAGACTGTCATGAGTGAAGTTAATCGAGAAGTTGGGGGAGGGGGTGTCAGCTGCCACTTAGCCCCTTGTGCCCTCCTTTGGGTTTTGGTGCTTTCCTGGCTCTCTGATTCATGCAGCTGAGCTGGGATCCCTGCTGCTGTGGGACAGCATGAAGACCTGAAATGACACTGTCGCAAGCAGACACCCAGGAGCCGGCCCTTGCCGAAGAAGTGGTGCATGCCAACAGGGCAGCTCACCAGGCACAAGCCTGCATCGGTTGTTGCAAAAGAGGCAGCAGGCGCTTCAGGCAACCACAACAAACACCCAGTAGGTTTGTGCTGGAGAGACAGGGAAAGGGCGGCAATAAACAAAAACACACCCAGGGTAAGAGTTCCTAGTCTCCAGGCTGATGTCAGATTCCTGAATGCCGACAAATACTTTGGATGTATGTGTATAGTAGTCTACTATAGTTTAGTGTAAACATAGTTATGGTGGCCTGTTTATCCACTGAGCTTTTCTTCACAAGTATACGGTGTGTTACGTGCACGTCTCTCCAGCACATATAATGTGAAATGCTGCATTTTCTTTTCTACTTTATAGACTGACAGTTTTGAAACAAAATTGTCTTCATAAACAGTCTAATAATTGACATAACTAAAATACTATGTTTCCCTCTTCTGTTCCTAAACATCAGTAAATGCAACATACATAATGACCACAAAAGCTGCTACGGGCAAATGTAAGATATTTACTACATAAGCCATTATATTACTTCAATAAAACTTACAATTGGGTTCTAATCTGAAAGTATTAAATAGATTTTTTTGTTGTTTTTGCAGACTTAGAGATTACTTTGGGTACCATCCAAAGCCTTGTAAATTTAAGTACAGTGGCCTTCATTTTCCCAAATAAACTATTTTCATATCCTATATATTTCCCCCCAGTTATAAACTGGGAAAGTAACTGGATCTCATGTTGACATGACAGATTACGTAATTAGTGTCTTTGTTTTATCACTGTCTATGACAAAATCTCATTTCGTAAGTCGTTTGATTGCCACTTACTAATAACATCCTATTCTCTTAAAGAAGACATTCTAGTAGCATCTCTGTGCTCGAAAGACGTAAGAAAACTCACCTCTGTGTGGGTGGGAGCAAAGCTGCATTTATAGTACCCTGCAAGCCACCTGCTACTACTCTGTTCTTTTGGGATGATACACAACACTGATTCTAGTTCCCGGGTTCATCGTACTGGTTCTTCATCTCTAGCCAGCTCCTGCCAATGGCTGCTGTAGCAAATTGGCAGTGCAGGTATCTCGTGTTTCTAAGGCTGAAGTTTAAAAAAACACAGACTTTGAAATAAAACCAATTACAGCACATTAATTACAAAGTCTGCAGTCTCAAGAGTTCATGTTTCAGACACTACTCAACAGGTAGAGTATAAAAGGAGGTAAAAGAGGGGAAATGAGAGGTTTAGGAAAAAAGGAGAGACATTGTATTTTAGGTAGGCTTTTTATTGTTTTTCAACTGAAATGGCCCTTCCACAACTGAATATGTATTTTCATGTTCTGTATATGATATGCACGCTTTTTTTAATAAAGTCTAAGAATATGAGAATTTTATTATAAATTTTCATGGAAGTAAATCCCCACATTTTTAATAAATCAACTGCATTGTTTCCATAATGATGATGAACCAGTCAAGTAATTAATTGTATTAAATAACTGAGGAAAGTAAATAAATAACAAAATCATTCTATAAATACATACATACCAAGCTTAGAGAAGCAGTTTATAGTTGTACAGCATCGTGCAAAACCTTTTTTGTACACATCTCTCCTGTCAGCAAAGGTAAGGCAGACAAGAACAAAGGCATGCCATGTACTTTCTCAAGATGAAAACTCCGTATCAGAGCAGCTCTCCCTGGAATAACAAAATATGCAGCACAGTTGTTTCTGTACCAAATCCAGCCTCCTAACTCCAGCCAGTCTTTAAAATTGAAAGCTCTTTAAGAAGCAGTCAGTCAAACAATAAAAACAAGGACGGATTTCAATTGTTTTGGCAAAATAATTTGCTGTCAGAGAGTCCCAGAATACAGAAGAACATTAAAAGATACTGCAGAATAAAACAGTGTTTGCACACACACTGAACCTGTTTCTCAACAAAAATGGAGTGTTAAGAAAAACACTTTGTTGATCCAAAAGTCAGTGTCAGGTTGACAATGTTACTTCACGACAGAAACAGTATTTTCATGTTGGTTTCCAAATAAGTGCAAGAAGAATTGAAAAGCCATGCTAACGTGGACAGGGACAAAGATGTAAGCGGTGTATAATAGCATAACTAACATAGTAATGTTGAAGGTATAGAAAAGCAGTTTTTCCCAGGGCTCCATGAGATAGCTGCAGGTGATCAGTTCAAACTGGCAGTACAGCCAATACAGATAGTTCTTCATGCTCTTAATATCCATCTTCAGCTTTGTGCTGCTTCTGAAAGCCTTCCCTATTAAAATAAAGTACAGTTAGCAGAAATAGAAACCTTACAAAAGAAAAGCAAAAATATATATAAAAACATCATAAGGGCAGCAACTCCATGCTACTCGGTTTGTTCATACTCACCATTTTTAGTAAATTATGTTTTAAAAAACCAAGAGATCTAAAATTCCAAGATCACAAATACATTTTGAAGCCTGAAACGTGATCAGATGGTAACAGACTAGCATGAGTCATTCTTTTACCCTGTCCCATAAAAGGCTTCATTTGTATTCCTTTTTCCTTTCCTATACTCAATGCTGAACACGATGGTCCAATTTAGACCACTGTGTAGTGGGCACCATTATTTGCAATGGAGCTTCCACAATATCTCTTTTTTTCCAGAAATTAGTTACCTAATAATTGCTGCAATTCTGTTCTCCAAGCCAAACTCTACTTTCATAACTTTGCCTTGCACTGCATTAAGACACTGTTGAAGCAGCTTGATCCAAAAAAGCAATTCAAGCCCTCTCCCCTTCACCACACGTGAATTTTGACACAGAACTTAGCTAGAATTCTGATTTCTGCTACTACAGACTGACTTTTATGTAATGCCTCAGCTGCTCCTGGAATACAAACTGGGAATATGGAGAACACCACACATACAGAACTACAATAAAAGGAAACTATATACGGATTATCCAGCTGCTTCTGCAACAGAGGCTGACTTGATTTGTTGCCAGAATGAAAACATAAAGAATTATTTTAAAGCTCTGTGTTCAAATTAATGCTAATAATTATTGAGTGTCACATTATATAGTTACCAGAATGCAGAACTGGAGAGGTAAAGGGAAAACAGAACTATTTCAGTTACTAGTGCTTCCTGACACTTGGTAAGTAAGAGGAGACAAAACAAAAACGATGGTTCCTTACTTTTTAGTTGGCAAGTTAAGAACTTCCGGTGGTGCCAAGATCTGTGGAAAAAAACTTATTCCACAGAAATTAAATACAACTTCAAAAACCTATATAGAGTGGGATTTTACCCTAACAAAAGCTACTTCCCAAAGTTTGCAGAAAAAATTTGCCTCACCTTTTCCATTTTACTTCCATAGCTTCCCCACCTCTTTTCTGCCTGACAGGTAATATAAACCAGATAATGCTTCTGTAGTTAAGAACTATTATTAACTATTTTTAGCAATATTCTTAATATAGCCATCACATTTCTGTACATTACATGGAGTTTTTACTATACTTATGTTATACTTAAGCCTCTTATCATCAAATGTATTGCCAAGCTACTTTGAGGAAAGACTTTTAAAAGAATCAGTTCTATAAAAAGTAGAACTTACCTTTTCACTTCTCCCTGATGATAAAACATCTAGGTGAGAGATGCTTCCTACCACTTCTGCCTGTAGCAGCTGAACAGCTCATGTACAGATTGAGAAGCAGAAACAACTAGCTTTGAACCTCAATTACAGAGTGTGTCCTCCACACCCCGCCCTTCTTCACTATTGCTAAAAACTCCCCCGGCCAAAGCTATCTGCATTATGCAACAAGGACAGCCATGGTCTGGCTCAGTACCACACTCTCATGACAGCATTAATTTGATAATCTGTACAAAGTTAGAGTTGAAGAACTGCAGGTAGGGACGAGGATATAAGGCTGAAATACATCTAGGGCAACCAGCAAAAAATGTTTACAATTAGTGCCTTCCCTAATTTAAAATCTCAAAAAATATCTGTTTTCATGGGACTTACAATGCAGGCTGTCAAAGTTCTAACAAGGTGCAATTTAATGTCCATGCAAAAATACAGTGTCAGAGTTAAGTAGCCACAAAAATACAGCGTCAGAGTTAAGTAGCCACAAAAATGTAGCTCAATTAATATGTCACAGGAAAGTCTCTGGTGAAGCCACCACCTCCTGCAACCTTTGATTAATACCACTTTCAAACAGTTCCCAGTCTTCTCTGCATCAGTTTCTCCCAACCCATATACACACCTTATTCATCCTCATCCAGAAACCCCAGAGTGGAGAATAAGCAGACAAGATTTCTGCAAGGAAAAGATGCTGAGTTTCTCTTAAAAATGCTACAAAATAAAACCAAGCCACAAATGCTTGAGGCATTTTAATGATCTAATTGGACAAATAAATTAGGTAGAAATCTGCATAGTATATTATGTTCTAAACCATCTCCCTGCAGTCAAATCATTTCCAAATACGAATCAGCTTTATTTTGGGAGAACATGCCACAAGTAATGTTTAAGACATCTGAGCCTCATCCTCTTTTTCCCTTTCTTACCAAACGCAGCCTGAGCTGATCCATTAGTAAACACTGACCTACTCCCCCAACCTTTTAATAAAGTTTTCTGTTCTAAAACTGTCCACTTTCCACAGAAAATTCAGAAATGGTAAACCACTGCCCCTGGCAGCAGTAGGTGACATGCCCCACCTTTCTCCTGTAGAGCTAAGATCTACCACAGAAGTGTATCTCCCCAGCTGGATGAGATACTACATCATGGAAAATATAACCTAGGTTGGGGTCTACAGAATGAATTCATCAAATGTGAAATATAATTGCCCTGGAGTACTGCTGCAGGATTCTTACCCCAGGAGTTTCTACTTTCAACCAGACTTTCTCAGCTACATATTTCAACTGAGCATGGAGGGCTGTGGTGGGACAAGGAGATTTTTAGTTTGTTTTTTTCCCCCATGAAAATCTTGGTGAAAAATAACTTGTACACAGGAAAAACAATATTTGACTACCACAGTGCCCACGTTCTTGGCGGCCAGCATCCCTACTACATGTTATTCACCTTCCCTGCTAGGTGGATCAGCCTCTTTTGAATCCTTCAGCAAGATGCAGTGGCAGAGCACCCATTACCAAGGCAGCTAAAGGTAGGGCTGTCACCTCTGTGCTCTCTGAATCCCCTCCAAAAAAACATTTACATAAAGCCAGGAAAACTTGTGTCAGTACTTCTGCCGTTCTCAAGTGCAAAACCGTACAGGTGTTTTCATTCTTTTCAATAATTCTCCACAAACATTGAGTTTGTAATTCAATAACAAACTCCCTAGGTTGAAACAATGCAGAAATTGAGCTTTGTCTCAGTCTGCTTTAGTTCTAACAGCTACAAAAAGTTTTTACCTGACAGCTGAGCACCATTGTGAAAGAGAGAGGTGGTAGTGCAGAACAGGCTGTTTCACAGCAATAAAACGTTGGGATAAGCAGAATCCATTCCCAATGTGATGCTGTAAGCAGATCTTGGACGGTGGTATGTAAAGCCCTCAGGCATTCTCTTCTGAGCAGCCACTCCTGCTGCTTTTCCCAGCTCCTACCTCAAGGGGAAATAAGAACTCATGAATACCTTTCACAATTCGTAATCAGATGTGTACAGCATCAGTCAGAATACAAGATTTGGCTAAAATCCCTACCTCTTAAGGCAGATATAGCTTATGTGCTTTAAGATACTTTTCCCCATGCAGAGAAGAAAGTCTTCAAGATTAAAAAAAAACCAAAACAACAAACAAAACACACATACAAAAAATAACAAAACCAGGCAAAACCATACTGCTACGTTTGGTGAGACACTGTGACACATGATTACAGATGCATGGAGAAAGCACTCAAAGATCACACTCTGAAGAGTGGGAAAGAGACTCTCCTCCACAGCACCCTGTACCAGAGGGGCTGGACCCTTTTTTACAAGTCTCTTGATCATGCTGCCCACATGATTAAATTTCTAAACCTCTTTTTACTGCTCCTCACTGTGGTTTCCAGCCAAATTCAAACACAACCATACAAGTCACAGAGTGACATAGCAATAATTCCTCCTAGCAAGGGAAATACAAATTAACAAAGCAAATCAGAAACATTCAAATTACCACTGCACCAAAGGAAACCAGCAGCGTCCCTTTTCTAAGTTCAGTGAGGTGCTCCATATGCAAAAGCAGTGACTTCTGGTTTATACAGAATTTAGCCGATTAGCTCCATAAGAAGAGGTAATATTTTTTCCCCCTATTATTTCATGCCTTATAATGGGATTCTCTGATGTCTAATAAAGTATAATAGTAGGTCTAATATAAGGGCTAATAATAAACTCCTACTGAGGCATTTGCTCTGCATTTGGCTTCAGAATGGGTGTCTTCTGTGTAGCTTCTCTGCTGCCTAGTAAGGGCTATGTAATAATGCTGCTTTTCTCTTCTTCATTATCTCTTCTGACAAAATTTTATCCTTGAGATCACTACTTTTTTCTCAACTTAACTGAAACTGGTCATGGGTTAAAAAGTATGGTATGCATAGAGAGATACAGGTAATGAAAGAAAATAAGCCTCGTTTCCTTAGAAGACTAAGTAAAAATGACTGAAATATCTCTACCTTACACCTATACACTGTGGTAATTATTTATCTGTCTACCTAAAGTTTAGATGCTGGAAAATAATCAAAGCAGAAAGTTAAAGTGATCAGGACAGCTTTCTAATCTACCCCATCAGTCTATCCACACAAAGCAAGGCACAGGCAAGTTTGGTTTTTTTGTAGTAGTATACACCAATTTTTTTGATCCCTTTTGGCTCCAGCACCACTTGGAAAGAAGCAGCATTTCTGATGGATTATTAACATACTGGGAGGGCAGCCTTCTGCAGGCCTCTGTGACAGCCAGGATCTGCATGAGCATTTAGTACAAGCTCTTCTGGCTGCAGCTTCAAGTTCCTAACACAGTTCTGCTTGGCCCAGCAACCTCTTCATGCCCTCTCCCACGTGCTGGCAAGGAGGACACACCAGGGAACCAGTCAGGCCTGGCAGGACAAAGATGTGACAGTGTCCTCCATCTGCGCAAAACCTGACCACACAACTGCAGGCACTGGGGGAAGGAACAGGGTGGAAACACATGACAAGGGCAAGGAGACGGTGGAAGGTTGGGCAGGCCATGGTAGCCCAGGCAAAGATGAGCTTGACCTGCTACAGAGCCACACCACAGGGTAAGTAATGTGATCACAGAGGTGTCAGCCTCCTCCTGCACCCTTGGATAGTCATCCTGTGTCAAGATACCCAAGCACCAGCTTCATGGCATAAGGAAAGAAATGCAGCAATAAGGAATGGCCCCTATAGCAAGTTCTTAGCTTGACTTCCCCAATACAATCAAGCTGCACCAAAGAACCTAGAGAATACATGCTACCGTTCTTGGAAAGGAGAAAAAATGCCCTATAGTGTAGAACAGGCAAATTCTTAGAAAGGTTCTGTTCTGCATGGTGTAAAATACCTGGCATGCGGGTCCACAAATCCCAGCACCAGACAACAGGTTCATCTGGAGTGGTATCACGCCCAAAATCAGGCTGTATGACACCACATAACAACTAGATGAGGAATGTATCTTGATGAGGAATGTATCTTGGCTACAGCTTATAGGGGCTTGCCATTGTAATGGCTTACTGCCATTTGTAATGCAAATAAAATATTTTAATTATTACATTGTTGTCTGCAAGAGTCATACAATTTCCCAGCATGCTTCCCGACACCTAGCTAGACCAGTTCAGGAACTTTTTTTAATTCTACATCAAGACAGATAATTAAGTAAGTGAAAACTGTGGAAATTAGTAATCTCCAAAAGCACAAGGAATATGCATAGTTGCCCCAGAAGGATTAGGCAGAGACTATTGCAGCTTGAGGTAATATGACATCATACCATTTAATATGGCATCAACTGTTATGAAACACTCAGTTCGACAGTTAAGCATGGCAGTTGTGAAGAGCAGCAAGCCTAGACCTTCCCAGCTGCAATTGCTTCTTATCTTACTATACAGCTCACTCACATAATTTTTTATTTAGCTACTAGATGCACAGGCAACTCCAGGAAAGCAAGTTTCTTCTGCGCCACCAGTGTCCCAGCAGTATATAAAGCATGCTCTTGGGCAGTCTGCTGTGACAGTCCTTGCATGCCTGGTCTCTCATGGAGGTCAAAGGCCCTTCTCCAAGCATGGTTCAAATTCACCACATTTTCCAGCTCCACACTGTGCTTCGTTCCTTGTTCCTTCACCTGGCAGACTTTCATGTCTCTTTCTGAATTGAGGATGCGTCATTTAGGAATAGAAAAGATAAGGGAAGCTATGTGTTACTGCACCGAGCACCTAAGCTCTGCTTTGTCCCTTGTTTCCCTCAGCAGTTAACAGTGTCTAATAATTCCAGTTCTTTTCCCCAGTGTTGCCCATGCGGTGGTATCAGTCAACATGTAACTGATGTTGTTTCAAGTGCGAAGCAAATATAACTGAAAAAGAAATGCTGACTACAAGGAGTTTAAAATCTGTAACTGTACAGAGATACAAAGCCACAACTGTGAATTGCAGAGCTGCATGCCCAGCCTGGGACTAGGAGTGGATTAAACTGAGAGTTCTCCTAAGACCAAGATTCTCCCGTTCGTTAATTTTTAGGATCATTCTGTAGTTTTACTTTAGAACTGGGGTGATACAACCCTAGCTATCTTGCAGACCTTCAGCACACATTACACAAAGAACTGGGTAAAGCAGTAGGAAGAAATTTCATTGGGCTTTTAGTAGAGAAATAGCTGTGGTTCTTCCTTATTTTACACATTTTTAAATGCATACAGCAAATCATATGCACAATGACAGTCATAGTTCTGTCAAATACGATGGAAGAATTCATGAACACAGGACTTTAAAAAAAAAAAAAAGTGTCTAAAATCGTATTTCCAGTCATTAGCCTATTTGTGAGGCACACACAAAATTGCACCAGAATTTCCTCCTAAAGTGACAACAGTAGAGTGGCACAGGATGTGAATCGACAACTTTCCATTAGCACTGGTCACCACATCCTCCTGCACTGCCAGTCTCCTCTTTTTTTCTCTCCCCCTCCTCATTCAGATCAGAAATATATGCACCCCTGGCAAACAGTCTGAGTAAACATTTCAACTACATACTTCAATGAAATTCCACCTTTAACTAAGAACTCTGAAGCAGACTCCCAAGTACTCCTGCAGTAACTGAGTCTCAAGAGATGACAAAAAGCTGCTACAAATTTCAGTTGTGCTGCCAGGAAATACAGTTGTCTCCCACATGTGTGTGGAGTAGTGTTTCTATATATAGGCTCAGGATGGCAACAGCTGCAATCCCGATGTGCTCCATTAAAGCTCCAATCCTTTTCCAGGAAGACACTCAGCTGCCTGATTCTGTCACAGGCATTGAGGGATTCCCAATGCCTTCATGACTTAGCCCAGCTGCAAAAAAGGCAGAAGGGGCTTTTTAGCAGTCAACAACAAATTTTAAATCACTGCAGCATGAAACTGTCCCCCAAGTAATGCTGAAACCACAGGAAACAGCACAGAGTTGGGAACATTCCACTTACAGAGCATCAAAAGGATAATAGCTGTGTGCTTGGTTCTCTCTCCCAAGAAAGTCAACATATATTTAGCAAGCACTAAGAATCCACCAGAACTAGTGCACTGTACAGAAGACTTCTCTGTAAGATAAATTAGCAAAGGGTGACATCCAAGAAGCTGGTTTTCAGGAGGAAAGATAAGGAATTAAATTTTGAGGTTTTAAGAAAATATGCAAGACGAAAGCATGAGCTCAGTGACTTTCTCTTGTTATAACTAAGACAGGTAGTTACAAAAATGGGTGTCCCTTCCTGGAGACATCCTTGTTAATTTCAGTTGTGGCATCTAAAGCCTACCTGAAGCTTTTACCACCCCAAAAAACATTCTCAAATTCAGTATTTCAGCAGAGTGTAGCTCCTCATCCAGCCATCATCCAAAGACCTGGCCTTGCTCTGAGAAAAAAGCCCTTGCCAGATGGCTGGTGAAGGGCAAGCAGGAGTCACTAAGTGCTCACTACCATTAAACAAACCCAAAGTAAAAACCCAAACCCAACCCACCCAGATCTCATATTTTCATCACAAGCGAGGGGAGATGGGCAGCCGTGCAAAATCTCCTCAGCACCCGTTCCACTGCTCACCACAGCCGAGCCCCCAGAGACCCCACCCCCTCAGCCTCCTGCTGGCCCCCCACAGCCCCCTCAGCCTCCTCGCTAGCCCCTCGCACCCCCTCAGCCTCCTGCTGGCCTCTCACAGGCCCCTCAGCCTCCCTGCCAGGCTGCTCGCAGCTACCGGCCCGTCCCTCACCCTGTGCTGCTGCTTCGCGTCGCTCCCTCCGCCCCGGGCAGCCGGCAGTACCTGCCCTACCGGGTAACCCAGCCGGTGTTCCCCGGCCCCCCCGGGCCCCCATCAGCGGGGCGGCAGCTGCCTACAAGCCCCAGCGGCCCGCGCCTCGGGGCCGCCAGGTGCGGCGGGAGGGCGCCGCAAGGGATGCTGGGGCCGGTAGTCCTGGGAAACGTCGGGCGGGAAAGCGTGAGGCGCAAGGGGCGGGAACAGGTTGTGGGCATATCGTGAGGGGATAACTCGTGTCTGTGATAGTGACAGATAGGAACAATCACACAGACCTCAGAATTCATCTTCCATAGCGCTGATGGTTGTTGCCACATCCACCCTCCTTACAGCTTCTCCAGCCCAGACTCTCCCCTTCCCCAGCAGCAATGACACCATGTAAACAGCTTGGGGGGGGGGGGGGGGGGGGGGGGGGTTATGCCGCTATTTTTCTTCAGAGTTTCCAAATTAGAAGTCGTTTCGCTTATATGAGCCTCTTTACTGACTGTCTGTCTCTCACCTCAGGTGGACCAGGCAGCCATGTGTCCCAGCCAGTGCAGAGCTAGTGGCCACCCTCAACAGAGTGCTTTAGGTAACCCACACCCGCCATTTTGCTGCACATCTTTTCAGCATAGCCTTATGCTTGGTGAGTAAAACCCAAAGCAGGTATAAAAGAAAACTCCCAGTAAAATCTAATCACATATTTTCTACAGCATCAGGTAATTCATTAAGAAAGTTATGAGGAAAAGATAGTTCCTGCCTTGAGTAAGTGATCCTTTGAAAAGGCAAATTTGAGAACATTCAATCTATTACCTTTGACTGTAACAGAAGGCTCTCCAGAGGAATTACAGTACTTGGAGTCTTTTCTGTAATTGCTTGTAAGTACATGGCATTCAAATGTGTCTGTTAAGAAATGTTCCCTTTTCTTTCTGTATAGGCACAGGTATATTTCCTGGAAGAAAGTCTGCGAGTGTCTTTCTCATTTTTTTACCTTTTTTTCCTTTATTTTTGTAGGAGACTATTGCTATTTTAGCATAGATTCTTCCTTGCCTCATCAAACCCGAGGCAGAGGTGTTTATTCCTCAGTGTGCATAGCTGTGCTCAAGTGAATGGGCCTTCGGGAGCACATAGCACATGGCCACAATTGTGTATGTGAACAGTTTGTTAGGATGAGAAACCAAAATTAGGTTTACCAAGTTATTTAATACATCACTCCCAATTGTCTTGAAGAGGTTTTAGATATCAAAATAGCTTTGAGCTATAGGCACTGGAGTTGAAATGGCATAGCCATTTGGGTACTTAGTCTCTTTCAATGAAATCCTAGTTGATAAAATCTTGCTTGGATTTAAATACACGGTGTAAAAAGTGAACACAATGCAAGGGGAAAGCACTGGGAAACTGAATAATCCTTCCAAATAATACATGGTTTATCTCCAAAAGGCCACATCAATCTGCCTATCTAAACCTTATTTCAAAACAGTCTTTGTCAATGTCATCAAATTGAAACTGTTTCTAATTTTACTTAAACCCAATTTTCTTTTATCCCTACACTTTGAAAATTCTGTTTCGATCTCTGGTGCTTTATAACTATAAGGAAGAAGAATATTCCACATACCTCTGAAAGGATAAAAGTGCTATAGATTACCTATAGAAATGGAAATATTGCTAGAAGTTTATCTTCTGCTGAGATACTAGCCCAGACTGCCTCATGGGTGCCTGTGCCTTTCACAGGGCAGAAGATGACTTTCAGTGAAATTTAATCTACTATAAGATGAGCAGAGAAGACAATTGAAGAGTCAGGAAATCATTTGTTTTCTTAATTGCTGACTCCTAGGAACTAGAGAAGTGAACATCCTCACACTGCTATGAAAGCAGGAGTAGGAATAAGTCAAGGAAAGACCGGGAAAAAAATCAGCAAACCCTGCAGCTTCAGTAATGGAATGTAATTTACTTGACAGAGGGAAAAGTGGCCCATCAGCAATGCTCTCCAAATAAGGAACAGGGTTTTGTACTTTTACTGGCTGATATAATTAGTCATTGCTTCCTACAAAAACACAGAAAGCAATAACCGGGCTATTTCAACCCGCTAGATCCAGCCTCTTCTGACTGTCAAACCCACTCACACCAACATGTTAGAGCTCAGTTTACAGAACTGAGATGTTTGCTCCCAGAGAAGACTGTGCCCTTTCTCTGCTCTCCCGAGTAGCTTCCAACAGCCAAGCATAATGAGGTTCAGCAGTATGGAAAATGCTGGCACGCTGGAATCATCTGTGCCCCAAAGAGACAGCTAATTCACCTCACGCTGCCATCAAGCCTTGTGCTGGGGAACTGAAGATGCGTGTTTCACAATGGGTTCATCATGGTCAGCAATGCCTGTCATCGCTTTCAAACCGGCATGCTTCAGGAGTCAAAGTGTGTCCTGTCACGTTTTCCTCTCACAATGCTAATTAGACTGTGCTCTGCAGGTGCACAACACAGACACAAAAGATGTTGTTAAATCTTGTTTGTTGTTGCCCTGTAACTGTAATAAATGCACCTCAGGACGGGCAGATGGATCGAGCAGAACTGTTAGAATTAATCCTGTGTTTTAGAAGGGAAACTAGCAGATAAAACAGGTTCTGCTTTAAGAAATTCTTATTAGCTCATTAAAAATATATATGGACCTCAAGCAGAGACCCTTCACCTTTGCCCAGAAGTCTTCATCAGACTTGGTTTCTACTGTGGCACATGAAGGGGAAAAGGCTTTCTTTCAGGGCTAATTAGGATGGAGAGAATTTTTTTATTCTTGGACTGAAGACATGTAAAAGACATCTGCAAGTATGAGAGAGTCAGACAGTGGAAATTGCACAGAATGCAGCAATTTATGTTCAAAGTTAATTTCCCTAGCCAGAGAACTGGAAGTTTATTATTTTAAAATAAAATCTTAACATCTATAAACAGTGTTTAAACTGTCTGCAAAGAAGGCAAACACATAAAATTTGTGTCTCCTTTGTGTGCATTAATTTCTCATTTACTTTTAATCGGTCTTTCTATATAAGATGCTTTATAAAATCGGAAGGCTAAAATGCGCAGAAATACATATTTTGCTTAACTATATTACAGTTCATTGTTCTCCAGGACACTTGAATTTGAAACCTTCAGATAGCTTTTTTAAAGTTAGCTCTGGCCATCTATACTTTGCAGTAGCATCTATCAGAAAAGTGGATCCACCTTATATTTTATTCCTGTGATTTCTGAGTCATGAAAGTGATTAATTGTGAGTGAGACTTTGAGGCAGATTTGTCTTAATCTTTATGTATTTTCATTAGAAAGTAAGTCTTCTGCATTTCTGCACTGCCAAGACAATTGGGGATGCTGCTTCTTTATTCATATTATTTTGACAGAGGTTTGGACCCTTCCCTCTATATGAATTCTCTTTATTTAGAGACATCTTTTACATGTGTCCTAGTTTCTCTAGGACTGTGGCATAAGAAACAGGAATTTATTTTCAGTGTAATTCCCAAATCACCACTGACAAAAATAAAATCTGAAGGATAATTAGAACTATTCTAGAAATACATGAGGAAAAAAAGGAAAATAAATATATTAATAGCTTATAATTAAAAGCGATGCAAGAACTGTATGGCTGTTACTACACAGTGCTCACATGCATGCACATGAGCAGCAGAACAGTACATATAGTACTAGTGATACAGTAATGTTAATTGTGTATTTCTTCTGTTATGAAATTTTTACTTGTCAGGTTTAGCAGTATTCCTATAAAATACTGGTTTGTGTGAAATTTCTTAGGTTTTATTGCTGTCTTCTGACAGCTGTTTCATACTGTTGCAAGAACTTATGTATGGATCAACAAAGAGGTTTCCGTTCTGTAGCTTTATTTTCAATGTAATTAAGCACTACCAGAGGGATGCTATCTTGTATATCATACCCAAAAGATGGATGCTTCATTAAATATGATACAGTTAGTTGCCAAACAGTAAATTAAGAGAAACTGGGATTCCTGAGTTTTAACCTTTCACCTGCCTTAGCTCCCTCAGTGCCCCTTCATATTTGCAATCTCTGGAAGCAATGGGTCTTTGAGCCACGAGGTCTCATTTTTAACATTTCTCTCTGCTTTTCTCTTATTAAAAGCCATTTTTCAATGCAGAATTTTCAGAATTTTAGTGTAGATATAAAAATATCTTCTTTTATACATATCCATCTTTATGATTAATAACAGAAATGTAGTGACTGGCCTAGAAAGACTTGATTCCTCTCGAAATTAGAAAAGGTTTTCACCCCATCCTCTGATCTGATCTTAAATGAGGACATTTTCAGTCCTGGAAGGATGAGGGATTGCTACTCCTTATAAATCAAAATCTGAGCTCAGTCTAATTTAATCAAAAAAGGGAAGAACAATTTTTACTGGAAAATGCAGACATAATCATCAGTGATGGATAACATCAGGTCAACGGTAAGTCATATCTTAGAAGAAAAATAAACCAGAGATTTGCAGATGCAAGATTGTATTTATAATTAACCTTTACAGTGTAACTAAATAGAAACATTTCCCAGCAGGGATTAGTACCCAGAGTGCAGCTTTTGAATCTTCATGGATTTATGACCCATGTTCAATTACAGTTTTAATTCTTTTCTCATACCCAACACTTTTATGACCTTCTGACCTATCAAAGTACCATAAAAATAGGACCCTGCCACTCCAGAGAGACCTATTGTTTCAAGACTTCACAGACTTACTATTAAAGCCCCTTTCATGTTTCATAAATTTTTATATCAAACATTTATCCCTGGCTTGCTTTCCTGTCTGAATGACATACTGGATTTTATTTTAAAGATAAATTAAATCCTTACAGCCATATTTTCCTTATTCCAGATGTAACCCTAGAGGACCTCTGTAAAGTATCATTTGATGGTGAGAGAAAACAAAGCCCATTTTGAAAACAGAGGGCAAAATTATCCGTAGTTTGTCTCATTGCTACTTAGATGTTGAAATCCTTCTCCATGTTGCTAAGATAAATGTGACAGTTGTTGATCTCCTGCCTCTTTTCATATGCAGAGTTCAATCACTAAGTATGCTTCCAATGAAGGATATTTATTAATATACTCTTAGCATCAAATGGCTAGAGAAAGGGAGAGCTCTGAGTACAGAAAAGCATCATTTTAGCTATAAATCTGCCACTTATTCGAACGGTAAGCAATGCATTAGGCAAAGATTTAGATGTTGCTAAATGATACCAGTGTGTCTCTATGAGTCATTAAGAAATCTGCATCTCATGGAAGAGATTGGATTCAGTTGTCATATCCATATGTGACATTTCACCTATATAAATTTAATGCAGGACTGTTGGTGTTCTTTCAAATGGTATTTATTTAAAAGATGGGCAGGAAAACAGTTTTCCACAAAAAAAGTGTTGTGATTTTCAAATGTTCTAATGAAAAATTTATTTTTTATGAAAACTGTAAATGTCAGTGATTCCTTAAGCAGATCTTTATAGCGACTTTGATATTTTCAATGCCCTTTAAAAACAATTCTGAAGAACTAATACAAAGAAGAATAATCTCAGGAAGGTTTTAAAATGAGAACCTTAGGCTGTCAGGAAACAAAGGAGTTAAGGAATTGTGTGGGAATGGTGAGAAAGCAAAGAATTGCAGCATGACAGTGGCAGCCTCTTAAACTGATTTTGACAGTGAGCAGAAGTCTCATATAGCCACACCTTTACACTCTGTTCTTTTACAACCTTTTGTACGTGTAGGGAGTTAAATACAACCAAATACAGTTTAACAGCACAACAGTGAAATTACGCTATTTATACTTCTAACCACACAGCTATTAACATTAAATAGTAAACTAAATTGCCATCCAAATAAATGCTGTGAAAAGAGCTAGTATTTAACAGCAGCACAGGAGGTGTGGAAGGAACTATTATAAACTATTCCTCAGGTCTTTCACTAGTTTATTGATGTTTGCCTTAGCAGTGCAGCACATGGTACTTATTCTCCCTACGTGATTTTTCCATTTTCTTATGTATGCATTGTGCTATAGTGGCAGATAGTGCAAGGTCCTTTAGCATTAAAACAAATACCACAAGCAGTTGTATCATTATCCTTATAACTAGTCCCATTGATTTCAGCAGTATATGTATTCCAAAGAGAAATTCAAGAGAGCTGTGTATAGCAGAGCATAGGCTGAAGGTCAGCGAGACTATTTATGTGCTGAACTGCCTTTCCAGAGCAGGGTCACAGTTAAAAAGCCTTTAATTTTAGTTTTTTCAGCAGAACTCAGCTATTTGGAGAAACTGATTTTAAGACTCAACACTTCATCAAATGTCTCTTGGTATCATAGAGGAATAAAACTAAGTGAACTTACTAGCCTTAAGGAAGTGATACAGCAGGTTTAGAAAATGGCAGCTGTAGTTTCAAATACATATTACTTCACCCCAACATAACTTTGTCTAAGTTTAAAATATATATCTTCATTTAAAATTAGGGTTTCTCACTTCTTCAGAGAGGTTCTGTCTGACTCGCTTTCTTGTGTTGTCACTCCTGTCTTGATGTCTGTCAGCGTGAGACTTCTCAAACATTTAAGAACCCATTTAATTGGATTTAGAGGCCTTTATTATGTTTCATCATGTCCACCAGACAAGTACTTGAACTTCCTTACATCTTCCTAATTTTTGAGTAAAAAATCCTGTAAGGAAATTTTGTGTGGTGTCTCAAAACTGTATTTTACACAAACCAACATATACTGCCACTGCTTCAGCTTTTTACCTTAGACTGCTCCTTATACCTCAGCAGTGCAGATTTTCTTAAAAGTGCTTGCTACTGGTAGTTTCAGGTAGAAACTTATGAAGATAAAGAAAAATATATTAAAGTCTTACAAGTAACATGTTTCATGTCATAATCATTACAGGAATAAAGTATATGGGCATCTAGTTTTTTCACGATGGTTCTGCTGTTTCATGCATACAGATTGAGCCAACTACTGCTGAAGGAAACTCTTTTAAAAGGCGCCAGGCTCAAAAGCACTAGAAAAGTAGGATCTTCCATATCTTTCACAGGAGTTGCGTTGTAAATATAGCTTGCTTCACTTCCAAACAGTTTTGTGATTCAAGACTTGTATGAATTTTCAGAACTAGAAAGATAAAGAAAAGCAATAGAAGAAAGATAGATTAATATGCACACAGCCCACAGATTCTGCACATTATGTTATATTTTGTTTTTCTATCCTCACACACATCAATTCAGGAATTAATTCCTGTTGCTACTGGTTAGGAACATAACTAGTAGAACTCAAACTTTGGCTGGTAGCCCAGTTCCTTTCATATAAGTGCGTCAGCCATCTCCTGTGCCATTACCAATCCATAGTACCATGTATTTGTTACACAGAAAGTGCTGTTAGTTAATGCCTAGCCAAGCTGTGGAATTATTGCTTGAGTACTTTACTTTTTCCATTACAGCAAGGAGCAGAAAGGAGAAACTGTTGTATGTGCATGCAGTTAATCTGGTTTTGCTTCTAAAGCACAGGATTAATTCTAACATTAAGATGTTTCTGCTCAGTTGATCTGCTTATCCTGAAGCACACTTCTTATGCTTAAAAGTTAAAGCAGAAATGTTATGAGAGGCCATAGAGGAAAGGGTTGCTGCTTCTTTGTGCTGTCACTTCTGGTGACAGAGCAGAGTGTGGTCAATGCCCTTTTGCTGTAGCAGGTCAAGTCAAGCTGCAATGACCCTGGCCTCCCTGAGCCCGTCCAGGCGGCAGGTGGAACCAGGATTGCAGGGGCATGAGCAGAAGCTAGATGCACGGCTGCAGGAACTGCAGCAGGACTATGGACTGTGCATCAAGGAAGGGAGCTAAACCCTTCCCCTCCTCCAGCAAGAGCTCGGGACATAGCAAGCATGTGAAATACTGTATCATCCCTCCAGCAAACAGCATCACTTCCCATTTACTGCAAAGGTCTCCTTTGTAACTCCTATGGGCAACAACAAATCAGATTCATCAATATCTTCTGTCTGTGTTGTGCGCTTGCAGAGTGCAGAGTCTTAATTAGCATTGTGAGAGGAAGAGGTGACAGGACACACTCTGACTCCTTGAAACATCCTGGTTTGAAAGTGGTGACAGGCATTGTAAAGCATGCATCTTCAGTCCCACAGCATGGGACTTAATGGCAGCGTGAGGTGAATTAACAGTCTCTCTGGGGCACAGATGACTCCAGCGTGCCGGCATTTTCCATACTGCTGAACCTCATTATGCTTGGCTGTTGGAAGCTACTTGGGAGAGCAGAGATAGTGATCAAAGAAAGGGCACAGTCTTCTCTGGGAGCAAACATCTCAGTTCTGTAAACTGAGCTCTAACATGTTGGTGTGAGTGGGTTTGACAGTCAGAAGAGGCTGGATCTGGTGGGTTGAAATAGCCCGGTTATTGCTTTCTGTGTTTTTGTAGGAAGCAATGACTAACTATGCCAGCCAGCAAAAGTGCAAGTCCCTGTTCCGTATTTGTGGAGCATTACTAATGGATTGGGCATTGCACAGGCCACCGAGAGACGGAACCCCTGTATAAGGAGGTGACAGTATAAGCAACTGATCAGATTACTGGCTAAGTGTCCTCAACTCCCATAATAAATTGAGTTGTGGTTGTTTTCTTCTCATGTTCCAAGTTTACTGGTTATTCTGGAGAATTAATAGCTGCCCATAGTGACCAGCAATGATAATAAGGTAAAAAAGCAGGAGGCACAGTAGTTAACAATGGATTCATAATACAGCAAGAAGGTTCCCCCCCCCCCCCCCCCCCCCCCCCCCCCCCCCCCCCCCCCCCCCCCCCCCCCCCCCATATTTTAGTTTAAAATTAGTTCATTTACTTGGCAGAGTAGGTCTCCTGACTTTCAATTTAAGCATAAAGGTCAGAAGAGAACAATGTTTTTGGAGAAGTCATTAGCTATAAATAAATCAGTTCATAACATCTGATAAACAGCCTCCTTCAGAGGGATCCGTGTAAAGACATTCCATTCCTTCTACACGCTCTCTCAAGCTTTATTTGCTTCTTTTTCATCAGCTGAAGGCAGCTACAGTCACTGCCCTTTCTAAACAGATACTGTGATGGTGGCAAATTCTGTGAGCAGTGAGAATGCTGAAAGCAGTGGAGCTTGCAGGGAAGAAAACTGATTTTAGTATTGTCTTGCTATCACCAGCTTTTTCCATATGCACATGCAGAAATGAATCCTTGATAGCTGGAAGTAGCAGTAGGGAAGCCCGCAGCTGTTTGAAACTCATTCTCCCATCTGGTGTCAGCTTTACAGTCTGGTGCCTCAGGAGACTCAGGACTGATGTGGGAATTGGAGGGGGGGGGGCGGGGGGGGAGAGATATAAAAGAAAATTAAAACAAAGTCATAAAATTCTCTTGTAGTCAGATGATTTTCTCCATTAAAATACAGCTCCTATGCGGCAAATCTGCGTCACGGTAAAGCAGATGGTGCTGTGGTATGTATGTATCACAAAGTGGGAAGGAAGGAGAGACAGTTCCGACAGCTGAAGGTACCAATCCATGCAGCTATTTTAGTACAAACCATGCTGTTTGGATCTCAGTAGACATATTGCCCATGCGAAGACGAAGAACAAACAAAAAGAAATGTGTTTGTCACTGCAGACACACAATAAGAATAGATACCACTTAAAACATCCTTCAGTAGTTGTGTATGGGAATGATCACTCTCGTTAGTGCATCCAGTTCTTATGAACCCAGACTTTCTTGTACGATTCAGTGGAGGGTAAACATGTAAATATCTCTAAGCAGTTTGTTGCTATTACCTAACACAGAATGTTTTAAAAGTCGTCTAGTGCGAGTGTCCCTAACAGTTAAGTTCTGATATTTTTTTTTTAATTACTTTGTATTCCTTTCTGTGCATTTGTATTTCTCTTGGAGGAAGGTTATGGCTGTATCCAGTGGACAATCAGCAACGCTCTTTCAGTTTTCTGTGCCAGCTCCTTATAAAACACATACCCGTTTTCAGCCCTAGAGGTATGAAAGCTTCATCTTTATTTATCGACAGACCCATTACAAGCAAATTTCAAGCACTGGGCATGAATACAAACACTATCATTTAAAAAACAGGGAAAGTCCTAATAAATTCTCCATATCCCAATAAAAAAAATCTTCCACCATCCTTGTTTGAATATTTCTCTATCTCCATCACCAAAATCTGGGAAAATAAGTGAGCCCTTTGAACTGAGTTAAAGGAGCCTGCCCCTGAGGCTGTATATGAAAATGAGGCAGTATGTGAGAATCAATCACATATTCCCAGAGACAAAAAGGAACACAGGCTGACTGCTTCATGCCATTCAGGAACCATAAAGCAGTCAGAAAACCAATTTACCTGGCTTGCTCAAGGAAATCTTAAGTGGCCCAGAGCTGAGTTATCTCTATCATGCCTTTTAGAAGGCTTTACTTTTTAGCGTATATTAGGAATATGGTTAAGGGGAGAGATGTCAGGGTTGGATACATGCTGCACCTTTGAAATTCACCATGGCTGTAACTAACCTCTTGAAGAGTCATGAAACTGAGTGCAACTTAGAATCTGTTCTAAATTGTGCCGTTAGCTGAGTTGACAGTTAGTAAAAGTCACAGAAAAGGCACCTGTAACCTCAGTTCCCCTCTTATCTCAGTTTTGGTACAAGCCTAGCATGGCTGACTTAAGGATCTAACCCAGAATGCAGCCTGTAATGTTTTGCATACAAATGTGCCTGCAAGAAGTGAAAATGCAAGGAATTAAAACATATAAATCAAATTTGTAGTCTCTTGCTTAATGCAAATTGAATAGTCTACAACAAAGACAAGAAACATCTGCTAAACAGAGTAAAAATTAATGAAGAAGAAAATTAAGATTGCTTTGTTGTTGTTTTTTTATCAATTTGTGTTCAAATCTGAGAAATATTTAATAAGAATGCTACCACTTTGTAGCTAATTCAAAGTGATTCTAAATTGTTTCACTTCTATTTATATTTTCCTTGCATATTTTGGAGTTTTTCATAGAAGTTGTAAGTCTGTGATTCATTAACTTACCAGCAAATACTTTACAAACCTTTCCAAATATATCTTCATTCAGTAGTGATGCAAAGTTATGCTGTGATTTAAATTAAAGAATACTTTATAAAGCAGATTTGGCAGTCAGGATCATCTTCAGCTTTATCTGCTGGGCTTTTTTGGTGATATTTCAGTCACACTCCAATTCTTAGTGAGTTCATCTCTGGAAACTGACAGGGGAAAATGTGTTTTGAATAATTATGATACAGAGGGCCTAACCAGGGAAACCGAATAAATCAGTGAGAATATCCAAGAGTATGTCTTGCCATTGAGAGGTGGACTCAGAATCAAAATTTTGGGATTGTGCTCCCACCAAGGTCCAAGGCAAAGACTCCCACTGACTTCAGTGGGAACAGAACTTCAGCTTTTTCTTCTCATTTCATTGTCCTTGTCACTATTAGTTTCTTTGTGAACCTTTTACCTATTTGGATCACCTGGTAACTGTGTAACTACTGAGATCAGAATCACATTGTGTTTCTATCAGCTTCTTTCCATCCCACTTCCTTATGCCAGCTGCAGATTGTCTTTACGTCAATATGTGAGTTCTCTGTTAGAAAAATGTTTTACTTTTCACCTACAATAGCTGAATTTTTATTGCAATTCTAGAATTGTATTAATTCAAGGTCCTGTAAGTTGATAAACTTCAGAATTTCCTTCTGAAATACATTCCTGATTCAATTTTTCCATAAAATTAGTACCAGCATCTTTTCTTGCACATGATAGTTTGGCTCTGATACTAAAAGTAAATAAGAACATGTAAACACTAATAAGCAACACGCCTTACTTTACTTGGGGAATTACACTGATTTTTGTTTTCTGAAAATGTTAGCTCCAGGTATAACTTACACCAAAATATATACATAAGTAAATAATCAGAAATTATATACCCTAACATTAGTAAGCCAGGTGTAGGATTTCCATTCTTACGTTATGTGTCTGTATGTGCGTACTTGCATGCATTTAACCTTTCCAAGATATCCAGGATGTGCTTCAGTTGAGCAGTGATACACTGCTTCAGTGTTGTGGTCTGATGCACGCTATTCCATGGCAGAATCTTATGTTTAAATAAAAGATGTTCCTAAAACATGACTCTTTTCCAGAAATCTCCCTGCATCCTGTGACTCTCATTCTTATTGACACTAAGGTCACTTTATGTTGCCAGGAAATAAATGAAAATCAGACTTTACACACAAAGATGTACTATAATGAGGAATGGGAATTGAGAATCATGGAAAATAGAAAAGAACAACTTGTGTGGAAAATTGCTATTTTCATTCCACATCTGCAAATGTTCCTCTTCAATGGAGATGCAAGATGAGCAATACTCCTATAATAAGATTTCTCATAGGTTTACCAGGGAGAAGGCAGAATTTACCTGCAGTGCTTGGCATTTGCTGCAACGTGAAATTCTGGAAACAGTATTAGAAAGTGTTGTTTACATCAAATGAGATTGAAAGAAAGGATAAAAACTATTGGCAGAAAAACTAAACTTAATTTATCTGTTATCAAGACTATTGTAGAAAACAGTTTATGATATTACTGTTATTCCTCTGGAGACCTATGTCTGTTATCCTGAATATTCTAAAACTTGTTTCTTTAAAACATCTGAAAGGAAATGCACAAGATATTTTACTGCATTGCAGTTTTATTCCTGACATGCAAAAAGCCAGTTCTATAGTTATCATTGGTACTAATTTTTCTATTATGATTTTATATATTAACAGAAGAAAAGGGAGATGGCTTTGTAGGCATCTGGGAATATTTTGATGTAAGTTTCAGTGTTCTGACCTGCCATGAAAGGACTAACCTGCAGTAAGCTACATTAGTGTGCACTTCTGATTTATGCTAATAACACTGTTTGAATCTGAAAACCCTGAGAAGACTTTTCAAATAGGCAACAGAATACAGTCAATAATAACAGAAGCATACTCCAAATTTTAGCAACCCTGAGAATATTATAGAATATAAATTCTAGAAATTTTGGTAGTTAGTATTTTTATGAGGAAATTTCCATCAAACTAAAAGTTTCATGTTGGTGAAATTGTCCAGTAAAGCTGGTGACCCATCCAGTATTGTATCTTCACTGTTGATAGTAAATTCAGTTTGCTACTACAGTAAATTAAATGGTTTTAATTGTTATTATTAAAGTTATCCTTGTAAGTATCTTTATAAAAGGAGGCTACTTACAATCAAAAATAACTGGGTTTCTATTCTAACTAATAAATGGTCATGCTAACAGTGTTGGTATTGTCCAGACAAGGAAAACGTGAGTGCTTTCTCCAACATCTTATTCTGTATTTTAATTCTGGGTACCATGAAAATTGCCTATGAATCAATGTTGTATGTTGCTTTTTTTCTCTGGGACCCAAAAGAATTTCCCATTTTACTCCAGATCAGGCAACATATACGCAGTTCCTACGTATTGTAACACTAAATAGAGGATGAATATATGTTTACATTAACAGATGATTTGCTTCTGTAGCCAACGCATGAAAACAAATTATGCCTTGATCGCTTCATGCCAGGTGCAAGCAGTAGGAGGAGCTGTTGAGCAAGAAATGTTTTTACACACATTCAAATTATTACATAGTCTATACGTTTGTGAAGCAGACTCAGTGATCACTATTCATTCCTTTCAGAAATAAAACAACAGTCAAGAGTTCTTCCCCCCAAAAAAACCCCAGAATTAAACCTTTCAATAACAACTGATATCCCAAATATTTATGGGATTTTTATTATTGATTTCCAGTGTTTAAAAGAAACATGTTTGGATCTTGAAGTTCTGTTCCTTTGCTGTGGAGATTTGCTGGAGTATGCAGTGCAGGATTCAGCCGCGGAGTGCAGAGTGAAACCCATAACTGGGTTTCTTGGCTCACTCTGTATCAGATCATTGGCCTGTCTCAATGTTGCTTTGAATTTTGCACTTAGCAGTAAATTGGTGTAGAACTTTTACTCAATACCTGGATTGTTAGCATTTATTTAGTGGACAGTTCCATATCAAGGGCAGAATATTCAGATGGATGACTTTGAGATGGCCCTAGCATGATAACAATTGCTACCGCATTGCATCTGTTCAGCAGAACAAGACTTTGCCTGTACCCTGTTGTTTCATCTGCCTTCCATTCAGAAAAGAAAAGCCTTAAGACACTCTGCAGCTGCAGAGCATTTCAGATCGTATTTTCACAGTCGAGATGCTTTTGGAACCAGCTCAAACTCTTTTGCAGCATAAAATATGATTAATACAATGGAAGATAGGCAACAATAATCATTTTGCTAATGGACTGCTCCAAGGTAGTATGAAGCATCTTCTGCTTCTGGCAACCTTTAACACAGAGAGGGTCCTATACTTCTTTGGAGGAAATTTTGGACAGTGTATGGATAGTAGCCCTCAGCAACTAAAATAACAATGAGGAGATGCACGCTGGTGACTGGAAGAGTGATTTGTGCACTCTCTGGTTTGAAACCACTTTATTTCACTTTGCAGTTTCATAGTCTGCATTCAAACTTCCATCAGTGTAACACAACTTTCACACAAGTCACTGCTCCCTGACAGTACATACACATTTATATTTCATTAAAATGACAACTGATTGAATAAATAATGAATTAGTTGGTGGTAGTAAGCAGTATTCTCCACATTTTTGCCTTTATTTTATCTTTTCTTAAACATAAATAGAACTAAAAGAAGCCACACTACAGTTGTCATTAAAACCAAACACGAGCATTACAGATCCAGTTTTGCTTAGCAGCCACAAATGGCTTCCAGCCAGTACAATGAACAACTGAAAGGGGAGTTGCTGCAGCAGATACAGCAAAAAGCCAGAGAGAAGAAATTAGCTAAGGGCACATATACAAAGACAAACTGACTGTGCCGAGGGATCTGTGTTGTAATGCAAGTGTCCCAGGCACACTAAGACACAGTTTAGAGACAAAACTGAGGCTTTGTTTGAACTGAGCAGTTTCTCTAGAAAAAGCTCTATTCACAAAATGGGGACTTAGTCTGAAAAATATTATTTCATTGGTGCAAGTTATTTCAGCCTGTTTGTCACATTTGGTCTTATGTTTCCTGGAAGCACTCGTTATGTTTGCTCCTCAGTCAGCATCATAAGCTACAGATGCTGCAAAGTCTGTGTTGTTACTGTATTACTGGACTCATGGGCATGTATTTTGGCCTTTCAGGTAAAGAACCTGCAGCTCAACTCAAGTGGATAGAGACAGATAAGAAGAAAAAGGTAAGAGTCTCTTCAGGCTTGAAACATACACCTTTGGATAGTCCTTTGAAATACTAGTACCTCTAAGACTTAAAGCAGTGCCGTTGTTTATACAACACCTGTCATTAACTTTTCTGCTTCTCAGAGCTGGATGTAAGAATCAGGCACAAAAATGCTTAAATCATTAACTTTGGGTTAACAGAGTCTGAGTTTATGAAATTTACTTAAGCTGATCTTTGACAAAACTAGCAAAACAATAGTTTATGTATGTTTCCGTGTGACTTCTATGTTAAAAGTCCTAAGGAAGCAGGAGCTGCTGGAAGACTTGAAAGGCACATACCTGAACTCTCAGCCTTGGCTGAAAGGCAGTTTTATATCTTTTTTCACTCAAAATTGCCAGCTGCTTTTGTGGTTTGCTAATTCATTTTCAATACCACTCTTACGCCTTTGACTATGGTATCAGCTGTCATACTCTTCTCAGGTTGGTGTATGAGTTTTGTCAGCTTTCCGACCCCCACTCTGCCAGCTGGCTGAAAATCACTCCAGCTCATTTGCAGCTCAGGCTCAATGCCGACTTGTTTATATTCCAGCAAACTTCTGCTCACACAGTCACAGCTTGTAATTTTCATTGCTCATCAGTTAGCAGAAACGGAACACTTACAGAAACGGGTCAGGGAAAGAGAACGCACGGGTTTTGCCATTAAAACGCTGACTAGGCAAACTCTACTATCAGCTTAATAATTGAATTCCCACTTTGGTTCCACTTCACCTGCGAGCCCGTGAACGTAGCCGGAGATTGCTTGCTCGTCATGCAAGATTATCCCCCAGAAAAACCACAGCACCATTTTGCGTCCTGGCCGCCCGGGGGTGTCAGCCGAAGCGGGGAGCGGGGCTGGTAGAGTCCCCCCGACTTCTGGAACACGGTCAGCCGCCGCCGAGCGCTGGCTGCCGCGGCACTGCCCGCTGCAGGCCGGGCTGCGCTGCTGCTCCCGCGGCCGCTTGCCCGCAGCCGCCCGCCTCTCCCTGGGCCCAGCTCCACGGCCCCGCCGCACTACAAGCCCCAGAGGCCTCCGCCCCGCCACCGCCCCACCGTGCCGGCGCCCCGCCGCGGAGGCCGCCGGGGCTTGTAGTCGGGCGGCGGGGGCCGGGCGAGGCGGCGGCGGCGCTCCGCCCCGGGGGAGGGCCGGCGCAAGGCGTGGGGGACACGGGAGACAGGTACCCGCGGGCGGCCCTGCCAGGCACCTCCTCGCTGCGGCCGGCCGGTGGCTCCGCGACGCGGCGGGGCGAGCTGCGAGAGCGGCGGAGCGCGGCGGCCTCCCGCGGGGCCCTGAGGCGGAGCAGCGGCCTAGGGGCGCCCGCGCCGGGCTCGGGCTCTGAGGGGGGGCCGCGGCCGCGGGGGTGCGGCAGCGGCGGAGCCTTCCTCCACGGGCCGGGCCGGGCCCGCTCCTCGCCGCTTCTAGCGGCGCGGCTCCCCCCGCGGGAGGGACGGGGCGCCGCGGGGCCGGGACGCGCCGGTGGCCGCCGCCCGGCAGCGGCGGTGCGCGGAGCGGCCCCCCGAGGCCGCCGCCGGGAGGAGGGAGCGGCGGGGCGCGGGACTCGGCGCTGCCCGCCCGCCGGCTGCGCCCCAGCGGAGCATGCACTGACTCGCAGCCTCGGCTCAGAGCCATACCAGCCGCCGGGGTGCGCGTTGCATGGTGTGGGGATACACGGTCTCGATAATAAATGATAGAGGATACAATGACTTTGCTGTCTCTGCTGGGTCGGATCATGCGTTACTTCTTGCTTAGACCGGAGACCCTGTTCTTACTGTGCATCAGCCTGGCCCTGTGGAGTTACTTCTTCCACACGGATGAAGTGAAAACCATTGTTAAGTCCAGCAGGGATGCGGTGAAGATGGTGAAGGGCAAGGTGGCCGAGATCATGCAGAATGACAGGCTCGGGGGGCTAGACGTGCTGGACGCAGAGTTCTCCAAGACCTGGGAGTTCAAGAGCCACAATGTGGCTGTCTACTCCATCCAAGGCCGGAGGGATCACATGGAGGACAGGTTCGAAGTAATCACTGACCTGGTGAACAAGACTCACCCCTCCATCTTCGGGATATTTGATGGGCATGGAGGAGAGGCAAGTGCTCAGATGGAAAAAAAAACCAAAACCAAAACCCAAACAAAAAAAGGGTGTGGGGTGTGGGGGGGGGAGGATGGTATGGGGCAAGGAATGGATATGTTCTCCCCTAGCAGGTTTGTGCAGTTATCTTGAGACATTGGGGGTGGGGGGGGTGTTGTCCTTGGTTCTTGGGGGAGGGGGGAGGGAGTCTCTAGGTATTGAGAAATACTCCATTCCATTTATGTCTCATTGCCCCTTCCATGATAAGTATGGTATAAATGTGTTTATACCCCTCTGCCCTTTGCGGTAGTAAAGGTTTAATTGAAGTAAAAGCTGTTGGAGGTGGCTCTGACGTGCATGGAATAACGACGATGAGCACAAACTCCCTGGAGTCATCTTTTGTTACAGCGAAGTGTTGTGTGATCTGATTTTGGCACAGGGATGGTCTCCCCCTCCTGTCAGCCAGGAGCTGGGCTCATCTGTAGTGGTTAGAGAGGAGTCCTCTTAAAGGCAGATGTGTGTGCAGCTCTAAAGCTGGTGTGCCTAAAATGTGTCTTCACAGTAATTCCCTCTCAAGTGAAGACCAGTAAGTCGCTGAGAATGAGTAATTGCATGTAGTTTTTAAGTTATTACTGCTGTGCTGTCATATTTGTCCCCTCCCTAGTGGAAAGCCGGGAAAACTGTAATTTTGAAACTTTCTGGTGTTTAACCACTTAACTTTTTTAGGTATGGCAAATTCCTTCAGGTTGTGCTGTGTAATTAGTATTAGATGGGATACTTCATTTATTACAGCTGACAGACGTTGAATCTATAGCTTTCTCTTCATTTATGATTATGGTGCTGCCACGTAGCTTTCTGTATAGCTCAAAGTACGTGTTTCATAATGGTGGAAAAGGACAAAGAATTTGCCCTTGTGTGACAGTTAGCTTTAGCAACCCATATGCTGGCTATGCGAAGCTGGAGAGAAATGTTGAAGTTTTTCATATAAGTGCTGCTGCCAAGGAGGGGTAAGGCAGCAAGAGAGCTCGGGTGTTCCTCCAGCAGCTTTTACAGAGTCCTGCCTAGAAAAGCATCGGCAGTGACCAGACACTAATGGAGCAAGAGGGTGGCAGCTGCTGCCCCTCTAAACCTGTAAGTGCTGCCTGAAAAATCCAGGCCTTAGGCACATCATCAAAAAGCTGCTGTTCTGCTGCCTGCACAGTTCTAAAGGGAGCCAGTCATCTGTCCTGCTGCTGTCTTGCAGCAGCTATTGTTTTGCCCCCTTTAAAATAATGTGAACACTGGATATTGAAAATTGTCAGCTTAATGAAAAATTCTGATTGTTTTTGAAATCTGCTTTCCTTTTTATGTCAGATTTCAACTGGGGTACAGCTGTGCCAACTCTTACTGGCATACTTGTGCCAGTTCAGTATTCCTTGGCCTTCGAGGAATGCAAGTAGAAATGTATATGTATCGCAAACTGGTATACATCTGCTGAAGGAATATTGGTTCTGATCTGTGTATTTGATACATCTGGCTCTCTTGTTCTCTGAAGCTTTGGACGGAAGGTGCTTGTGCTCTGTCTTCTGCCTTCTTTCCCTTTGTTTAAACTGATAGTTTTCCTTTTCTGAACTGCTCAGCCAAACCAAGTTTGCAGGAATATCAGTCTCGTGTTTTTAAACAGTATTCTGAGATTGTTACAGATAGAAGTATGATAGACATGCTTAGACTTCAATAAAAAAAATACACTTTCACAGTGTGAAAGGAGGATCTTATTTCTTTCGAGAATTTTGCATCATATATGTATCTTGCTCTACACTTGATTGCAAACTCAGTATATTAAATAATCCAAAACTAACACAGAGAATAGCTAAATTACAAGAACGTGCCCTATATATTTTTGTTTGTTTGTTTTGTTGTGGATGTTGGAAGTACATTCGTAGGGTATATTAATGATAATACAGGACCTGTGGAAAGCGCCTTTCTCTTTTGTGTTCCAATTCCTTGGAACTTGCTCTAATTGACTCAGTGGCAAAGTCTGAGTATTTTATATGAGGCCTGTCATTTTGAAAGGTGACAGCAGATCTTTCTCCAAACCTTGCTTAAGTTAGTATTTGTAAAATGTATGTATCTATTATCCCTGATTTATCTTTCCCCAGGTGGTCTTAGTGGCCTTTATTCCTACAAAAACACATGCCTAATCACTGAGGACATAACTAGTTTCTAGCTTTTAGATTTTATGTAGAACTGATTAGAAGAGCATGAATTGTGTGCTGTGCATACAGCAAAAAATAATTAAAAACACTTTTTAATCTAAGCAGGTTTTGAGTACAAAAGAGGGAAGGGAGAAGAAACAGCAAAAAATAATGCTCTTATTTAATCAATAATACATAATACTAAATTTTTGGTCATTATTTGAATTGATTTTCTGGATGTTGGGTTTTTTTTGTTGTTGTTGGATAAGTGACTCTGTGGAACACTTTACCTACATACGTAGCAAAGCCTTTGTGGAGATTAAATTTTTCATATGGGCTTCCAGTAAATTTCTTTATGTGTATTTAAAGAACAAAGAACTGCTAATCTCTGGAGTTACACGTGAAAGAAACTGTTCTGTATAGGGAACAATTGTTTTTCCAAACAGACAATACCACAAATGAGATGCTAGATTAATTCTACCGAGCTATATACAAGGGAGTGTGTCTTCATTAATTACTTCCTGCCATATCATGTTGAAGTAGAAGGACGGAGAAAAACATGATTCAAGTAATATGTATTACTGTGTAGTGAGAATTTATGAAGATTTCTGAGTTTTGCTTAATTATTACTAACATTTTGCATAAATTCTCCTTTTCAGTTTTGTCATTTCCTCTTCCATCTTAAAACTTTAGCCTGAATAGGTTGGTAGCCTTTTACTTAAATTTTGTGGCTGGCTTGATGAGAAAGCAATAAGCAAAAATAATTATTAATGCTCTGTGTTACAGCTGAGAATCTGGTGTGCTGCTGCAACTACTTGTTAAAGGCAATAATATTTCAGAGAAAAAACTTGATAAATGGTGCGTAACTCTGTCTTCCTTTTATAAAGAGTTAGTTTGTTTCCTGAAGATTGAATAACAGTAGTAATGCAGAACAGGTAGTGGGCAAAGAAGTAGACTCAGAAAGAACAAAGAAAAGTTTCTGTTTGTTGTTTTACTGAATGACTTTGGCCAAAGGAGTCTTCAAGTGGTCCAACAGAATCAAAAAAGAAGAGAAAAAAGTATTTTTGTCTGTTCTCTCATCAGCTTAAAGATGGCTTGGGTGCTTCTTCCCCGCCCCTTTGCCTTTTTCGTTTATTTTGAAGTTTTGGGGCTGCCTAGACTGGAAGATTGAGAAGTAGCAAATTCCATAAATGACAAAATAACAAGCAATGAGCTTGAAAGCTGAGCAAATGAAAGATTGGATGCTTAATCAGAATGATTTATTTAACTATTTTAACTATCATTTACTAAAGTGTTCTTTTTCTCAACTATTTAAGGTTTAAGCACTCAGTTTAATGAGATCTCAGTATTAGACAAGAACAAAGTAGCTCAGCTACCATCTGCAGTTTTATGGTTATGGCTATGTTGCATATCATTGTTTTTTCCCTAACCCTATGAGGTGAAGACTTTAAAAATAATTATAGTAATAGATAGTACCTTATATGCTGCCTGTGCTTGTTTGCAGTTGTAAACTGATGTGGGTAACGACGGTGGGAAATTAAAGCTCAGTAACTGTCTCATAAAAAATGTCTTGCTCTTTTTATTTCTCTTAGCCTCTTTAAATAGGAACATGGCAAGGCTTGTCCCTTATGATCTATAGGTATGGATAAGAGCATTTTGCATGATATAATTGGCTCTTAGAGATGCTGATATTGTGTTACAGTATGTGAAATAAACCTTTTTGTTTTCATTCATAATGTAAGGAAAGATTGGGGAGCTTAAATGTGAAAGGAGGGAATTTGCTGTATAAATGGCTAATGTTTGTAACCACATAGAGAATCACATAACGCTTTGTGTGCCCCAGGACCTTGAAATCAGTAGCACGAACTGCTGGCAGAAGTCTCTGATTACTGATTAACTTACAAAGCCAAAAAAAAAAAAAGAAAGGTCAGAAGATAATGGTGAGAGATGGTGAGAGCCCTTACCAGCATTGTCTGAGACTATGGAAACATGAATGCTGAGGTGAGGCCTGAGAAGAGGGCACCCTGCCAGCTGAGTTTAAATGATCCTGCTGTGCATCCAAAATACAGGTACTTGAAAGCATGATTAATTCCTCCCGGATTCACTGTGGTGAACTTGCAGTCGTTTTCAGGCCTGCCACAACAAACAATTTGCCGTGAGGTTAGGTTGGGAAGGAAACTTCTGAAATGCTGAATACCATGGTAATAGCTTGTGTGCATAGTCTCCTTCTTTAATGAATGAGTTGACTTGGTCCTCGATGAAGGTGAAGGGGTAAAGTGCTTTAAATTTACGAAACACATGCAGATATCAGCAGAGCAGCTGTAAATCTTGCTGTCAGAGCAGGACATGGTGTCTGTACACTTACTTTAATATCAGTTAACATGATTTTTAACCTCTTCACAAACTGATGACCTGAACTGACCTGGGTGTAAGCTGTGCTATGATGGTGAGCATCTTTTCAGGCATTGATAGGGGGAAACATTCAATTTAGTTGGAGGTGATAGTGACAGTTGCAAGATAATATTTGTCTTTCACCAAATATGAACTAATATTTTTATTTTTATGATCTTGGGATTTTTTTCATAGTTTCTGATCCTAATAGCAGAAGGTGTTTATGCTGTGTTGAAAGAAGAGAAAGCTAACAATTTTGGGGTTTTCCTAAATTTATCTGGGTCTGCTAATTCTAATTCAAAACCTATTCCTCTGTTACTGAACTACTTAAGCAAACTTAGTGATGAAAATTTATCTATCATACTTCTGAGTAAAGGCCATTAAGGATGAATTGCTTGAGATTTTATAAAATGTAAGAATAAATCAACAGCTTTGAATTTTTATGGAAGTTATTGCAGTTTTTAAAAAGAAACTGCTGGGATGGTTTTCCCTTTTATAGTAATTTCCTTCAGTTTCTAATCTAGAATCTTCTGCAAAGTGCCTAAATGTTTGAATAAATAGTTACGTAGGTGAGGTCATGTTGATAGGCAAGTCTCAAATCTGCTTATAAATTCCACAAGTGGCCTAAAATACAAGCCAAAATGATATATAGAAACATTTCTGTCATTTTGTTTAGTTTATCCAAGTTTTGGTTCTTGGATATCATGTTACAGGGTTATGATTTTCACCCGACAAAACCATGCTTATTTGATTTTTAAGTCTGCACTATACACTCATTTGCTGTACAAAACTGTGACTTAAAATTGATTAAAATGGTGTAAAAATACATAATTGGAAGTAGGAACTCTTATCACTGCTGTTCACAGCTGTATCATTGGGTGTAGAATTGAGTCTTTTTCAATTTTTATAAAAATCAAAAAGTCAATTAATTTTAAATGTAGTCTGTCAGCTTAGCTTGGATCAGGGCTTCCATGTTTGGGCACACAGGCAGCCAACTGATTGGCACTGGTTTAATTAATTAATTTTGATTTTTATATGCTTTTATATTATAAAAGGAATTTTAAGTTTCTCTGTGAACTTGACTAACTCTGACTGCTCCATAGGAAGCATTTGTGTGCGTGCTTTTTATGTGTGGTCAATGCTCAGCAGCTTATCCATCGCTGTAGATGGGGAGGATATTTCACAGCTACCAAACAGGAATGTTCAGACCGCAGTTGTTAGTGCCTGACGCTTTTTAACTTGATACCCTGCGGCAGCACTGCTGTGGCAATGTCCTTAGATACATAAGCTGTCTCTAAAGATGGATCAAAGCTCAGAGATGAGCAACATCTTAAATTGCTTAAAAATGTGCTGATTTGTGCTGCTGATACTGCTTACCACACAACATAGGCAATGGTGAAGACTTGTTAGCTAGTCATGCTTAACCTAGTGTCCAGCCTGGACAATAATAAACTTAAATACACTTTTGGGGCAGTAGGATTTTGATCAATTCTGTTCTGCATGTCAGGAACCTGGATATTTTTGCTTTTAATAGTGTGAGAGAAAGAAAATTTGGATGCTTCTGTCATGTGGAATTAGTTAAAACAGCAGATTGCTCTAGCTTTGTCTTGAGTGTCATGCTTTCAGTAGCTTTTTTGGACCAGAGTAGTATTTTTCCTTCCTCCCTGTTGTTAGAGATCCAAATATTTATGGTGTAAATTGTTCCTTAAAGCTGAGTTTTGGCTTCTGGCAATTTAATTTTTTTCAGCATTCTCCAGGCATATGGATGCTTTGTTTTGCTGCTGTCTAGTTTTTGCTGGTGGACACGTTTTTCTGCAGCTCACTTGGCCCTGTAGGAAGGCCCCATATGCATTGCTGTGTTCCCCTGCACTGGGTCTGGCACCTCTTAATTTTTCCTTGCTCTCAGGACTCTTCAGCCTTGTTCCTCTTCGTCTGGCCCATCTAGCATGCTTTCTCAGCCCATAGGTATTGCCTTCACAAAACTGAAACTATGGGCAGTGGTGCCCCTTTCCCTCGGCCCCAGGAACTTTTGAATATGCTGATCTCTTCAGAAATGGTCATGTGTGAGATCTGTTGAGTTTTGTGACCCATCCCTGCTGAGGTGTTCAAGGCCAAGTTGGATGGGGCTTTGAGCAACCTTGTCTAGTGGAAGGTGTCCCTGCACACGGCAGGGGTGTTGGAAGCTGGCGATCTTCAAGGTCCCTTCCAACAAAAACCATTCTATGAAAGGCAGTCCAAAGGTATTTCACAGTAATGTTTCTGGGGTCTTGAGGTTCAGGGCTTGCTGTCCATTTTAAGCACATCATAGATACAGATGTATCTGGAGAAAGGAACAAAATGCTTGTATACTCCCTGTAGTCCCCTTTGGTTTGAATCTATGTCCTTGAAAGGAGAGTTTCCAAAACTAATTTAAGGGCAGCAGCTGCTCTAATTATGCACAGAAAGTCACATGCCTCTAGCTCCACTTCTTCACTGTAATACTTGGTAAAACCTTAAAGTTTAAGTGAATGCACCCACCCTTTGGATCCTACTGCCAGCCTTCCTACTCTGTGCCCCTGTAAAGACACTGCCTCACCCACATGCCTGTCCCCCCTGCTGTCCAGGCAGTTTGTGACCATGCTTCTGTACTGAGCATTCCATGAACCTTACACCTTCATCTGTTCAGGGGATGCTCTGCTTCAACAAGCTGTACTCTGTTTGTCTGTGCCAGCCCTTGGGTCTTTGCACCTGGTAGGTCCTCGCGTGTGCTGGGACCCAAGCAGACCCAGGAAGAGCAGTACAGCAGCACTGGGGTGCTCAGCCTGCATCTTGGGCAGGATGCCAAAGACAAGCAGTAATGTGAGCTGTTGCTGCTCATACTGTGTGGCACATCCGTGCTGATTAGGATGATCTGCATGTTCCTAGCGTGCATGCCCCAGTTTGAAAACCTCTGTAACAAGTTCAGGAATGTATGCCCTGTGCCACTGCCTTCTGAAGTAGGGAGCAGGTATGAGTGACACTTTTTTTTTTTTTTTTTCTTTAAGACAGCTTTTATAACTACAAGTTCCCTTCAGCTGATGACTTCATAGTCAGGTTCATCATCAATGTTCACCATCAGTGACTATTAATAGGTATCAGTCCAGCTGGACAGACCAGTTTCCCTGGCTCATGGGCAGCCCAAGAGATCCCCCATGTAAAAGAAGGTCATGAAGACTTAATAACCCTTTGTCTTTATTAGCCCTGTAGAGTTTCATTTCGCCCTGAAGGTAGTAAGACAACAAACGCTACAGCTACGCCAAGTCCAAAAGGAAGTTTCCATCCTGACAAAGATGTATGTACAGACAGCTGGAGCTCTCGAGGCCATTGTAAGTTGTATGCAGAATCGGTATTTGCAACAAGTTGGAGAATTTCTTTTGGGCTGTTTGTGTACTTTTACTCCTGTTGTTTAGCTAGTGTTAAACGATTCAGCTAGTGTTTTTATTAAAGCAGTTTTAACTTATTGCTGAATGGAGAGATCTCATTTGAAAGCAGCGTAGCTTAAAAAAGTTAATTTCATTGCAGTTCACAAGGAAAAAGGTTTGTGGGTGCCAGAATACTAACAGATACTCACGTCAGGGTAAGTAGGGGAGGCTGGTGAGAATGTGTAAATTGTAGTTTAAAAATCTGTGCATTTATGCCATAAGGCCTGATATTTAGATGGCAAAGCTGTTCCTGATCTGGTATAAGTGAACTATCTTGATCACATTCAAGAAATAAAAAGAACAGAAAGTACTTGTTAAGACCAGGCTTTCAGATCTAGAATAATTTGCAGGCCATAAAATAATCTGAATGGAAAAATATACCTCTTTCTACTCTGGTAGACAAGTCATTCCAGAAAAGTAGCTGTTAGGTGGTCACATATGGCACTGAGCTGGGACAGGGGCCCAGGCTCCAGGATAGCGATGTCGAAGTTGTCATGTCATAAGCAAAGCGGACAAGGGGAGAGGAAGAAGCATCATTCTTTTGGTTGGGTGCCATAACAAACTTCTGAGACCTGCATGGCAGCACAGAGTACCAATCCTACTGCTGCTGATACAAATTGATTATGATGCTGAAACATTGCTGGCTCTCATCATCTCCGACCTTGTCTGATTCACAGCTGTGTGAGCAGCTGACATCTCCAGCCAGACAATCAAAGTACGTGTTTTAACTGCTAAACCACAATGCAATTATCCATAGCATGTTGGCAAACCTCAAAGCTCCCCTGGAGAAATGAACATTTATTTGCATTTACTTTCAGTGCTAAAATGTTATCCCTTGCAAATTTTGTCATTGTCATAAATGTTGAAAAGGCTTGGGTGGTTTTTTCTTTTTTTTTCTTTTTTTTTTTTTTTTTCCAAATCCCCTTCAGGGGTAAACATTTGATTTTATTAAGTTCTGTTATAATAGCTGAAACTGTCATACACTACTGCTTTCAATCAATGCTTTTTAATGTAATAAATCTCTTTACTTTTTCATTCTCTACCAGATAGAAAACTGCTGGAGGGCATGAAACATTTCTTCTGATAAGTGAAAGTGCGTGGCCCATAATACGGTTCTCTGGTGTTGCCGTGGCTCGCTTGCTTTTCTTTAAACTTGCATTTTAAATGGGAACATAATTTATTTGCAGGTACTCTATGCACGGGCTGCACTACAGAATTGCCTAAACTTTCCCTGAAGTGTATGTTTCCTCCAAACGCACACTGAAGCTGATGTATTTTAATATCTGATTGTGATCAGCATTAAATAAAATGTCTATCCAAGCCTATATACTTCAGGACTGGAAACTTAGTGTGGGAGTAGGAGGAAGGGGAGGGCAAAACACGCTTGTCTGTAGTTTTCTCAATGTTTATACCCCTGAGCTTTCATCTGTTTCCTGCATTTGAGTGTGAAATTTGTTGTCTTAATTTTTCTAGCCTTTTTTTTTTTTTTTCTTAACTCTTTTTAGAGATGTGTAGGACACTATGCAGGGTGTAGAAGGTGCTTTGAATGTTTTTCTTTTTTTTTCAATCTGACATACACATATGTGGTTACAGTGGGTTTATTTCTCTTGAGAAGCAGGGAACTTGGACAAGAATCTGGATGATCCCACTGAACAGAATGATTACATTCATTAGATCTTTATTCCTGATCACCCTAAGTTTGGCCCTTTATTGATATGGGAAAAAAGGGAAATCACAAAGGGAGAAGTAGAAAAATAACTGCAGAACAGACAAAAGCAGGCTCTAGTTCACAAGGAGAGAAGCAGCAACACTGGAAAGGAGGCAATCTCATTTCTCTGGTGTGGTGTTAACAGGGAGATGCCAAACTGACCAAAGTTGTATGTAGGATTACAGTATATGTGGTTGTGTTATAAGTCATGTGCTCCTATAATTGAGATAAAACAAGATTTTGTTGTGAAAGGCCTATGATAATGATCACCTGATACTGGGATCATGATGCTTAAGCACACCTGATCACAGTTGCTGATGTGAGGACTAAGCCAACTTGACTGTGGGCGTGATGCTGCTGGGATTTACCTGGGAGAGAAGTGAAGGTGAATGGTCTTGTATTCCATGCTTGGAGATGCAGTTAATTCTGAATTATGACAAGGAAACTAAATTTTTACTAACTGCTTGTAAAGAAGCTGTTGTTATCTTTTCTGGCCATGAAATTGAAAGTATCCAGTGTCCCTACTGGAATAACAAGGCACAGGGATGCCAGCACAGGAAGGGGATGAGGGAGATGAGAAGTGGATCTTGGGACTTGAAGACAAGAATTATGAGTAGAGGAGAAAAGAGAATGGTGTGTGTTATTATGTTGTAACTTGCCTTCATTTTAGATTGCTGTAAGACTGCATGTATTTAATAACAAACTGTCCTAGCAAGATCACCAGGCAGCCATAGGAAAACTACTATCAGTTTCAATGTACTATTGTTGATATACTGCTGGAGATCCAAAACCTGAGAGATATATGTGTAAGAGTTATTTCTGTGGTTTAGGATTTTATCTCTCTGTGCATGTTTGAGAGAAACAGAGAGCACAAGTGTGCGTTTTGGCAGCATTTCTTTATGGCTCTTGAAAGATCATTAACAATTTTGTAACTCTGGATGCTCTGGAAACTAAACTTTGCCCTCTTTGTTCCTACTGATGGTCACTGGCTTGCTGGCACGTATCAACAATCCTTATTGTTCAGGACTTAGAGAACAAAATGTAGGATCAGCTGCCTGTTTTATAGGGCCAATTGGCATCAACATGTCAGAGAAGAGCTCCGAGCAGCCCCTCTTCTTGCTTGTTTCATGCATAAATAGTAAGAGGTGCTAGATAATTTACAAAGATGTTATGGCAGATGTTTTCATTTTGCAAAATTCTTTATGCTTTCATATAAAATACATCACATACGTTTGCCTTATTTTTAAAAGTCACAACTACTGTTATAGTAGTGGTTTTGGAAGGCAAAGTAGCATGATTGAATTCTCTGAGGATGAATGTTGCATAAAAGATTTGTAATCTTTGGCAATTAGAAAATTGTTGCTGAGGTTAATGGTGATATTATTTTTAACTTTGAGGGCAGGAGCAATCTCCTGCCTCCAGGATGGAATTATTTCAATCAGTGCTTTAAATAAACACTTTCTGTGATGCCTTAAATTGACAAACATTTAAGTCATCAACCTGAATTCTTTTTTTGCTTTAATATTTATTTTAGCAATTATATATCCTGATATACTGATTGACATTTTTATTTTGAATTGTTTCTGAAAAGGAGAATGGTATTTACTATCATTTTTTTCTTTGAGATTTTTTTTGCCCTGCTTTTGTGTGAATGTTGTAACAGTAAATAAAAGCAAAACAAAAAGCTAAATGAGAGGCCAAATAATGTATCTACATCTGTTAAAAGTTATTGAATTATTTGTATCTAGAACTACATGTACACAATATTTTAAGCCCCTGGAGGGTGAACTGGTTTGAGACATGCTTCTGGGACTTTTAAGGTCAGTTTTGTGATGGAAGTCCTCTTATCAAGTATCTCCTCCCAAGACCTGGAATCTGTGGCCAGGTTGTTATGAGGTTGGGTACCATCTCTTCAGACTCCAGTTATAACTTGAGTTAGAGCAGGCTGGACAAGAATTGGAGGTGGTTCTACCTGATCGAGCTAACCTACCAGCTCTTCAAAGAGAATGATGATGATAGTCAATAATTTCAAGAATGCCACAGTTTTTCCTGCTTAGAAGAACCTGCTATCCTGTAAGGTATTCTTTGCTAGGTATTGGTGTCCTCATCTGAAGTTGCTTAAAGGCTCTGTTCTAGTGGCTCTAGTTGAGGTGGTACCTTGACTTTACTAATTCAGTAATTCTTATTTCTCTTCAACCTTCATGGGCAAGTATGTGCTGTTTCTAATCTATTGATTAGTTATCTTAAGGAGATAGCTTTTATTATCAGGCTTTGGGATGTAAATTTTGTTAAGGTTTTTTTTTTAAGTAACATTTTTCTTTAAAAAAGCAACTTGTATCTAACTTATCTGCCTCCTTGTTAACAACAGTGATGGTCTGCCTGGTAGCATTGTGTAGCAGCTCAAGGCGGTAGCTGCGTATTGGTTTGTGTTGCAGGTCTGCATGGGATGACTAGAAAAATACTCTGAGTAAATTTGAGTATCTCTTGGGATGTGTTGGGTTTTGCACTCAACACTTTTAAGTTGCATGAGTTGGAGTTTGTGCATTCCAAAGTGTTCATGTGAACTTTCAAGACTGGCCATTGAAAGACCTGCTTCTAATAAACTATAAACAACATGATGATGCTGTGGTAGAAGAGCCAAAAGAAAGTGTATCCAGCTGCATATTGGAATTAGTTATTTCAAATATAGGTTTTAAAAGCTTTTTTGGCATGTGAGTTGTACATCTCTTATTAAGGAACAACCTGACTGTGAAGGAAGATGAAAATCATGTTGATGAATAATATGAAAGGCCAGAACCTCAAACCTATTACAGTGAAGAGAGGTATTTTTACTGGAATGTTTTGTTACTGAGTTTCCCGGCACTCCCAATTGGTAGGAGAGCTAAATACAATGTCAGTGACACACACTGTTTAATTGAGAGGTTTATATATATATATATATATATATATATATATAAATTGAAAACAGCATTTTGTCTGTTACCATGGCTTTAAGTCGACCTCACTATGCTTCTGATACAAAGTATTTCAAAAGTGTGTCACAAAAACATATTATACCTCTGCGAACAGGTGTTTTCAGATCATTTTACAGGCTTAAATTTCTGCTTATGTCCCTTGGCTGTTCCAATACAAGTCAGTAACACAACTGAAAATAGAACTTTATAGTCCTCCTCTCATTCTCCCCCAGGTGCAACTGCTCCTCTTTCTCTCTGTCAGACACTGACATCGTTAACTGTGTGCCTTCCGTTATTTGATGTAACACCATCAACCACCTGCTGGGTTTTGCAGTCTTCAGTTTCTTTTCTTAATGTGGTTATCAACAACATAATGGCACCTAAGACCTAGCAGTATCAATGCTTATTTGGCATCGGTACTGTGGATCTTAGTGGTTGTCTTTCATGACAAAATAATGTTACTGGCGTGTCCCTGGCACTGTGAGAAACCCTGAGCTGAACCTGGGGCAAGTGCTGTGCTACTGTTTGTCATATTTAAAATTAATTTTTTCAGCATTTTGTTGTAAACCAGAATTTTTTGTTTAAAAAGTGATCTAAATAGGAAGGTATGAGTGTGAGAAAGTGGTCACAGACATAACAAGGATGAGGAGCACAGCTGGTTTCTCATGAACTGCCAGACCTGGTGGCTGATGTGATAGCTGAAACTCACTGCAGATGTCATGAACTCATGACACATGTGACATGCGAGTCTGACACTTCATCAGTCATTTCTGGAGCTGGAGTGGGTCTGCCTGGAAGTTTTGGGAGACCCAAACATGTAACCAATTAGCTGAGTTAACCCCCAGAGCTTCCAGCCCTTTCTTTGTGGTGCTGTGCAGGGGGGAGAAGCTGAATGTAATCCCTGTGCTCACCTGCTTCTCTGTAAAGGGAACTTGGTGTTCCCTTTCTTTGCCAGCAAGAGTCTTTCAGTAGGGAGCCAATGGCAAGACTTGAAAACTGCATAATTTTTCCTCTCTTGAGCAACATAAAGGAGAATCACTGAGCAGTCTTTTGCTTGCAATTTAACTGCTGCAGGTGTTGCAGCATGGGTTCCTGAGGCAGTGCTCTTTCTTCTCTCTAATTTTCTGGTGTTGAGAGTCAAATAAATGCCCTGGAAGACTAAAACTTTGTGGAAGCTTTTGATCCAGGACACCAACTTCTAAGAGGCTGGAACTGACTGAGTAATGTCTTTTTTATTTAAATAAAGAAAGAGAAGTTAAATTAGGGAACATAGGGGATTATTATTATTATTATTTTCATGAAAATGCCCCAGAAGATCTAGTTAAGTGGTTTTGGTTTTGACTTTCAAAGTTATGTTAATAAAACATTCATGACTGCCTGATTGTTCCTGAATTAAATTGCCATATTGCAAGAAAATGGTCCTGAGTAGTGTGGGGTGTTTCAAGGTGAAGAGGGATGGGTTGGGAACACTAAAAGGGCATTAAATTATTATGGGAGTAGGGTGTCTGCATTTTACTATGCCTCTGTATAGTCATATGATGAGAGGAAATCAAATCAAGCAAATAAAGAAAGTGTGTATTACCCCAGCTGAACAGGGATGAGCTTATCACTTAACTGACTCCATGACACTGGAAAGAACTTACAGGTATTACTTTTGTGCAGCAAGAGTTAGTGAGATACTACAAAAATAAAATAAATAAAAAAAAGCGGGGGGGGGGGAGAGACATGATGAGTGTTCAAAAGGAGCGAATATGTAAATGTGTTGTAGGGAGAAGTAATTAGTGGTAGGAATAAGCTAATGCCCAGGCCCTGAGCTGCCAGAGAATCTAGATTCCTCAGAAACAGTTTCAGAATGCATCACCAGTGCCTTCTCTACTTCAGTCATTAAGCTGTAATACCAAAGAACTTACTCAGATGCCAGAGTTCAAAAGCCTGTCATTAAACTGACTTCTTGGGAAGAATATGAGTCAAAACACTGAAGTTTGGTTTTTTAGCAATGTGTCTCTGCAGATGCCTGTGTCCTGGGGAGCACAGTTCCTACCCACTGATGTACTTCAGGAGTCTGAGGGAGCACCTCTTTTCATCTGGATTTTGAAAGCTCTGGCCCTGGGTTCACGCGGCCATAAGCATGTGCACAGATGTCTGGAGGGAACACTAACAGCCGTGTAGCACTGGCAGTGCTCCGTAAGTGCTCTGCAGTTTTTCCTCCAACTCCCTAGCTGTGGTGCTCTAGGTTGATAAATTAGAGAAGGGTCAGGGCTGCTTTGGGAGTTAGCAGTGTTTCTTGCACTTCAGTAGGAGATATAGGACCAATGTTGCCTTGAGCTCTCCCTGTCATGTGACCTTACTATTTTAAATATGATAATTTTCAATATTTGAGACCATTTGAACCAACTGGAAATAGTAAACATGTTAATGATCTCTTGCTTGCAGGAAGTTGAAAAGAACAGGGCTATTTTAAATCACAGTTGAATTCCAAAGGGACCAAAGTAAGGATGGGCTTAACTGCCTGGTGCGTGTCTCACATACCTGTCAGGTACCTGGTAATTGTGGGGTGTGCACCTGAAAGGGGAGGCATAGGCACAGGCTTTCTTATCCCTGATGTCTTCTTTCCTTAGCAGAATTTATAGCATTATGGGACACTATTTACAGCAAAACAAGAGCTTGACTTTTTGATTTTTCAAAGGATAGAAACTGAAGATCTCATCAGTCCAAAGTGATATTTGAGGGAAAGTTTAAAAAATAAGTGAAACAAGCTGTCTTTTCCCTTCCTTCCCTTGATACAGAAAACCAAAATCAATTCATTTGTTCCTTGGTTCATTACGGTAAAAATAAGAATATCTGTTTCAACTTGAAAATGACGTTTGAAACAAGGATCAAGAGAGACCTGTGTATTGAACTGACTTACCAAAGCTGGCTTTGTTGTGCACTTGTGTGTGTAATAATCATGAACACCGCTGCTCCTGCAGCTGGGTAGCTCTTTCTTGAGGACATCTAATGAAAGCCACCACCAGTCCCAACAGAAGTAGTGACAACGTGAAAATATCTGTGTGCATGGAAGCAGCTGTAAAGAGAGTTTTCTTAGGTATTCATCATCCTGTTTCATTTCCGGTTGTGTTGTTTCCAAAGCTCTTGATAGAAAAGCTGTTTGTTGTTTGGGACAAAACTGAAAAAGGAAAGATGGCCACTCTCTGAGCAAGATGTACAGGCTCTTAATATATTTCTGTGCATTTCATAATATCAGATATTCTTGTGCTGGACTGAGAGGAGATACAAGGGTGCAACTGCAAAATCTTGGTTAGCAGTGTCTCTCTTGTAATTGCAGTGCACCTGTGTAATGTACTTCATGATCCACAGCGCACCAGCTCCTGCTTTGTCATGTGAGTTCCTAGTGGGGAAAAAGAGCAGCTTGTACAGAAGCCTGAGGCTATAATGGCTTTAACGTTCAGTTGAAATGTTTCTTAAGAATGAGGAGAGCTATTGCATTAGAATGCACAATTGCATCAGGTTATGATAGTTTGGAGACATAAGGCATGCTCGTTACCATGGTCACTGTCGTGACTGTGGCATGTGCAAGTTTGTTTGAACTAGCCTGAGTACCATGACTTGTGTAGCTGTTTCAGCACTCTGATTTCAGACTGAATAAAGATGTGTAAAGTTAGCCTGTGTGGGTCTCCATTTCACAGCAGCCACGTGCTAGCAATATGCAAAGCAGCTATTTAAAATCTGCACGTCAGCACAGTAGTGTAGATTATCTTCAGTATAAATATATCTTCTGCTGTCTCCACCAGACCTACTTAATTCCTGTTCATTTTTCCCAGCAACAAAGCTGGGAAAGTTTAACTGCTTAAATGGACTATTTGTTAGCTATTACGGGAATTCATGCTTGGTATTTGTACACAAAAGCAGATCATTGTTCATTAGGATGGAATTGGGATTTCAAGTTAGTAAGAGATGATAAAAGTACTGTTTCAGATTCTGCTACATGAGAGAATTTAGTACTAATTGCTCATTCTATGGATATTAGGTTTTGTTATTTTATATACAGCTTTTTAAGTGCAGACTTCAAATCCTCGCATCCTGTCTTGAAAACTGAATTCCAGTCTGAACTTCACAATGTGGATTTAGATGGTTTTGAAGCATGAATAGGGAAGCTTGAAAAGCACTGTCCAGCACTATATCTGCATTTCATCAGTTGGTAACGCTGCTTTTTTTCTGGGCAAGAAATTTGCATACATACTAATTTAATGAATCAAGTCTGGGGAGAAACATTCTGCATGTTTGGTCATAGTGTGTATGTAGACAGGAGGTCAGACTCCAAAATGTTACTGTTCTTTTTAAGTTGAACATGGTTAAGAGAATAACCATAAAGGTTTCATACCCTGAAATATATTTAATAGAGGTTTATTAACAGCTGAGAGGTCATCTTTAAATGAAACCTGTTCCTACATGTGTATGTGTTTTAAGATCAGTGATGTATTTCTTTCATTGCTTGTAAATATACAACTTGCTCATGGTTTGACTGTAGGAGATGGTTAGCGTATAATCTTTGCCTTGCCAGTGCAGACTGGATTTAACAAGGGAGGGGATGCGAGAGCTTGTTGGAGTAACTTTTTGCTCCTTCTTCATAAAGGTTGCTTAAAACTGCCCTAAAAGTGAAATTCATGAATGTTTTAAATTGCCCATACAGTAAAAATTGTAGATTTATGTTGGCTGAATAATTCATCACTCCCTGGTTGTAATCCTGATGTGACTGCTGCTTTTCCCACTGCAGATTAAAGTTCTCCAGACTTCTTTAGTCGCAAGGCATTCAGCTAGACGAAATAGAAACAGAACTTTGAGACCAAAAAAGAAAAGATTCAGTGCGTGAAAGTATGTAAGGAAGGAGATAGAGAAGAGCAAAAAGAGGATAAGAACTGCAGCATTGTGCAGCTATATCAGATTCTTGCTTTTTGTTAGGTTTTTTAGGACTAGTAGTCCGTCCTCGTGTGATTCTCCCAGATGGTGTTTTCAGCCTTTGTTTGGCTGACAGAAGATGACTGGAATGACAACTATTTATTATGTCAGGGGAACGCCTTGGGTGGACAGCACTCTCACTCCACAGGAACTTGTTCAGAGACTGGTGAAATAATGTGTGCTAATACAGGAAAACAGAGGCCATGAAACACGTGTAAAGTATGAGAGAACCCAATTAACAAAGTTTTATTCGCTATTAAAGACAAGATAGAGTTTTCTTTAGCAAAAAGTAGGAGTACTTGAAGGAAAAGTGATATTGCACCAACTGAAAAAGAGTAAGAGGTCTGACTGAAAATTTGCGATTTGAAGGCTACAGATGCTCATTGACAAAATTTATCAGAGTCAAATGTTGGGAATGGAGAAGTAGAGATACACCATCTAGAAGATGAAGAATCTGTAAGCATTTCTGGCATTCAGGTCTCTTAGTCAGGAGGGTCTTGAAAATTGTTATTTTAAATTGTTCCAAGTGAAAAAACTAGGAAACCTTTTTTAGTACTTCTGTAAAGTTCTGTTAGCATGTCAGAGATTGAGCATTTGCTGTGTATATTGTATATGCCATTGAAATGGATTGGTGTTATACAAAAATTGGCTTCGCTGATTCTTTCATTGTGGAAACTACATTTTGCTTTTGAAATGTTTCGAGTATGTATTATAGACATGATCCTTCAAAATAATTTTTGCATTTATGGTTGGATTTGTATGTCTCATCTTAAATTAATCCCATCTTAATAAATGACTTCTCTTTAGAGAAGTAATGCGGTTTTAAAGTCTGGATATAGTCATACTCATGCTCTGTGATTATTTGATCTTCCTCAATCCCAATAAATAATTGGTTTTCCCTGTAATGCTTTAGTCTGATTTTGAGGTAATGACCATCCCATGGTAAATATTGATTGCAGTGGTGTCCTCCATAGTCCAGTGCACACTTTCTTTTTGAAAAGTTAAGTTTGAAAAACAGACTTTAAATTTGTTACACGTTGAGGGAAGGTAAAAAAGAAGAGAAAATTTTGCCATATTATGAAGTCTGTTAATCTCTGATAGCTACAACATTTCAGTCTGTATTTGATTCTTATTTACTTCACCAAAAACATATGATCATTTTTTTTAAACTTCTGAACCACTTTGCAGAAATTGTGCAGCATTTACTTCTGGTTCTATGCTGAAGATGAGGCTATTTCTTTAATTTATCAATTGAGCAGCTGCGTTGCAAGAAAACATCTCATTCTAAGATTGAGAGACATGGAAATACATTTTTTGGGAACGACTGTTACAGCTGTGATGCGAACTGAAGGATGCTTGCTAGCAGAGCAAGTCTGTCTGCAAAAATAAATTTAAATAGTTTGAATTAATCTTAATTTTTTTCATAGAAATGAAAACACAATTTGAAACAGAACTCATCTCTGATTTGACAGTATTTTGATGGGACACAAGCAGTTTTCTTCAGTGCTTAGCAGCTCAAAGAAGGAGAAACAACAATAGTCTTGCTATTCCAATAGAACTTAAAAATATTATTCATAGCTGCAACAGAGAAAAAGGAACTGCTAAGTGTAGTATTATTATTTAAAATGATCTAATTTGTCCTGTGACACAAACACCTATTTGGTTGCAAAATCTTTAAATATATTAGGTGACTGAGTAGGTAAAAGGCATTTCAGAACAGAGGTCAAATACTGAAGTTCAAGTTGTTATAAAAAGACTTTTGCACATGGAAAATCTCCAGTCAGTGGGTGGTGCTGGCAGAGAGTTGGTAAATCTTTGTGGGAGTGGTCACTGCCATGAATTCCCCAGCTGTGAAGTTACACTTGCTTCCAAACACCGATAAATGTGCTATTTTTTTCATGCAGGGTTTTTCATTTGAGTATTTTCCAGTTTGAGATTTCCTCTAGCTCTGTAAGATGCCGGTAGCAGGATGTCTCTGGGATGCACTCTTGCTAGCCACTCTTGCCTATCTGAGTTAATGTGACATTATTCCCCATCTGCTTTTTGCTTTCTCCTACATGAAAAACTTTGCACTGCAATGTACAGCCTTCATCTTCTGTTTGTAAGCAGGATACAGTGTATTACCCTATTCTAGGAACACCTGTCTCCACACAGTGCCTTGAATATGTGACGGACCTGTTCAAGCGATGGTCACAAGTAACCACTCCCTTGGATTACCTTGCAAGGAAGAAAGTATTATTTCTTTGTGACACATTAAGATCCAGTTGGTACTCTTAAATATACATGAAATTAAATATATATTTCTTCCAAGGCAGGATTATATGTATATAAATTCATGTTTTCCAAGAAATGGTCCTTGCTTTGTCTTATCAGAAAAGTCCCGATTATTTTACCACAAATGGCACAAGTAAATGCAACCTAATTCTTTCTCCGTGACAAAGCCTGTGTGCCTACAATAATCCTTCTTCTGCTGTTTAGTTAGAGATGCAGTGTCTGGCGAGAGGGAACATCCTAACTAGAGATGCTGATTGAGTATCTAAGCATTAGAAGAAAATTATTTATCAGTCAGCTTTCTTAGGTCATAATGTCTTTTGATTTAGTCTGCTAGTCAGTAAGACAAGGAATGTGTGTTTGATATGTGTATTTATCCAAACATGTATGCGCACACACTTGCTCACAAGTGAAGTCCTAGACTTTAAATGCAGAAATAAAAATCTTCAGTGAGCTATCGGATGTAAAATGTTTCCCTAAGAGTTAATGCAGCAAAGAATGGCAATAGTTCATTTAGATTGCATGCTAAATTCAGATGCCATTGTGGCAAGAATGAAATACAGGAAAGTCTGAAATGCAGATTGCTCTTTCACTGAAGCCTGGAGGGCAGCAAAAAATTTCAAGAGGCATAATGGGATATTTGCTTTGATTAGCAGTTCTTGGCCCCATCAAAAAGTTACTGGTAAACAGAACCAAACTCTGTGGATGAAAACTTCATGAAAATATTATTTTAACAGATGTTCTCACAATGTTTATCAGGTTCTGATTAGCCCTGTGGATTGGGGAATTTTTTAAGAAAACCTGAGGAGTTCAAGAGTTACATATTTCCAGTTGATGAAAAAAATCCACATTAGACTGTTAGCCTTTTAGAGATGCAGATGTGGTAGCTGATAATCAGCATGAGAGAGCAGAGCCAGCATTGTAAAAAGAGGTCTCAGAGTCCTTCGCCTTTCAGGTGGTCCCAGTGTTCTCTGCCTTTGAGAAAGAGAAACCACTGCAGCACGAATGCTTTTATACTAGTAGAAAGAAAAATGTCTTAGTATTTCTGAATTTTTGTGTTAAAAGGTTTCTCTGAAATCTTTAGAAAACTGGTGGCTCTTTTAGTGGAATATGTTGTACTTTCTTTAAAAAGAAGAATAAAAAACAATTATGATACAACATTTCAGTTACGATGCAGTGTAAAAAGCACTATGTGCAGTAAGTAATACTGTCTAAAGTTAGACCAGGTATCATCAGGAAATTTGTCATATGTAGAGCTTCCTGCTTTGGATTTAGAGTCGCAGAGTAGGTTTCTTTCTGAGCTCATCAGAAACAGCTCTAACCAGTTTTCCATAATCTCTAGCCTGTATTTTCTTAAGGCTCATCTATATGCAGTGGTTCTGGTAGATTGACACTTAATTTGTTTGCATTAAATTAGTTCGCATCGGCATACAGGTCTTCAAAATCCTCTAGCACAGGATGTCCTGTCTCATCCTGTTTCACTATATTCAGCCCTTTTAACTGGCATGGCCGCCTTCTGCTACTCTACTCGTTTTCTTCCTTTTTCTGGACACTCGAACCACTGCAGTTAAAAGTTTTCTGCCTCACTGTTAGATTAGCTCTCCATGGACTTAGCTTCCTCCCCAGCTTTACTGTGCTAAAAAACAGAAAGGGGGGCATTCCTAATTCCACAGCCCCCCAGGGTACTGTCCTAATAAAAACCCAACACCTTGTCAGCCGACCGAACGGATTGAAATGAGGTTGTTTTATGCAGCTAGGTTGGCAAAACTTCCCTAAGCCAAACTTCTTGGGGTTTACTTTTGTTGTTTATAGCCTGCTATATCATCGCAAGCAAGCAAACAAGCGAGCAAAATAAAACCCTGCAGAGTTGCACTGCCAAGGTGAGTGTACTTTTTCTAACCAGCTGTGTGTTTTATCCAGTGAAATTGGCTAAAGCCACCAACAAGTTCAAAGCTACCAGCCAGTGCTCACCCATCCCAGGGGAGCACAGTCAGTGCAAGGGAGGACTTCACTGGGGCTCCACCAGTTGCAGCATCTCTCCTTGGCCACAGCACCCAGCTGTGCTTGTCGTCACAGCCCCTTCAGGACGAGCAAAAAATACAATAATTTATTCCAGCAGGATGACTGAGACTGCAAAGTTGGTTTTTATTTCTTGATTAGGTGCACATGTTGCAATTCATCTGCTGAACGATAAGTTGCTTAGCAGAAGTAACCAGGATGTGGGTTCTGGGTGGTGAGTTGATCTAAAAGAGGCAGTTTCCCCTCACTGCTGCCACGACCTTGCCTTCCTCCTGCACTGACACTCCACTGACTGTCCAAAGCTGCTTCGGGGACCTACTTTGGCAGAAGCTGGTTTTTTTCCAGCTAGCGTTGCACAGGCATGACCTAACCTCAGAGCCAGCAGGGAGGGAGGAGAGGGGAGGTGAGGCAGGGACCACCACTTTGCTGGGTTTCAGTGCACAAACATTGTAGTTTCAGGCACTTGTTTTTCTGTGTAAGCATGACGTAAAGAACCTGTTTTTCCTTGCAAGGGCAGTGCCTCAGGTTAGGCTCCATGGGGCATTTTTCAAGTATATCTGTGACTTACTGTTTCCTACTCCCCCCAATCTTTCTGTGTGGTTTTTACACCTGTGTCTCATTGGAAATATTTTTCCTATTCTTTTCCAAACCCTTCACTGCCTCCAAACATCAGCTTAGCTCCTCTGGCCCTTGGTTGGAACTATTCACTGCTGACCTCTTGCTGTATATTTTATTTTTTTTTCCTCCCTTTGTATGTCTGGTCTTGGACATTCAACTGCTTATGGTTTTGAGTCAGTTAGGGAAGCTATGGGAGAAGTAATTGATTCTTTAGAAATGTTACAAAGGTGTGGGAGGCTAGCAGTGCTGCTTGTCTGCATGTTTTTTTTCTTTTTGAAGTACAGCAGCAGAAGGCAGCCATAGTTTGTGTCTTGCAAAAAAATGTATTTAGTGGGAAGAAGGCAGGAGAGGTAATTAAGGTGGTGTCTGAGTGCATGGGTTTGCGTGTGCATCCATTGTGCCAGGGTACAATGAATTGCTTGTCTCTGATATGATAAACTGTTATTGCAGATTTAAAAGTGCTTCATAATACACAAGGCATAGTAGAGACAGAACAACTCTCCCCAAAGGCTCTATTAATATTCATTACAGAGTTAACAGCATTACAATGCTCCAAAACAGACATAATATATAGAGAAGAAACTTTGTGGGGGTTGAATCTGTGGACTGTGATCTAAAAGTAGCTTCTGCACTTTTGGAGCTGAAGAATTTTGGCAGCAGGAGTAACAGCACTTTTCTCCTTCCAGCCATTGAAAGGCAAGTAAAATACAGCATTGCAAAGCCTTTATATTTTGAGCTCTATAAATTCAATTGGAAAAAAAATACACAGGTCTCCTGGCACTGACTCTAGGCAACCTGTCATGAAGCCCGTATAAACTCAAGTGATGTGCCATAACCTGGCAGTTCTGGGGTCTCTTAAATCTGGCTTGCAGAATGACTTCTCTATAAAATACCTCCCTCGATGTGGGCATGTCTCCCATATTAAGCTAAATCTTACATACTGAAACCACTGCTCTGTCTCTGTTTATGCATCTTTGAATTTGTGCAGCATTCCTAATATTACCAAATGTTTTATTCTTAGCAATGCTCTTATGAAGTAAGCAGTAGCCTTTTAAAGACAGAAGGCGCCTAAAATGGAACGTGTTCCTATAAAAACTGTGTCACTAGAAGAGAAAAGGGACTGTCTCCACACCAGTGGCTGGAATAGGAATTACTAGGGATAAATGAGCTCCATGCAGCAGAGGATGAGGGACCTTTGATGGTGTTTCTTCTGTGCCAGGCCACTATGTATCTGGTTCAGCTCTAAAACAAGGTGATAGGAATAAAGTCCCAAATAATGAAACAAATAAAATCTGTCCCATATTATTCCCTCATTTTTACATGATCAAGTTGCAAAATACAAAGTATCCCATACTGTATGTAGGTATGACTCCTTTTTTTGTTTACCTGAATGTGATATTGCTATGAATGTAGTTATAAGTTGAAGCTGGAGCTCAGGTGCTGCCTTCCTTTGGGCCAATATTTAACATTCCGGTAAATTTCAACCTTACTGAAGTGGCATATTATTATGTTTGTTTAGTAAGCTTTTGTCCTCTTGGGCTCATTGATTGCATTTCACAGATTCTCAGAATTATGGTTTATTTTCATTTTGTAATCAAAAACGTGTGATTGACCTGTTTGGCATCATCTCAGCCGTATTTATTAATTTTTAATTCCTTTAATGTACAAGCAGGCATGACGTTTGATGTTTTCTTTGTGTTGTCTCTTCAGTGTAGCAAAAATTAGAGAGGAAGGTCACAGATTATCTAATAATAGCTGTAAGTTTTATAAATAAGGCCTTGAACACTGCATTTTGTTGTAGTAATGAAGGTGGGTTAATTAGTTTTACTGCTCTATGGCAAAGGGAACTGAGTGGTAGGTGGCCATCAGCTCTGATCTGATCAGTCTGAGTTACATGTATGAGCAACAATAGTTTAGTAACTGGTACTGAAGGTTGCTGATTGCTTCAGAACTATGGCTAAAATCAGGCAGAGCAAAATAAAAGGGAAATAATTCAAAATTTTAAAATAATAATAATAATAATGATAATACAGATAATGGAGTTAAGTTTATTGTTTATAAATTATATGGTACTTCCATGGAGAAAATGCAGGCTGTTCTTAATTTGTGCTTTAATAACGTGTTTACATAGAAGTTAAAAAAATTAAGTTCACAAACTGGCTGAAGAGGAATTCTGTTTGCAAATTACTTTGAAAATACTCTTCACTGTAGTGTAAGATGAGTGTTCATCTTCCTGTCTGCCAGTGATGGTGAGGGTTCAAATCACAGAGGTCATTATGATAGGAGAAATTTCCCTGTGTTGCTGACAGCCTCCGACTGTTGTTAGTGACGGTTGTGGCATCCCAGAGCAACTGTGTTTGGTTCAAGATGAAGATTTGTGTCTCTGTAAAAGTGCTTGCCTGTTTGGCAGTGTCAGTTCAAAAATTCAGCCAGGAAAGTAAACGCTTCATATCTAACAAGTTCACTTGAAAATCATCATGAGTTACATAAGTAATACTGTTTTTAATTTTTCCTTCACATATCTTAAGAGAAATGTGGTTGCTAATCCTGCCAGACATGACAAAAGTGTATGAAGAAAAGCTTATAAACAGTTCAGCAGATGGATTTCTTAACATGCTACTTTATTCCCACTTCAGAGCACAGTATTTGCTGGGTTTGTTTATCTCCTCATGTGCACTCCAAGAAGTCTCTTCAGGCCAGTGCTGACACTTAATTTTAAACCAACGATGACATTGATACATCACATTTTGGAGGCTAAAGTTTTTTCTCCAAAATAGATTGCACTGTCTATCTACATTGTAAATATTTAGCTCAGGGAGCATGCTATGTCCAGCACAGATCACTGCCACTCCACAAGTAAGTGTTAATTTAACTTTGAAAGGGAAAAAAGTTGCTTATTATGTTTATAAAAATAAAGGTGAATATCCCTTCTTACTTTTATTTTTTAAAAAAATTGAAGCCAGACCTGTCTGTGACAAAGTGTACATAGGAGTATCACTTTATCACCATTTAATTTGTCAAAGAGCTGGTGGAAATACCAGCAAACACAATAAAAATTATTTTATACTTCCATCTGTTGAGTACCAGCCACAAAAGAGGTGTCTTTGTGTTAAATCTGTGTTGTATGACATAAGGCAGTCAAGATGTTGGTGAGGGAGAAATAACTTGATAAGAATCCTTGTACGCACTGAAGATGGCTTCAGCTGACAAATGTGAGGGATGAAAATTATAAGTACTTTACAGTTAAAAAGACTCTAACAGAGATTTTAAATTAGAGTTGCTATTTTCTTAGAATTTATTCAACCTGATATGAAGCCAACATTTTGGAGAGGTTAAGATAACAAATAATGAACCTCTAATTTTACAATTGATTTCCTGCAAAATCAATTACACTTCAAAGTACACCATTCTAGAAATAATAGTGTGGGGTTTTTAATTGTACCTTTATAAATTTTCTTTCCAGAGCCTAAGGAAACTATTTTTTTTCCATAGAAACCTTCTGGGAATACAATCTTGCTTTTAATATGTTGCTTGTCAATAAGGATTATAATATGTTATAAGCATAGTTTTATAAAGAATTTGGAGAGTGGGGGATTAAACCATGTTGCTAGAGCACTAGTAATGAATTAGAGACTGTAGGCATAGGAAATCAATTACATTTATAAAAACTATTTTAATAGTTTCAAAAAAATCCCAAGTGCTATAAATGTATGTGAAAATTTCAGCAAAGAGGCTGTTTCTAGTGCTGTATTTTGATACATGTATTTGTCATCCATTTGCTGATATTGTATGGCTGAAGCATGCAGTTCTGTGGAAGAGTTATAGGTCCTAATGCTTAGAATTGAAGTAACTCATTTGAGATGACAGCCTGGTGGCTTTTCCTTAGAGCTATGGCATTTTCATGCTGGGGCACAGCTTAAAACAAAGCCCTGACCTGATAGATAAGAGTTCATTCTTCTGACAGAGCTAAGACAGTCAAACTTGAGTGTTGCCCTTTGCAGGCTTATCTTGTCCCATCCTGACACGGAGTGAAATAATTTTGTGACATACCTGCCTCATTAGAGCAGGTGCACGTGTACCAGGTAGGTAAATGCCAGTACTACTGGAGCACCGGAGAAGTTGTCCAGAGACATGAGCAGTCCTTGGAAACACTTGCTGAGCTCCTTTACTTTTGTTTTGACACTATTCTATCACACCTGAATCAACGATACTCTATGTTCTTCAGCCTCTGTGTCTCAGCAGACAGTTGGGTACTACTCCTAAGGCTTCAAAGCACACTTCCCGGGATCTAGTTTCCTGCCTAGTAGTTCTTGCAAAGCTGATACTTATTATGGATAGTCATAAAAACACCTTCTGGTGCATAGGGCTGTCCCCACAAACTCTCTGTACCTTAAATAGTAACTATTTTCAGTATCCCTTTATCTCCAACATGAGGGGGAAAAACAAGTCAACTTTCATTTAGCTTTTCTTCATCATTGTGGTCCTTTCTGCAGCCTCGTTTCAGTACAGTAGTTTTTATAGCAAGAACTTACATTCAATTTCAGTATCCTCATTCATGTTTTTATACAAGTTTCACAAACTGTTGCATCCTTGCCAGCATCTTTCTTCCTAAAATTTCAGGCTCTCTGATCTTTGTAGTTATCTCTGATCTCGTGACCCAAATTGACTTTGAGTTTAGATCTCCTGGTGCTTTTATGTCTCATCTCTTCCTGAGCCTGAGGTTGTGTCCCATGTCTCTTTCATACTTCTTTTTCAGCATTTTTTTTTCCTTAATCTTTCTCTCCCATGTTCTGGGAGAGTCCCTGGAAGCTGTCCTCTTGGCCCTTCTTTTTCTTTTGCTACAGCTAAAGGTAGAATGTGCAAATTTGATCCTCTGTTCTCTCTAAGCTAAGATGTCTGTGCATGGCCAAGTCCTGCTTATCTGTCTCTGTTACTATTATAATTTCCTTGACTGACTGTCTATATATCTGAGGGCTCAATTTTGCAACACCTTGACATGTGCTCATCAATTTCCTTGGACTAAGTTTGTTTTGTCTTTTTCCGTGGTGCTGTTTCCCAGATGGTTAACAAGTACAACTGCTTAAAACTAAATAGTGAGGCACTTTCACCAGTCCATTCCCAGTCATTAATACAGCCTTGGCTCCGCTGTTTTTCCAGGTCTGTTGTTAGCACCAAGTTCTCCTACTCTCTGGTTGAGCTCCTAAGACTGTCAGTCTTGGATCCATGCTCAGATCCAGCTCATGTCTTGTGTGCAGTACTGTTCTTTTTTTTTTCCTGCTGGGAAAGAGTCCTGGATTCCCATTGCTTTGTTCTTGTCTCTATGTAGTGTTTCTACACAAACTCTGGGTTTGGGGGGAGATTTTCTGATTTTATTCAAGTGAATTGTGGTGTGTGATTTTATAGGATGAGTGTGCAGCCTTATGGAGGAGCTCAACACAGTTTAGAGAATGGGATTTCATACAGAAATAAGTACTAACAGTAATACAATAAAATAATTTTTAAAAGCATTGCAAAACATATTCAAATAGCTTTGCAGGTTAACTGCTTGCTGTCGTAGCAACAATTGACTGTGCTTATTGAGTCCTGATTTATTCCTTTGCTGGAAAAGTCATTATTCATTGCCTGGCTAGATTTACTATACTAGCTTATCACTTTAGTAATACAAATGTGAAACACAGTCAGGGAAGGTGGGTAAAAAGTGTAGTTAAATTTGTTATATGTAGTGCCAAGTGAATAAATTCCTTGTTCTGTAGCTATTTGTAAAGTTTTCTGTATATAGGCAATCTACTTGTACTATGCATCCAGCTCTTCAATGTTCAACAGTTCTCACATGGGAAGAGAGTGAGGAATTATCTTACAGTGCTTTGTCACTTTTTGGATTTCTAATTAGATCACCCAGATAAAGTCATCAGCTGTAAGTAGCATTCTGCTAATTTGATGAAGTTCTGGGCCCACAGTTGGCTGAACAAATACATCTCTTTGCAGAAACCACAGGCACTTCCCCAGTAGACAGCTGTTGTGCTTGGGTGCAGTGAGTAGAAAGAAAGAAAACAAAGAACAACAATGCATTACGTGTGTGAAACAAAAAATAGCGAAACCCCAAAATCTGCCTGCCTTGCATGGTGTCTTCATAAAAGGCAATTGTTCTTGCAAAGCTTTTGCTCTCTTCGCCTCCTTATTCTGTTCCTGGAATGTCAGCCTACTCAGAGACAGGCTTGGCTGTTTTGACAAAAGAGCTTTTTATTTAATTATTAGTATTCAGAAACGGGCTTTGGTTGTTAGATACCTTGTTTAAAAACTGGTTTTTACTAGGTATTTAGAGAAGATGGGAGTAAATTCATCTTAGCATCACTTTTTGTTTGCAGAGTAACTTGGTCCAGTGATAGGTTTTAATTACATCCCCGTATAGTCTAATACCATCGGGTGAGCTTTGAAGGACAAGTAAGCATGAAGTGACATATTTGCAATGTTTCAGAACTGGGAGAAAAACAAATATTTAAATATTCGGCCAGTGCCATATAACTGTAGTTAATTTTCCACACCTGAGCCAACACTGCTACTCCTTTCATCAGATCTATATTTCTCCCTTCTGCAGATCTCCATTATGGGGACTGGCATCTCTCACAGTAACATCTAGCATCTTCAAGTACTTTTGCTGATGTTTGTTCATTATAATTCAGAAGGAGTCTAATACAAGCCCAATGAATTCACTAGATTAGGCCCTAATCATTTCAAGACAGATGGGCACAAATTAGATATCACAGGGTTGAGTACCACGTAAGTGTCTAGCTAAATGTTTAATGAAACAAAATATTAAAAACTAGCTCTCCCATAGGCAGTAAAATATGAGGAGCAGAAAACTACTGAGTGACATTTAGTTGTAATGTGAGTGGCTTCAGGATGTGAAGAGCAAACACTTTTGGGCTTATGTGTTGAAATAAAGCTCCATAATAAATACAAGACTTTATGTCCAATCTGGGAATGAATCCTTTCATGGCTTTCCACTTGGATGTAGGTCCTTTTTATTTAGAGAATATAAAACCCTCTGCCTGCGATGTATGCAGTTCCCTAGGAACCACTAGAAATTTGAAATAAATGATCACAGGGTCATGTTGTTCTCCACAATTGTATCAGTTTCAGCTTTCCTTTCTTAACAAGATATAACCTGTAAGTGCAAAACACTTTTGTGTTTAACTCTTGTCTCTCAAAGCCAAAAGCCGTGTAGTCCTAGTTGATTAGCTTCTGAAGGGCATCAGAATGGATTAGCAAGGTAGTCTCTGTCTTTGCTGTTTTGTGTTGATTAATGAATATTGACATTTCCTCCTGATATGCTTGTTCCTGCTGAAATGTTATGTTGGTTTTATATTTATATGTCAACTGGTTTCCTTTCATGGTATCAAATTAAAAGAATTAACTGTCTGGGAATAAATACTCCCAGAAAACATTAATATTAAATAAACATAATTCTTTAAATATTATGTATTACCAAAAGTGTTTTTCCTTTTATTTAAACGTAAAAATTAATATCATAAACATTACTGCTGCCTTCATTTCTTTGCTTTTCTGTTAAACTGTCTTGCTGGCTGTTGAGGATGTGGTAATACTTTGCAAAAAAAGGGGCAGTCTGAAAAAGTCCTTCTCTTAAAAGGCAGTCCCTGAGCTCCACAGGCTCGGGAGTGTAACTTTCAGTTGGTAACAAGTTCAAAAATAAATCACATCATATAAACATATAAACCACAGTATTAGGATTAAAGTTTGCATATGTGTAGGAAATCTAATATGAGGTTGCACACAACCTTTCCTAAATAGAGGCCTCTTGTAATTACGTTTCATGCCACTTATTTTAAAAGTTTAGCATTTCAACCTCCTCAATATGTTTAAAGTTTCAAAATGTTAGTGCCAGCTCTTCTTGGGAGGAATCTGAAACCATCTCAAGTGTTTTCTAACCTGCCGTGTGAAGGCAAGAAAGCTTTTAATGTGTTCCTTCAGAGCTAACACGTGGTGGTGGAGTGTTAGTGAAAGGTTGACTTCACGCAGGTGAGCAAAAAAACCTGGGGTACAGGACTGCAGCATCTCTTGGCTGCTGCTGTTGGTGGATTTTACAGTTATATCACTATTCCTACTTCTGTTTGCCTTGATCTTAAAACATTTACTTGATAATTAAACAGTGAAGTTTGTGTTTTTTCAGGAACATATTACGTTTAAGAGAAGTACACAAGATAGTTTTTCAGAATGATGGATTGGACTGTTTTTAAAAAATACTCTAAGATCATGTTACATGGGGTATTTTCCCCTAAATAAATTAATTCTTATGTTAACTTTACAAGGCTATTACTAGTGCCTTTATTGGATACACCAGAGAGGCAGACTGGCTCAGTAATTATATCACCAGGCAGCCTTTTCTCCGTTGCAGAGTTCCTGTGTGACCTTGGGTAATTATTTAACTTTTATGTGCTCCATTTCCCCATCTGTGAAGCAGGGAGAAAAACTTCCTAGCATTACATATGTCTGAATACAAATATACCAAACATTGTGAGGCCTGTAGATACTATGGGCTAGGTGAAAACAAGGGCACTGTTGATCACAGAAATATGTATCTTTTAAACAAACAGTTTTTCAATGAATAATCCAAAGTAAGGATTGTTTTTATGTAGTTAACTGTACAATCGGTCTCATTAGACCTAATGAAGTTCATTTTGATATCAACTTGGAAGTTTGTTTTCCTGTGGGGACACTTGGTTTTAGGCTGCTGAACCAAAACTCTATTATTCAGGAGAGCAGTTGGAGATATTCTTCTGAATGCACGTCAGGTGTTCAGTGGCTGGAGGGAGCTGTAATTTTGAATCTGGCTTCTCAGCTTAGTACCTTTTCAGATGCTAATACCTGTGTTGACAGGCGGTTTGTACAGTGGGTTGCATGTGTTCCCATAAGTAACTGGGAGGTGGTTTCAAAAGATGCACTGATGTTGTTAACTACAGACAAATCAAGTGACAAAGGAGTGCACAGTATATTTTCTGTTGCCCTTTTTTTTTATGCCCTTTTTTTTTTGGAAGGTATGTTTATTAATTAATGCAAAGCAGGTATGTTCCACAGCTGGTATGGTGAACATAAAGCTAGACTGTGGAACAGATAAAGTAATAACAAAATATTTTAGGCCTTCATATAGTCTGCTGTTAGTTACTTTCTGAGATATTAACAAAGTGACTGTATGTCTAATTTACTTTAAGTTAAACAGGGTTGAGGCACTTGGGCACTGCAAGTTCCTGCCAGTCACCAATCTGTATCTTTTAGAACCTGAACACTTAAAAATATTTGGCACAGCCTGACTTCCTTATTTAGTGCCTCATGGAGGCATTACGAGATCTAAAATTCCTAATTCCTTTCCTCATGTCACTAAGTAACATTTTCTTCCACGTAGAAATTAAGATTTTTGAGAATAAAGTGCTACTCAATCAAAAGCCTGGAAAATGTCTTTTTCAATCTACAGTTTATATGTGTAAAGCAGCCCAGATGGTCTTTTCTGCAGTGGGGGGAAAGATGAATAGCAAAGCTCTGGGGCTAATCAGAGATACATTGATGACAATATTTCGTACAAAATGCAGCTGTGAGAGGCCTTCTTGAGTTTTAATTATGTTTGTGAAATCCTCTGGCCTTCGTACCTTCCTGTTCACTGCAGTGAAGCCTAATCACACCCTGCTGCCATGGTGATCATGGAGGACCTCAGAGAGGTATCTTTTGGATCCTTTTACTAAATCAAAATTGCATAAAAGTATTAGATGATAACTGTTCTTCAGCAGGTTGTACAAAGCTTAAGCAGTCAATCAAGAATCAAGCTTTCTGTCAATATGAGCCATTAGAGCCGTCTTTAATCACATGTAGTGACTCGTGAGTTTTCAGTCACAAAATTAAAAGATCACGTGGAAGTGTTTATGTGGGATTGCACTCCATCTTTGTCATTGTCCTAACAACAAATTAAGCAATACTAACACAGAAGTGTCAAGTGAGTGGATTCTTATCCCAAATTAAATATTGACTTCCTCCGCCTGACTATAACGAAGTGTCACCCTTTTAAAATACTTTTGAAACTTGGAGAAGTGTAGACGTGAGGTGGGGAGCAGGGATGGTACACCCTCTCCCCAGGGAGGGCCAGCGGGCTTGTATGGGCTTCCATACCACGGGGTGGAGGAGTGACTGTCCGTTACCATCACCATTGCAGCCCTACTCTCTCCCAAATAGCTTAAGAATAGTCCTAATGAATTTATTAAAAAAATTACTATGCATCCCAGTAGTTTTTGTTACTTAAAATTTGGGTGGATTTAATTTTTCTTCTGAAGGGATACATATAAATAAAAAAAAATCTGTTGATTTGCATTGCATGCAGTTTTTGGCTTGAATCAGGGAACAGGCTGATCCGTGTTGCAAAGTGGCTGGTTTTACAATGACCATACACACAATTTATTTGCAAGTGAAGGCCGGGTTTTAGGCACTTTCTGGCTTTCTCCCTGTGTGCCCTGAATTCATGTCACAGAGCCCACGTCAGTTGTGCATCTCTCCTGGCTGCCCACATGCTGCTCCACAGACCCTTTTGCATCTATTCTGGGAAGAGCCATCTATGTCACTGTGCACTTGGGGGGGCCCAGCTGAGTTTTCTGACATTTAAAGAGGAAAGTAGGCTGTGCTGTAAATCCCTGGGGCGTGGATACCGGGAAGGTGTGAGTATAACCTCTGTGGGCTCGGAATGGGGATCCTGCAGGATCAGGATCTTCTCTTGCACTCTTTTGGGTTACAGACTGCAGGGCTAGAGGCCAGCCAGGATTTGCTCAGACTGCATGTTTCGGGACACACACTGTTTATCAGTGCTTTACCGTATGCTCCTAAGAGGTCTTCATGTACAATAGTAAGAAGAAAAATGGGAGAAATGTTCTCATGTCTAAGAAATGTTACCTCTTTTCTAGTGGTTTGATATTTATTTGGCACATTTGCATGCAAGAGTTGTTTTTGGCCTTCTCATCTTTCAAACTCAGAAGAACAGAATGGGCCTTTGCAAGGCTTGTAGGGAGTGGTAGCTGATAATTGCTGCTTTTCTTCCAGAGTATTTGACCAAACTGAAAAATAATAGTATCATATTTCAAAGAGGTACTTTAATTTTAAACCTACTGTATCACCTAAAGGTTTTAAAATAAAAATTACAATTTAACTTCTTATATAGATTTGTATAGGAAAAGATAACTCCAGTTATTGCTTTAAATTTTTATTACAGTTTACTTGAGTCCTGAATAGGTATATGTCAGCAGAAATGTTAGCAGCTAAACCAACAGATTTTTGGGGTGTTAGAGCCATTTTTTGAACGTTAAGACAAAATATCTAGGATGGGTGAGGGAAAGATTTTAGTTTTATTAGAAAAAGTACTGTCTCCACTGTGGAGCAGGGGCAGCCAACTGAGGAGAATGAATTAGTCATGGTAGCTGGGTAACATCTCTAACTGTGGCATGCTATAATCTGTGGACACATATATGCAAATATGAAAGCCTGTAACTAGACAGTTTACAAGACTCCCACGTGTCCTGTGGGCAGCTGTCTGTTCCAGAACTACGACCCTATTCGTTAATGTGGAGGACAGCCTTCCTGGTCATATCCTAGTAGTTACCTGCCAAGGTAGAAAATAAATGCTGGAGCAAAGCTGACTGTACCTGCTGGAAATGGTATAAGACATCCCACAACACATGTCCAAATCTCAGCATGAAAACCTGCTGCAGTTCTTCATTGTTCAGCTCTTTGAATACACATTTCTTCTTTGTACTAGTTTAGTAAGCTTTTTGTACATTATACCATGTGTTAGCACTTGGATGTTGTCTTTGAGTCTGCACCTTGATGTACTTTCCAATTAAATGGTTTTTTACATATATTAAGCATGTACTCAAAACCCTTTTAGCAGCACCTTTCTGCTCATCTCATGCTAAGCAGTTTTAAATGCCACATTCAGGCGTGTTCTGGGCTGCATGTTGATATGTGCCATACCGCAAGTCTCACTTTCCAGCTGCCAGTGCTGTCTGTTCTCCAGGCACCCTGGGCACTACTCCACAGCCCAGCCACTCGTGGCACTCCCAAGTTCCTTGGTGCTATTGTTCAGCTACAGTAATTACTCATACTGGGTTAGGTTTTCATCTGTTTACTTTAGCCAGCAAATGGCTATTTACTACAGAATTCTCTGCCATGAGTAACTGAATACCCTATAAGTCCTACTATTTCAGGACAGACTTAAGCCTTTCTCTTTACACAGTTTTATAACAAAACCACAGACATGTGCAAGACAAATTCTTCTGATCCTGGATATGTAGCAGGAAAAGTGATTACGGATTAATAGTTTGATCTGTCTGTAATCCATCTTTTTGAATATACATGTGTTTTTATTAAGTACTCAAAAGTGATACTGAAGTGTATGATTGTAGGGCAACAGAAAAGAAAAATAACAGTAGAATGAAATACAGTTATTTCTCCTCTACCATCAGCACCAGGAATTAACTATCAGAGCTATCTATTCAAGGAGATACAGGTCCTGCTTTGGAGCTGTTTCTCTGAAGAGCCCCAAATCCCAAATGTCCTTGGCATCATGTGCTTTCTCTCGCTTCTTTGATTTGCCTGTGCCATATCCCAATTAGTTGTACACCGTTGATTTTATTATTTTGTGGCCTGAAATGGAGAGTGATTTATTTATTTATTTGTGGTCACACTTGTGACATCTTAATGAAAGGTTAGCAATTTAGGTGCAACATCTTGTAGAAAAAATGGTAATTTTGGGGTTATGTGCTTTTTTTCTACTGAGGAGTTTAAAATTTTTAAAAAGGGATAAAAGCTTTAGAAAATTGTTTGACAGGAGCTGCTATGAAAAACTTCCAGAAGCAGCTGAAGTTACAGCTCTGAGCCTGCTTGAGTTATGTTCAGAAAGGTAAACATGCAAGTTTTCCTTCACTTTGTACAAACAGCGTGATAAATAGTCTGTTTTAATCTGTGTAATGAATGGCATTTCAGTTTTTCGTTTACAAATTGTTAGGGCATAGCATGTTGAGTTGTTGGAATAATTGTGGCTTTCAGAAGAAAAGAATAAATGAAAAGAGAATGCCTTTTTAAGACTGTTATTATACGAAGACTGTGGGAAGCAACATTACTGTTATAGTCCTTCTCGCCGCATCTATTATATCGATGCTCACTATTCTTTAATTTGTTGCAAGTTGAATAATCTGATTTATTAATGCTCACTGACAGCTTGAATGCTCAGTAGTACATCAGCCCAAAGAGATGTCACTGCTTGTGACTCAGATATTGCTTTCTTAAATAAAAGTGCTTACTGAGTTTGGGTTTATGTTTGCCATACCCAGACATACATTCCCCGGGAACTCCTGTGGTATGTTTTTTTCAGCTGCTTAAGTGTTGCAGCAAGTGTCTGTCCCATTGCTTTCACCAAGTCAGTGTGTTTGTCTTGAGCTGCATTGCGTGATGCAGTGCTGCACAACATTTGTTCATACTATTTATAGACTGATACTCTTTGAGCCACAAAGTTGTGTTTTAAATGACATAGCCTAATTATTTTTTTTTCCCCTGTCCGACTTTACATGTAAGGAAGCAATTAAGCCTTTGGGCAATTAGCTGAGAATTAAAGCATGACTTTTCGTAAATTGCTTCTAAATAACCATGAGTTAAGTTCATCAAGATGAGAAATTCAGCAAGTAACAGCAGAGTTTAATCTTAAGAAGGCTTTTGTTTCTGTAGCAGTCAGGCTCTGTAAGACGAAATCAGCATTATTAGCACTGCCTGGCATGTGTTTAAACCATCTCTCCAGCTTCTTCAGCAGTAATTGCTATGATCGATATGCAATTATTGCAAGTAAAACAAGTTCCTAATTAACTTGGTGAATCAAATAGGTGTCCAGGTTTATTTCCATCCCATTCAAATCAATATTTCAAGGATTTTTTTGTATGTCTTTTACTAAAACAATTATTTTGTGTTTATGTATCTGCAAAATGATACGGTCTGCATCTGGAATACATATTTACCTAGCTCTTTTTTATTAAAATCTTTTAAAAAAATGTTTGCCCATGCTTCTTTATGGGCAGGCTGAACTACAAAAACGTTTTGGTTGTCCTGTTTGAGACATTTAAAGCCCAAGAACACAGTGGCCACAAGTTTCAAAGATTTTCTTATATTATTTTTATTACAAATAAATTTGCAAGTGCTTTGTATCTTCACAGATTAAGCTGTGCTGTCTCAAGTTGGTGATCTGCAAAACACAGATACCAAGAAGTTATCAAAGTCCAAAAATTCAGGCCGAGACACACACCAGACATGTCGCAGGGGATTGATGAAGTCTGGAAGTGAAATGAAGTCTGTGCTTCCTGGCTGCAGCCATTGGGAAAGACTGTTTTGGGAGTTTCTGCTGGCTTCGAGGGGCTGGGGGTTGTGGGTTGGGTGGCAGAGGGAGGCCCAGCTGTGCAGAAGTAGCTGGGGAGCTGCACTATGGTTCTGATGGTCATGGGGCCAGGGATGACGGGGTCTTTGGTAGCCAACGTTGGATCCTGGGGCTGCGCAGGGCAGAGGGCAGTTCTGTGGGGCCAGTTCTGAGTGCCGCGGGGGTCTGCGTGACCCCTGGGCAGGAATGGTGGCTGGGTGTGCTGGGGAGGTGGGCTTCTTGCTGGCAGGGTGGAGGGGATGCAGGGAAACACAGGGGGACCCAGGCTGATGGAAACAGCTTCTGCTTCCTCCTCGTTTCTCAGCTTCTCCTCCATTATGCTGGCCTTGGCAGCTCAGTCCCCCCATTCCTTACAGACAGAGTGACGATACAAGATTATCCTGTTCTCTGTTGACTTAGGGTATTGTAATTGGCAGGTATAAAGATATCTGTGGGTTATGAATGGAAAACACCGCCTTGGTAGTTTCCATGAATATGGATGTGTAAAGTATTGTATCAACGAAAGCAAATTATCCTGAAAAATGGAGCACTGGCAACAATGCTATTAAGAGAAAATTATACAGGCTTACCCTTTTTGAATAGAAGTGCCCCTAGCAATATCGTTTGTCCAAATTGCAGACTACGTGGTCTAAATTTTAAAAGGCACTTCAGTATTCCTAAACCGAGGAATTATTCATAGCATAATGTACACGTGAACTATTTTTAGAATGTGCAGACTAGAGACTATTCATTTTACATTTACTTGGGGATTTAGAGTCTATTTTATGCTGTGTAGCGCAGAGTGAGTTCTCTGTTAAAATGTCTTGCCCATTCAGAGGAGGAAAGTAGAAAGGACTGTGCCTTGCTGCTGTTATCAGGCCTGGAAGGACAGAGATACTGCTTTAGTTTACTTAATTTTGTACTTATTATAGGAAAGACATAACATTAAAAGCCTCAATGAAAGAATACAAGCTCCACAGTCCTGTGTGGGGTTGAGTGTGCAATATGGGTGGCAGTTAAGTGATTGTCAATAGACATTCAAGTCAGATACATAGGAATGCATACTGCCCTCATCCCACATTAAAAGTATAAACATAGTGCTTGCAAATAGATACTTAACAGAACGGTGACTTGAACATATTACCTCTTTCCCTTATACAAGAACACAGGACCCATGGCCACTGTAAATGCTTTTTGGGGGCTTACTCGTAGGTTGTTGGTGGTGAAGAGGCTGTGTTGGCAGACATCAGTGCCTGGAGGCTGGACACTCAGAGATGCAATCTACCTCACAAAACCACCCCTCAGAGGCCATTTTTTTTTTTCCAAGAGAGAGGTTTCAGACAAATTGTAGTTTACTTCCCCAGAACGCACTTGTCATGGAGGCCACAGAGCTGCTTTCCCCCACACCTGGCAGCTTTGCACAAATGTCAAACCCATTTTCATATGAGCCTTTAAATCTCACTGAGGAGAAACCCAAGCAAAGCCCAGAAAATATTCAGAGGAAAAGATTTGGTGGAAAAAATACTTTAATACACTTATTTAGTTTCAAGTAGCTGCAGAGGAATCACTTGAGTGTTTACTCCATAGTTTGCCATTAATATTTATCTTGGAGGAGCTGAGAAGGCAGAAAGGAAAGTGCTTTGGTATCGGTCCATTAGTCTGCAGGTGAGACAGAAAAATATGTGAAAGTGTTTGCTGACCATACAAGATATGTCTCTTTCAATAATAGAAATATATTTCTATTTTTGTGCTCTTGAGGGAAGCGTTTGTGTTAATGGCTTCACTGCAGTAAGAGCTGTGGCATGGCTCTTGCTCAGCCCAATGACCGTTCATATGCAGGTCTTGGGAGGGCAGGGGCTGGGCAAGAAAGGATCTGGCAACCTTCTCTTTCCAGCATCAAATGTACAACCGGATTTATGTCTGCTGTAGGGTTAAAAATTCAACCCTGCATTGAGTTTGTAGAAGAATTTGGCTCTTGAAACAGTTTATAGTTGATTGCTACACTATCAGTTCTTGACCAATGTCGTGGTTAATTTGCAGCCTAGACTGTTTCTTTGAAGGCCGTTCGTGTGAATATTTATAGAGTAAACTTTTCTCATATGCACTGACCAGAACTGACTGACTGACTGACTGCTAGATTAAAGCAGAAATACCTCTTTTCTTCATTAGATCTAACATCCTGGCAACAATATCAGATATAGTCCAGCGATTATCTTGAAATGAAGTGGGTGCCCTGCTTTATGTTTTTGGGGGGAGAACTATTTACAGTTCCTATTTTCAGTGGAGGCCTGTCACAAATTTCCTTGCAGGTCGTAAATATAAAATACGCCTTGCATTCACAACTGAGTTGTAACTCTTTGGTGAAGACCAAAAGTTTATTAATTAATTATTAAAGGGGCTTTCAGGAGGTGTACCCATAAAACAGTTATGAATAACTGTCCCTTATCTTTCAGGCATGTTTTTCAGGAAAATATGTCTTGTCAAGTTGACCATGATGGATGACATTTATTGTACTATACTGAATAACATATAAGAATCTGTGCAGTCGTGTTCCTAAGGCGAAACAGCTGGAAAACAGCGGGTAGCAGAGTATTACCAAAACTTAAAATTCACAACAGTGTCTTAAAATCTCCAGACTTCACAAATATTATTATATCCTCTTATTTTGGCCTTTTAATTACTATTTTAGTTTCCCTGTTCATTCTTTATGGGTGGCTTCTCAGAGACTGCTGTGTTGAACATGTGTGTGTGTGTATATATATATATATATATATATGTAAGTTGGGTTTTGGCTGCCTGTGGTAGAAATGCCAAGGTTTGCATCATGGGCTGCAGGGATATGTGAAACTTTGACATAATGCATGAATTTTATGATCACTTTTCCCTTGAACCATCCTGTCCCAGGCTTCTTTCCTTCTTACACCCCTTCTCAGTTGTGGTGTCATTGCAAGGGAGAGCAGCACTTACTCCCCATTTTCCCAGAAAGGGAAGAGGTAGATCTGCTCCAAACTGTTCTCTTTCCTTGTGCTCTCCTTTCCTCTTCTCTCTCATGCAAATGCTTTCCCACATCCCCTGTCTGCCTCAGCATTCTTACTGGCTTCTGAAAATGAAAGGGGAGCATCCCTTTATTGATGCAGTTTATGGCAGTTTGCAGTCTAAAATGCAGTGCAGCAGCTATGACAGTTTATATTCAGCAAAAATCTGCCCTTGGGTAGTATTAATAGTGTAATTTTATATTCATATTAATCAGTTTGACAGCTTCCTCCTGGAAGGACAGCTTCCCACTGGAATGGGAGCTGCTGATCAACATGCTTTAGATAGAAAGGTAGGAGTAAATTATTGAGGTTTTAAAGTTTATAAAAATTGGCTTAAAGAAGTGACACTATTTTTTGCTTTTGGCAAATCATCAGCTCTCTGCTGTCAGCAATTACTGTGGTAGTTGTCACTAAAAATGCATCTTGCTTGTCTACACCATAGTGACTAAGTGATACCAGTTTGAAACAGGTCTGTCTGCTGCTGAAATGCTTTTCGTAACACAAAAGCAGCTCTAATCCAACACATAGTAAGATGAAGGAAGAAGTGGGGAGCCTGGCTGAAGCCTGGAGCTCTGCAAGAATGTGTGTCTCCTGTTTTGGAGCAAGTGTCACTTCCACAGTATTCCTCCAAAACTTGTAGTCTTCTTGGCACTGACTGTTGGTATTCAGACTATGCAAAGAGCGTTTTTTTAGGTTTTTCAGCCTGTGAACACGCATATTTCATGCCTTACATGTTCCTGTACTACTTGTCCTAGTTGAAGTAGTGCTGGATTGTGTTAAGGTACATAACATCACTCATTTTTCTTTGTATCGTTTTTCAAGGTGGGAACTTGTTTGTGCAGTGAAATGTTTGCTTTGGTAGGCTTTCATCGCTAAATGAATGCAAAATGTTGCTTTGTCTTATATAAGAGGGTGTAGATGAAAGCAGCATACCTTGGGGGGTGAGTTTTGCAATCCCCTCAGTTTTTGGGGGGATTTCGGTTGTAACAGCTGATCAGGGACGATAGAAAGCATGTCTCTGTGCAGTTTACCTTTATCCATTTGGGTAGTGCTGCATTTTTCCTAAGTAATTGGTAATGTTCTCCATCCTGCGGCTTGAGATGGTGGACCCATATCCATAATTCGTGTAAAGCTAAGGATCAAGATTATGAAGCTGATTTTTTTTTTTTTTATCTTGAATAGTGAGATAATAAAGCCCAATGCCAGACTTGAACTGATAAAGAATTTATGAAAATGTATCGCATTAATGTGAATTTCATGTGGATGTGATTTTGTATACACAAAGTTTGTCATTTTTATATTGTGTACTAACTTCAGCAACTCTATTTAAGCACATTATTTTCTTTTTGCAGTAATAACGTTGCATGGTCTCTGTAAATGTTCTTGTGTGGATTAAAGATATTCAGTGCATCATGTTTCCCTCAGTCCCATCAAAGACATGTACAGCGCAGGCATAAATATTGATAGTGTGTATGTCATCACAAAAAAATGGACAAATGCAGCAAAGAAAATTGTCCTTCTCCAAATTATTCTGGCAACAGTTAAGAATGAATGTTATTCTTGGGATAACAAATCATGTCTTCTCTGTGCCTTTTCCAGGCTTCAGATTTGCATCAGCCTGCAATGATGACAGAACATCAAGCTCCAAAAAACACAACCCACACCCCCAGCTTACCCAAACAAATCATCTCCTTTTTACTACTACTGTTGTGTCAAAAACAAGAAAGAGAGCTGTTTGGGTTTCTCATAATAAAAGAGCATCTTCCTGTATCTCCTCCTCTAGCTTTTCTGGAAATGGCTGTACGTCATTTACCTTTAAACAGTTTTTCTTTTCTCTGATTTGACTTTTTAGTTTAAAGAGATGGCAGCTTTTGAAAGATAAATTTTGTTGTGATGTATGTAAAGCAAGAACCTGTATAATATTGGCCTAGCCATATATGTGCTGAACACATTATTTATAGATATGTTTCATATAGAAAGTGTATGTGTATATTATGTATATATTATAGCATATGTTGTTTATACTGATGTAATGTTGTCTACAAAATTCAAAGTATTACCTTAGATTGCCAGTCCTGAATGAAGTGTAAATGGTACAAGCAACTTTTACAAAATTTTTGAAAGAATTAAGATATGTCAGAGTTCCGGAGAGCATCATCACTTCACTAGCACTAAGAGGTGGCATGTTACCATCAGAAGCATCTTTAACAGGTCACTTCTGAACCTGTTACGCGTTAACCTGCCTGCAGCCTGCGTTGCTAAATGCTGTCGTAAGTGCCTGAGCATGAGTAACTGGAGAAATCCCACATTTGGGGCAGGAAACTTTCAAAGCAATGCCTTCACCTGTGCTTTATCTCTTTTGCATATGCATAATTTTAGTCTTTTTTGCTGTTTCTGGAGCAGCAGCCAGGCTTTCTGGATGCAATTGGAAGGACCATGAGCTAGAGAGGGCTACGACAGGGGTTGCTGAATCCCTGGTTGTTCATCCTTGGGAACTACAGCCCAGACTTTTTCTTCCAATTTTTGCTTGTTCCATCTTCACAGTGATTTTATAAAGGGAAATATTACACCTCTGTTTTTTAAACATTGTGTTGCAAAAGTAGCAGTAGAGAAATAGCAGGCTGCTATAGTAATTGTAAGTGTGGCAAAAGATGCAAGTTGGTTTTGTCTTATTGAAATGCCTTAATGTTAGGTCTTCCTTAATCTAGGAAATCTGGCAGATCTTAATGCAGCAGCCTTACTGCAGGGAACACTAAGGAAAAACAAAAAAGGCCAACAAAAAACCCACCTTTTTCACTGTCCTGTAATTATCTTGAATTAAGCAGAGATAACATATTTTAAGTTAACATCTACAAAATTATTAGAGGTTAGACTTGAGTAATAACCCAGACACAGAAAACCCATAGTACAGTAGGAGTGTTTCAGCAGACTGATTTCACAGTCCACACCAATCCTGCTGCAATGTCATTTTGGAATTTCCCAGGGAGTGGCAGTGTAGAATTATTGTTTGATTTCAGTATGTTCTGCTTGATGTACTTACTGTTTTTGTTGTCCTCCTGACTTGGGATGGACTTTATCTACCTGCCCATTGGCAGGGCGGCTGTCATGCTCACTCAGCCGACCACCTCTGCTTCATGGCCGGGCAGTGGGGTGGCAGTGATGTGGAAGTTCTCTGCTATCACCATGCCCTACTGCCTTGTTGTCAGCTTTGGGGAGCAGTCCAGGCTGTCCTTACCAAACGTTTATTTTTAACTTTCAATGAAGAGCTGTTACCACAGGGGTTTTTTTGGTGTATTTTTGCTTTTTGCTGGGGGAGGTGGTGTTGAGCGGGGGGGAATTCAAAATGGGCTTCAGAAGGCCAATACAGAATTATACACAATTTTACCCATTACTCTAATGTGTAAATCAGTTTTATTGTAGCCAGCAAAGTGTGACAGTATGACTGGAAAGCAACTAGATTTTCTTTAGCATGAAGGATTTCTGAACAGTGGAAACAAATCTTGCAGATTTCTAAAAATAATTCTGTATATTAGCAGCAGCCGAAATAATAGATACCTGGTCAATTCTTTGCTCTGCATGGGCAGCACTGTACGGGAGCATCCATAGCATAGCCTTTGATCTTCATTTATAGTTCATTCACATTTACAAATACTGCTTGATATTCAAAATACTCAATTCTGTATTCGTACATGTTTTTGCATTCACATCTGAAGCAAAAATTACATCTGAAATTCAAATCTTAACTCTATTACAGCATCCTTCAGTTCTGCACTAAGGTTTTCATTATGTTTCTGAAATTTATTTATTAAGTGTCTGTGCTGCTGTAAATTTAGGGAGAAAAAGCTGACATATGAGCCACACATCAGCAGCAATTTGGCTACTTAGCTTTTGTCAAGAGTAAAACCCCCCATGATTAACAATTTTCATGCATTGTACAGTATATGCTCAATGAACTATGCAACTGTGAAGAGGTATATGCACTCACAAGTACAGTGAGTGTAGGAAAGTGCCATTTAATCTCCTATTTTGCTTTAAATGTTTTAAGGATCATAGAGTCATAGAATGGCTTGGGTTGGAAGGGACCTTAAAGATCATCTAGTTCCAACCCTGATCTGGATGTTTATAAAAGCACACACTCAAGCAGTATTAAAAGAACATTCTTAAGGCTGTAATTCTCTTAAGTTCAAAAATGCTGGAGTTAAGTTTCTGATCCTTGTAGTGCGTACCATGCTTCCCCCATATGCTCAGTTTCTATGCTATTCATGCTATTAGCTGTAGCTTTAGATTTAAGTTGTATCTTTTTTTTATTTTTTTCTTTCCCGGTGACATTTTAAGGTACATTGTGATGCTAATTTCACATTAACAGCAGAAAAAAATAATTTCATCTGATCAAATTAAAATGCATGGTTGTGATTTCATCTTCAGCTTTGTACTCCTGAAGACTTTTAAAGTTGCCAGTCTGTTGAAGGCAGGAGGGAGGATATCTGAGAACAGTGATGTGCCAGTGCTGTGCCCTCACCCTTCTCCTCCCGAGAGGAAATCTAAGTAGAGATGCTCTCTCTTTAGTCACAATTTATTTCCCTGTTTTACCTGGGGTTCGGCCTTTAGGTATGCCAGTAAAGTAAACAGTAACACTAACCTTTGCCTATAGTAATACCTTGTGCCAAGCAGTTTGTATTTTAATTTCCATAATTCTAGTGATTTAACTTCTGTTCCCTCTGGTACATAAAACTAGTTCTGTGTTAGATGCAAACAATAGTTACACCGCTGTTGTTTCCCTTCTATAATAACCCATATTTAATGAAGTGGAGAATAAGTAATAAATACCAACTGTTTGTAGATCTGCCTGCTGGAAGCAGAAGCAGGTATAATTACTTTTTAGTACATTAGTCCCGTCATTCCTGTGATTAGCCAGGAGCAGGTCTGAGGTGTTTATAACGTGACCAGAATCAATACTTGCACCATCATCACCAAACATGCATCTCCGCTGCTGTGAGGAGCCTCCTTAGGTCCAAACTCAGCTTTGCCTCTTTCTCAAGATTTTAATCTTGTAACTGGGAACCTGATATCTAAGAACTCAGAATTAAACAGCTATTTCATTTAAACAAGTCTGGACTTCTAATAAGTTCAGAATCCTTCTTCTGCAATCTGTTCATTAAATTTTAACTTGTGCAGTCTTTTCCTAGAAGGGCTTTGAGCAGGATTTTCTCTTTGCTGGGATAAATTAAATTTCTCTGTAGATGCTGTGGGTTGCAGTATATTTAAGAATAATGTTACATGGGTTCTAAAACTGGCGAATACAATTATATTTATTGGATTAACCTCTGAACCTCTAGTCTTAAAAATATCTCAAAACATCAGACATGAAGCAGACAGCTTTTTTTGGTTTATAGCCACAGTTTGGGTATAATTTACTTCATTTGTCATCTTCTGTAATTATTTTTCCAACGCTACATCTACTGCAGAGACAATATGTGAATTTCAATAAGCTACGAAAAGCTGTTCATGAGGAGAATAACAACTTAGACATGTGGAGGTGGTTACTTGCATTCATTTATTTTTTAAATAGAAGTTTCTTTATCCTTGTTTTTGTCCTTTACTGTTAATAATGTTATGGCTTTTCCCAAAACACTGCCATGGTGTATTTGAGTTCTGCAGATGGCCATTACTTGGAAGGCAATTTCTTTTGATTAGCCTGAATTAGCTAAAATAGTTTAAAATAACAAGTAATTTAAGCTGCTAACCTGAGCTCAAAACCGAATTGCCCCTCGTCACATGCATTATAACTGAAATGAAGAACAAACCTGTTTTCCAGTGCAAGGAACCATAAGTAAATGAAGAACCTGCTCACTAATAAAATGCCATTAGGACTTTAGTCTTAAGTATTGACCCATACTGGTAGTTTTCTGATGTGTTATTTGATAATTTCCTACTCAAGCTTGTCATTACTACACAGGTGACAGTTTTATACTTCTGAATTCCCTGAAGCTTTTTGCTGTAAAGCTTGGGAAGCAGCTTATATATGAAACCTTCTTAAACTGTTTTTAATTTTCTTTGTTCTGCCCTTTTGGTTGCAGACTTGATGGCTTTTACACAGCAATAAAGTTAGTGAATACGGTATCTTGCTCAAACTCAAATTCCTTCCTATAAGGTTGGAAGGCGCTGGCCCAGGCTGCCCAGAGCAGCTGTGGGTGCCCCGTCCCTGGCAGGGCTCAAGGCCAGGCTGGACGGGGCTCTGGGCAACCTGGGCTGGGGGGAGGTGGCCCTGCCCGGGGCAGGGGGCTGGAGCTAGGTGGGTTTTAAGTTCCTTCCAACCCAAACTGTTCTGTGATTCTGTGAGCTTTCTAAAACACTGAGCAGAGTCACACATCCCCTTGTTTGAAGGAGGCTAATAGGTCTGCATCAGCCTTCAGAGTCACAGCTGATGCCCCATTGTCCTCCACCAGATCTCCAGACCTGCAGATCCCCAGCAGCAGCTGCAGAAGCCCAAGGTTTTGTGCAAGCCATTGAGATCTTCTCTCTCTGGTTTCAACCTCCTTTTCCTCCTGCTACTTTTGAAGGCTCTGCCATGCAGCGTTCTGTCTGGAGGACAGCTCAATGCCCTTCCCGTTGCTGTATGTTATCTAGCTGTTCCGTAAGATCTCCTGGCCCTGCTGCTGAGCCAGGCTGTTCTTACATCTCCTTTCATTTTTCTTTGTTGGTTGTTCAAGTGTAGCGAGTTAACCGACTGTACCTTTATCTGTTCTTCTATACGGTGACCTTCGTAACTACACCAGATGACTCTTTCTTCACTTACTCATAAATCATTTCCTATTCTTTTATCAGATTCTTTTCTCTTCTGCTTTTTTTCCTAGTGCAGTGCTTTATTTTACAGCTGTTCAGCAGTTACTTGAAGTATACCAGTGTCACCACCCCTGAAATTCTTCCAGTTAGTGAGATGGCTGTTTCTTAACACCTGCTGATCTCTTCATCTCTCTCTCTATATATATACAGATACATCTCCCCTATTTAAGACCTCTGGTTCTTTATTTAGGAGAAATGCAACGATTCTTGTATTAGCACTGACCTACTGAACATTTGTTTTATATTTGTACTTAGCTGTTCTTGTCCTTAATGAAGGAGAGACAGTGGTTAGTAGAGACCATTGTGAATGCACTGTACTAGTAGAAAAGCATGTATCCATGTGTATATTCTGTGCAGGTATGTATACTTTGTGCAGACTATAGCTGGGGTACTCTCTCCACTCTCCTAGCCCTTTCCCACTGAGATTCATGAAAGAGAGGTTTTCTTTTTATGCTGCTTTTTCTGTAAATAATATTTTTCCAATCTCACATGACTAAGCTGCACTTCTGCTCACTTTCAGGCCCTTTGGGCAAACTCACTTTTCTGTGTTTGTTTCTTCACATTTCCTTCCAAATCCTTGAGACTGCACTGAAAGGAAAAATAAAAGAGAACTTGTATATACCATTCACTTAAGTTCATTTTCCTTTATATTGCTTTCATCTCATGCTATATATTGAATATTTTAAGTGCATAATAGACAATGCTATTAAGAAATAATACATTTTATTAAAACACACAACAAAGCTATCTATTCTGGGTGTAGTCAATAAATAGCATCTTGAGAAAGTACCAAACAGCAATCCAGTGTTTTGGTCCAACTAATACTCATTTGGAGGCTTTCTTGGACAAAACTAACACTAGCAATGATGAGGAGGAGGTATAAATGTTACAAATTTGCTCATGGCTAGATACAGAAATATGAGGACTCTTCCAAAAAGCTGGCAAGTCCCTTCCTAGTAGATATTATTATTAGGGAGAACTGTTTATTATGGGATATTTGAATTCAGTGGCAAAGGAAAAAAAGCTGGAAAGAACACTTCATGCTCACAGAGATGTTGTAGTATAAGGAACAATAGAGATAACATGAGGTTTACTAACACAGAACTTCCAGCAGTTCTGTTGTAAGAAGAGGCAATGAAGAACTTGTTAATTTCGTTCTGCATTAATACAGAAATTTGCCACTGCTGTTAGAAAGAAAATGGGAAACAATTTCAAAATTCTTCCAGAGAGAAGTAATTGAGAGGGGAGATTTAAAACAAAAAATTTATTACCCTGATGGCAGCCTAAGATGGTCTTCATCAGAAAGTACCTACCTAAATTGTCAGGGAAGTCCAAGCTGAGCACGAGAAGGGCAAGACAGAGGGAAGGAAGGAGGTAATTTGTGAAGCTAACTAATGTGTAGTATGTGAGGTTATGTCCCATTAATTACACAGATTGAGAATTCATATTTGCACGGTTTTTTCCTGCATGTTTTAGCAGTCAGTTTTATAACTATATTGAGATACTGAAGATGAGAGTCATAAGCCCATGCTGTCTCTCCTGCATGGCAGTGTGATTGATACTTCCGATGGCCCCAGGTAGAGTAACAGCCTGAGAGACAGCAGTGGGTACGCCAGTCCTCTGGTGTTTGTCTCAGGATTAGTCCACTGCCAGGTCATTCCCATGACTGAAGATCTCATGCTAGTCCTTCATTTTTCCACTGTTATCTTTCAGTTAGATCAGTCAGCTGATCTAAACACAGTCCTTGGCCGCTTTTTTGCTGGAGGTAATGTAAGCAACACGCAAACATGTGCCTGGTGGTGGGAGAGAGCAGGGCTGTCCCTTTTGATGATAACTGACTGTTAAATCAAGCTTAGCTTGCATCTGCATGGGAAAAAAAAGCATGGCAAAGAAGCATTTTTGCTGCCACAACAAAAGCATGGCCATGGGGGTTTTCTTGGAGTTACTGTTTTATCAGCTGCAAATGCAGAGGTGATCACACTCCTGTCTTCCCATGTCCCTTCTTCTCCCAAACCACCTTCACCCCAAACCATTTTTAGAGGTTCTTAGGTTTACAGTCATTTGTAGCTTGTTCTTTTCCAATCTTATACCAACATTTTTTTAATGTATGCAGTGCATGTTTCCCAAGGTCCCAGCCATGTTTCTGCATGCTTGTAGACCATTGATGTCAGTGGGACTGTGAAAACCTACCAGAGGGTGGATTTTGGACCAGGATTTTGTTTTCCCCTGGTCATGGGTTGAGTGCTATTCCAACTTTTATTCTGGCAGCTACCATGAAAAGCATGTGTTTAGAACATCAGGCACAGCTGCTGTTTGTTCCAGGATACAATAATTCCATTTTCAAATACAAAATGTACAAACATCCTGTCCACTTCTGTGATGAACACCACTTCTGAAAAAATGTCTCTTAAGATAGTACTAAAAGGGATACATCAAAGAGGAACCTTGTAAAAAATTTCTCCCTGTCTAAAATAAACCTGCAAACAAAGCACTGAATAGGATGTTGGTATTAATAATACTTTGTGTTGCTTCCTTGTTGACAGAAGATCTATAAACTTAGGGGGGGTTATCTATTTATAAAGCATTTCTGTTCCAGCACTTTAAATACAGTGGATTTTGTTTTGATTTATGAATGATAGTTAAGATAGACTGACTAGCTGTTTTCTCTTCCTTCAGTTCTACATCTATTTGCTATAGCGTGCATACATGCAGGTGTGAAAGAATTAATTTAAATATGCTGCCCATAATTATTACACTGTCCCTTGGAATGTGATACCTCCAAGAATGGGATGCTCCAAATACTTTTTTTAGAAGCTATATGTAAATTACCCCAAAAATTGCAGATTTATTTGTTTATCGTGTTCTGTGCAGGACAATGAGATTGTTATCTTCATTTATTGAGGTGTAGAAATATGTCAGATGTTTTGTTCTGTTCAGACCATTGCTCTACAGCTGACCATAGTCAATATTCCTTTAATTACAAGAGTTTTTTAATTACAGCCACTACATTTTTTACCAGGAAACTTGCGCAAACAGTGACAGTGATTTCAGTACATGTCCTTGGTTTTGTCTTTCTGTGATCTGACTGAGCTCTTTAACTCCTCAGAACAAGGCAAACCAGCAATAAAGCGCAAAGCAGGGTTTTACACTGCTACATATAATGATGCCACATAGCCTTCAGGTGGGCCAAAATACTTTTTTAAAATCCAAGATAATTCTTTGAAGCATTTATTTCAGTCAGAAAAGGCAGTGGGTTCAGCACAAAATATATTTTATTTATGCCAGAGTTACAGAGTCGAGGCTTTCTTTTAGAGATGCACAGCTACTGTGACTTCTGCAGAGATTTAGGCCTGAAAGTGGGAATTCTTTGATTTTTTTCCAGTTACTTACCCATTCCTCAGAAAAATCACCTTTAGTTTCTTTGATGACTTGTTCACTGCAAAGGAACAGGTCAGCACTGCAAAGCAGCCACTGAATAAGGATATGAAATTATTTGTGCATATTAATACAGAATGCAATTGTACAGATTTCTAGCTGCCACCACGTTTATGTAGTTTCCACTGGCAGTCTCTACAGGGACACTGATGGTCTCATTGCACCAGGAGCAACTTCTCTCGTCCCCTCTCTGTTTCCCATGATGCAGAAACTTTAGACGCAGAGCCAGAGCAGGGTTTGCCTGTGCTGGGTTTCCTGTCTGTCACCTGTAATTGCTAGAGGTCATCAGGAGATACCAAAAAATATAAGAAAGTTGAACAAAGTTACGGAAATAATTAAGGGAAAGCTTTTGTTTTCCTTCTTTATGGTTAAACATTTGGTATTTTATTAACAATTCAAAATGCCAAATCTGACATGTTTTTATGCTAGACACCCTTAATGAAGAGGAAAGCAGTCACAGGACTGCTGGAGAGCCAAACGTCAGAGATGTGATTTACCCTGAATTCCCTGTCATATTTATACCTCAAGTTATTTTCTAGATGATTATTCAGATAAAGCTGCATGGAAATTATTTTATTAGGTCCCTTTCAAAGTTAAAGTGAGTGTTAGTCCTTTTAGAAAGAAACAATCTGCATGCTATTTTGGTAATATTCGGTGAGAGAGTAACAGAGCACCAATTTTTCTTGTAATTGATTTCATTACAAAAAGTACATGACGCTAAACCACTAAAAGACATTACCTGAATTAATGGATTTCTAACTTGGTTTTTAAGTGTAAGTCAGAGTATTGGACACCTAACTATGAAAATACTGTAACAGCTTTTTTGCTTGACCCTGTAGTTATATATTTTTTATTTTACATAATGCCTACAATCCATAGTGCTGAGAAAGGCTAATAGCTGCCACCAATAAAAAAGCACAGGAATCAGCAATGAAAAGCCAGAAAATAACTAGCAGGTCCATGCACCCTCCTTGTGGATGTGCCACGCTGGAGTTTCTGACGCTGAATTGACTCTCAGGTCCCATTAATGTCATATTTTCTGTTGGACTCTTTTTGGTGGGGTGAAGGAAAGGGAAGGCTGATGTGTTCAGTTTGGGCATGGATCACAGCACCCAGGAGAAGGCAGGGAATATATCCACACTCCTCTGCTCAATCTGTAGTACCATACCAGCTATTAACAAGACTGACCTGGACAAGCAACTCTAGTAAGAGCAGTACTGAAGTTTCCGCCTATGTCCAGAGCTGTCACCCATGCGCTCTAATGCATAGAGCTCTTCTGAGTGGCTGGACTTGGTTTCAGGGTGCGTGAGACTTGATTTCAGCTGATGATAGCTTGTGCATGTAGATGCTCTCCTCAACTTGTAGGTGACAATCCTTATTCAGTTCACGGGGCAGTTCTGGCAGGAAGGTGCCATCTGTAATGGCATAGGGAAACCTTTCTAAACCACCTCATCATGCCAGCTGGCCGCTACATCTGCTCTGCCCTTGGGTTGGCAGACCCACTTGGAGAGCCTGGGAGATCAGCATCACTGGCCTTGGGGAGAGATGCAATAAAATAGCATGTCCACATGTTAGAGCTCATGCCAGCATAGCATCATACATTCGTTAGCACAGGTGGCGTTTGTTATGTGGCATCATACGTTCGTTAGCAACAGGTCCTGTTGATGATAATGGCACATCTGTTGCCACTGTAGGCAAGAGGATACGAGGTCTTCTCTTGCTGAAGGCATCTGTAAAGCATATACCAGCCTTTTCTTTCTAGTCATCCCCTACAACCTCCCTAAGCTGGAGAAGTCTATGTCCAGCGTAACAGTGGTCCATATAACAGTAATGTGGCTTTAGCCTATGGGCTGTGATGCCTTTTGTTTTGCTCCTGAGGAGCTGAAGTTCTTTAGGGACTGGCTGAAGCGTTCCTTCTTATAAACCTGTTTTTTTCAGTTGAGTCAGAACCTGGAGTTCAATCATGGGACTATTTCTGAGTCCCACCAGTCTATCCCTTGTGTTGCAGCTAGGAGTAACAGCCTTTTCTATCAAGCACATCATGCTGATGTATATGAAGTACCATCTAAACAGATTTTAAGAAGTTTTAATACCACCTCAGTTAGATTACCTAAATGTGGTACTTAAAGAGTGCACATAGTTTGGTTTTCAGATAAAGCTGTGTCTTACTGTTCTATTTATTCTCTGCATTTTGTATATTATCTAGCATATCATTGATCTTGCCACAGAAAATCTGTAAAATGGATTTTAATGTACAGAATGCCTTGTTATGCAAAAAATATACAGTGGGAATATGAGGTTGAGTAACAAAGTGTCTAGGCTATGTTGGAAAGTTCAGGCCATAAATTCTAAGTTGTTAAAGAATTTAAGGAGTTTAAGGAAAATAAAACTAGATGCTTTAAGAAAGGATGCCAAATAACTGAGAGATGGGGGAGGAGTCAATGTGGGAAAGCGGTGGTAAGAGGCCAAGGGCAAAAGCATGGCAATGAGAAATAAAAATAGCAGGATAAAGACCATACTGCTACCAAAAAATAGCTGGTAGTTCCTCATGTGTATGTGAAACTTGGATAGTGACCAAAATAACCTTCATGGAAGAGAAGTCCAAGCTACTTAAAAGTTCTCCAGAACACCTATGTTTGAATGTAAGTGATGAAGTATGTCCTTGTGAAATATCTTTTTACCCAGCCAAATTCAGTTCTGTTTCTTTGTTACTTTAATTGCTGGGATTAAAGATTTCACATCCAGGTAGTTTAATCTGCAGTTCTTTAAAAATATAATCTCTCATAATTGTATCTAATGAAAAGATTCATTACCTAATTTTGTATTTGAATTCGTTCATCCCCTCTGATTTCTACCTTATTTCCAAGCAGTAGAGTTTATTGCAAAACTTTGGAAAAGCAGATTTTATTAAAGCAGAATATTTTTTTAAGTGTCAGGAAATATCAAGCATTTTGTCATGATTTCCTACAGTCGTTGCTCTTGTAAATTCAATTTACCAGTACATTAAGATGCTCTTTTTGAAAATATTGCATCTACATTTAAGGAAAAGGGAGTTCATTGACTCAGAAATTGAGAAAAGAAGGTCAGAAGTAGCCCTGATCAAATTTTCTTGGGCTTTTTGGTTATATGTTTTGTTCTGACGTTTTGTGGAGCCTCTTAGGTGGGAAACAAAATGAAGTATTTCCTTAAAGCAAGACTTTTGCCTAAAGAAGCAATAAGTGCATTCAATTTAGCTCATCAGATTAATTTGCTCTCAGATTCATGCATTTCTTTCTAGGATTATTTTTGGGTTTATATATAAATATCTGTAGCTCTGTAAGGTAACGCTCATTCTCAGTATTAATTTGCAGGGGATTTTCTCCTTTGTATAATGGGATAGATTAAAAATAGCCAAGATTCAATCAAAAGGCCAAGCAAGGCAAACTAATCTGGTTTTGAACTACTGAGCTGGCATATACACCAAGAGGGATTGGCACCGGGCTTTTTATGTTGCTTCGCAGCTGGCAAAGCTACCTTTAACTGCAAGTTTCTTTCTGAGTGAAGTCCAGTTTAGTGCTCTTATCATACTCATCCCAACCAAATAAGCTTTTCTCAGAAAACAGGAAATTGATAGACTCTAAGTTTATGTAGTGACTTAATACCTGGCAGGGCACTGAATAATGCCAGAACCTGGGGATTTGCCTGCAGAAAGCAGCCCAGAAGTTGGTGACAGCATTAACTTCTAATGATTTTTTTTTTCTCTTTGAGGAAAGGGGGTGATGGTTTGTATGTAACTGTAGCCTGCCTGGTACATCAGTCTTTGGATACCCATCTCACTGAAAGGCATTGTAATGAACCGAGGGTTGAGAAGTCAGGTGTGTCCATGTTTAGGCAATTGATGATATTCTCTGATTTACAAAGTGCCTCAAGCACCTCTAACTTGTTTTAACTTCTTCATCAAAGGAATCTTTAAAAGTGTCTCTTAAATTTTATCTTCTCTGTAGCAAGCTTTTGGTGGTTGGGCTTCCCTTTTGTCTACCATTTCCCTCCCTGCATATACTTTCTCCTGAAGTAATCCCATTATTCTTTGGCTGCAGTACTATACCAGTATGTTGGCTTCAAAATTGGTTTCAGTCGTCTACACACTGTGTGTCTGCCAGGTTTTTTCCCCCCAATGTTTTCTGGTGATATTTTATTTGTCTCTATCAAGATTAGTTTCTGTTACACCCACAACATTCCCAAATCCTGTTTTATCCTTTTTTTGCTCAGTGTTGGCACCATTTCTTTCAACTGTATTCATGACACTGGGATTCTTTCAGATGTTGTTTTCTCATTCTCTGTTTGTGTCCCAACTTCAGTCGCCAAGAAACAGCCCACTTTTTGGTGCAAAAAGCCTTGACTCCAGCAGTTTCCTGCTCTGAATTATTTTCTCACATTTTTGTCCTGATCTGTCGAGATACTTCAAGTAGCATATTTTTCCATTCTGCTCTTCTCTTTTGGTTTCACTGCAGTTCATCCCTTTAGTATGTACTTCTGCTCAAAACAGTTTACAGTGGCGTTGATAGAGAAGCAGTATTGCAACAGAATTTTGAAAGGCTGGAAATAAAGCTAGAGGGCAGAGTGAGGGGTGATCCAGTAGTTAAGATCATGCAGTGCCTGGAAGGAGCACGTTACCTACATGGGTTTAAAAGCAACTGTATCATTAGATGATATACTGGAAGAATGGGGAAGGTTTAGATACAGTTCAGTTATGAAGTGTAGTAAACAGAGCCAGGTCAAAGATACATCCTTCTAAGAATAACACTGGGGTTCTCCTGGTCTCTGGGATAAAAGGATGAGAGGAGGACTTATGAGAGAAGATTAAGAGCTATGCTTCCACTGCTTTATCTTGCACCACTGTGTGAATATCCCCAAGTAAATGTTAGAGCTGTCTGACTTAGATTTTAGTTCAGAAAGCTCTGGAGAGTCAAGGCAGATTGGCAAGTCAACAGCATAAAGATTATGGCTGATCTGGTTCCTTATGAGTGGGACTCGGCCATGATCCTTGTCTTGGACAACCATTATGAAACCGTCGTGGAAACCCTCAGGTGGGATGGGAATAACTGGGTGAAAAAGATCCAGATGGAATAATTAGCAGCAGGGGGGAAGGGGGAAGAGAATGGCATTAAAGCAAGCAAAATTTCAAGAAAGCAATACTGTCAGTGGTGTTTATGTTCCTGACAGTGATGTGGATGGAGGTGTACAGAAACATGTCAGTAGAGACCCCAGCCCATGAGACCTTACCTGAGAGTCATCCCCAGTTATGCTGCTGATCTGCCTCTTGTTCTGGGCTGTTTTCTTTGATGGCACCTGCATGTTTTGAAATTTTACTTGAAATATGTCTGCTTGTTCATGCCTCTCAGTAAATCAGTTTCTGCTATGCAATCTGTACAGTTTCTTTGCCTCAAACTGTACCGGACATAGTACAAGCTTGGATGTAGGATCTAAGTTTGAGGAACGTGTTGGTTTAATACAAGCACTCTACAGAGAGGAAAAAAAGCTGTTTATTATACAAGGACTTAGAAGTACGTAGTAGCACAGAAATCCATGCACTGCAGGAGAGGTGGAATTTGTAAAGCCTCAGGAGAGCAGATGTCATTGCCTGTTCCGTGCACAGTCCTGTATGTGCCTCTGGTAGCAGTCCAGAGTGTATTGGTGGAGCCGACTTGTGGTACAGAGGTCCAGCTCAGTGTCCTTGAAGCTGTTACATCTTCTGTCAGTTGTGTGGCATGGAAAAAACAACAGGGGAGAGAATAGTGCTTGTGCAGGTGGAGTGCAGGTAATGATGAGCGTGGGGAGAAGGAAATCCAGAGTTCATCCGTCCTCAGGGGGGAAATAGTGAAGTTAGGGGACAGCATGAGTCTGAAAGACAGGGCATAGCATCTTACTAAAGAGACCAAGTGCCTCAGGGTTTGGGGGAAAAAATAATAAGTCAAAAACTGAGTGACAAAAGGAAGATTTTCTACCATCCCTTTTTGCTGAGAAAATAATCTTGATCTCACCAACTTCCTACTATATACCTCAGAGGCTGTCAGCTAACTGAATCAGAAAAACATGAGTAATTTATTCACAAGAGGCAGATATTTCAATGAGGTTTTGAAAGTGAAGGCTGTAAGATAAGCTGCTTGTTAGCCGTGTTAATGTGGTTCACAGGGAACAGCCATATTATACTTAGCTGTTGCTTTTGATGAAAATCTTGAGTAATATTATTCTTCTCACAAGATGCATTATGTGCTGGAGTGCTGAAAAGTGATGATCCAAAAGATGATACTTGTTCCCTGGAGTAAAGGATGCACAACTATTCTTGAGCTGATGGCTGCAGGATATACATAACACACTTTGTAAGAATAACTCCCTTGCAAATAAGCCTGGAAGGAACTTTTCCATGAGCTGTGGCCCTGCACTCACCGAGGAGCTGTGGGGTGATGGTTGTGAGTTGTGGGTCTGACTTCTTAGCCTCTCTACCAGTGTGCTGTGCAACCTTGGCCAAAGCACCTTCTCTGTGTCTGAGATTTCCTTCCTGTGGATAGGACACACCAGGGTGGTGATGGTTCATTTGTCTTCAGTCGAGGCATATGCATGTCAGATTTCAACAAACCGAATATGCCAGGCATGCAGAAAACAGTCCTCCAGATGTACCCAAGTGGAAGGGTTTGGGTTCATGTGCCTGAGGTCAATGGGTCAAAAGCAGCAGTCCAGGTCCAGGCACACTGCCAGCAGTTGTCGTTCTTCAAAACAGCAGTCTCCCCTCAAAATGAATTCACAACTAGCCTTAATGATGTATTGGGTTTCTCTGAATTTCAAATCTGTTTTTCTTTAGAAATGTTGGCTCAGGTTTGCTTAAATTTCTATTTAAACTCCTGGAAGTTAAAGGTTGAATATTTATGGGAACTTTCCAAAATATTAAGCTCTGTTGCATAAGTTGCCTCACTACATACTCCTGATAAAAAGGTATGTGCTTTTTTTGTCTCAAGGCTTGCCATGAAATCTGAAAACTTCAGACTGTGTCACTTTAATATACAAACACGCTCAGCAATACAAAAGGCTTAAAATCAAAGCTGTGCTGTTATCTCTTCAGACCAGGAGCTTTTTCAAGGAGGTTCTAATGCAGAAGCAAAATAACTTCCAGTTGTGTCTTTGAAGTTTTTTGGTGTGATATCATGGACATTTAATCCGTGCTGTGGCTGCTCTTAAAAATCGAAAGAAATTGCAAAGTGAAGCAGTAAGGAAAAGAAGCTGTTTGAAAATTTAATCAGTTTCACTTGATAGAGTCTGCTAGTTCTGTCCCAGTATGGAGAAAACCTGGTCACAGCTACTTTAAGCCTGATGCCACTGAAATGTCCCAGTTTAGGTGTAGTACAGTGTCATGATGTATAGAGATTTAAAAACTACTAAAGTGATGACTACAACATATTCTTTAATGTTATCCTGAGACTCGGAGTGTGTGTTTGTGGTTAGAGTCAATGGAGAGGCAGCTGTCCCCAGCAGTGCTGCTTACTCACTTCTGTAAATCAGCGTATTGTGAAGTTACTTTCCTCCCTTTAGGAAAATGCATTCAAAGTTGCATTGAAATAACTTTACTTATTTCTGAGGGTTTTTTTTTTTGCCTGTGTGTATTTGGTTTTCTGGATCTGTGTTTTGTGGTTTTGTTCCACAATGGCATTAAACTCTGGCAGCTAATGGAGGAAAAGAGGTGTTTGCTGAAACACTGGATCCTAATCCCAGCCACAGGGTTTCAGCAACATGTCATTTGGCTGAATAATTTCCTTGCTCAGCCCCCCTTTCTTCATCTATTCAGTGATGAAAATAGCCTGAAATCTACTTGACCTTCTGCCTTGTTAGTAAGTGTGATTAACAACCCCTTGTCCTAATGAGATACAGAAACAAAATTACTGTGTACTATCATATTTAATTAAATTGTGTTTCAGAAAACTGTCATTTAAATGGTAACTTATATTTCCCTGGCATTGGTTTCTCTTTCCTTCTTCTGACTTCATTCCCCTTTCCTTACTTTTCTCCCTTTAGTTAGTATCCCTTTGTCCTTTTTTCCTTCTCTTTCCTCCTTATTTTCCCTTCTTTTTTGTTTTGATATAAATTGGCTGGTCAGGCACTGAAGTGATATGAAGGATACAGAAATACCTCCAAAGGCAGATGTAATTCTGCTTTGGTTGCTGCCTCCATGAACATGTGCGAGCAAAGCATCGGAGCATGGCAGAGATCCAGGGTGGATAATGGGAACTGAGGGATGTGCAGGAAGGGCAGACACTCCTCAGAGAAAACAAGTGAACAAGTTGGCTCTCCAGATAAGGGTAAGATTGAAAAAGGAGGTGGAAAAACCCAAAGGCTTCTCCTGAACTCTGCATCTCTTTGCTGGTGGTCCACTGCCTTTGCAAATGCCGGGTGAGAAGGCATCAAGGGCGAACGTGCTGCAGACAGCCACATTGCTCTGCTCTGCCACCATTGCAGCCCTGTGGCACAGTGCCCTGGGTCGTCACACCTCGGTCTGCACGCTTTGCTTTCCAACCCAACACAAACTTCTCTCTGTGTGCAGGTGCTGCCCACATGACAGATGGGCTCTGTGCATGCATCTACCAAGAGCATTAGCTGGTCCCCATGTGCTTACAGGCATTTGGGCTCAATAAGCAAAGATGTGTTGATCACACAGGCAAATGAAAGTCTTTGTTTATTCTTTAAATATGTGCATTTTTAGAGGGAAGAAAAAATAACATCCAAGCATTGGTGTTTATCCTAACTGGAGGCCTGATTTATGCCTCTCCTTCTCTCAAGGGTACTGCTCTCAGTGTTTATGTAGTGAAATGGCACTAGAAAATGAACATGCTTTGGAAACTATTTATGAATTCGAATTGGCTGCTTTTCTGTTTAATGAAGTCCCTGTCTTTGAGTCTGTGCCATTTAATTAAGTGGTTTATATAATTACTCGCTGTCATCAGTTCTGTCCACTCTGGAAGGTTTGAGTTTTCTTACTGAAGGTGTTCTATTTAATGCTGGTTTGTAAGTCCTTCAACTTCGGAGACAAAACAGAACACAAAAATGCAGAATCCCAAGGTAAAGACACTTCCTGTAGCAGGGCAGACTGAGTTAGGTGGGATGAGATGCTGCTAAGGCTGTTCTGTTTTTTCCTCAGTTGCTGATGTACCAAAACTTTCTCCTATTCCTCCTTTTAGGAAGAGGAGCTGCAATCCAATCTCTGTGTCAATACAGACAACATCTGTGTGCTTTTGGCAGAGTACCTAGCCTGGCTCTTTCTTTGCTATAATCCTGGAGATATTTTGGGTTTATGAAAGTTCTGGCATTCTTTACATGCAGGTAGTACCTCTTCGTGCCCTCAGTGGCTGCTTTGTCTAACAACATTCGTAGCAGTGGAGTCACTAAAGCATCTCCTGCTTCAGAGCCGTCTCTGCATCCTTACCTATTTGAGCTGTTAATGTGTGTTGCTCATGAGAGGGAAAGTTTCCGTCTCAGCAGCGGTTACTTTGGTGGCAGTGTAGAGATTTCAGAGTAACCTGGTTCTCCATGAGAGTTTGAGTGGTGTCTTCCTTCTAACTAAATGGAGACCCCTGTGTGGAGCACATGTACGGTTTTTCCACTTGACCTTAGCTTTGATAAACTTCAGACAGAGCCTTGCTTTTCCCGCTGTAAACTTCTGGGGTTACTTAAATTGTTTTCCTTTTTGTTGTTGTTTTCTTGAACCCTCAGATGTTCTCTTGTTTCTCAAATTCCAAGTGTAAGAACTCAACATAGTATTCCATTAAAAATTCCATAATAACTTTACTACAATAAATCCTTATTATTCCTCTATTTATACATCTTAGGATTCCAGTAGACTTCTTAAACACTATATTGTACCATAATCTTATGTTTCAGCTGCTTATCACCCACATGATCACAAAGTCTGATGGGCAAGAAAAATCTTTTTTCCTGGCAGACTGGTGTTACAGTAGCACACACAGAGAGGAGACAAAAGTTTTCTTTATTCTTGAATGGCATTGGATTAGTTTTATGTAAACTGTGAATGCAGTGCTTTCCTCACTAGCTCCCAGCTCATTATTTGCAACGTGGGTCAATACAGTGGCCTTTTTCAAATCTGAAGCAAGAAGAGGACCTAAGCAAAAGAACCATAATTGCATTTAAACAGAGCTCATTGAATCTTGTAGTTGTTATCTTCACAAATTTTAATTCCCATATGCATCACTAAAAGAAAATGTAATCAGGCCCCAGCAGTAAATTGTTTAAAGGACTACACGGCCACATTTTCCTCATTAACTGTTTGTGTGCGGGGTTTGTTCCAGCTTTTGAAGAGACAGCGGGGGACTCCAGTAAATACAGCTGGAACAAATTGCAGTTGTGTCATCTATTCATTAATCCCTCCAGCTCCTCAGAATGAACGGCACAGCAGAACTACTTGGATTAACCCTGAGGCTCTGCAGCTTCATGTACTTTCTCACACTGAAGTGGTTTATCTTGCCTCTTATCTCCTCATCGCAGCATCAGATGTAACATGGGGCTCATTATTAATGTGATTTCTTAATACAGAATTTTTATAAGGTCACTCATAAGAGAAATAGGGACCTAAATGAAGGCTTAAGAACTGTTGCCAGCATTAGACTTAGGCTGTTTAGTAAAAGCCTTATCAGGACAGGACTTGGCTGTTGGGCTCCAGGGCACAACATCTGGTCAAAGCTTCTGCTCCAGAACAGAAGTAGGTGATGTGCAGCCTGCTGCTGCAGTGTTTTGGATTTGCTGGGTCTCTAAGGTGGTGACATGCAGGTGATTTATGATTGCGGAAGGCAAAATAATAGTACTTTATATGTTGACACTCCACAGTTATTTGAAAATCCCTGTCTATTTTCTGCTTGCTGAGCTTTGGAGTTTTGAAACTGTACTGGAATAATTTACAGAAATATTTCATTCAGGATCACTGGACTCAGTATTGGGAAAAGGAGCAATGGGAACCTTAGAGGTACCCTCATTCGTGGGGGGAAAATATCCCCAGAGCAGAAGGGTGCGAACCAGCGTGTGTCATGATACTGTGCTTCCCCTATTCTTTTACATCCATTATAAAAGCCCTTTTACATTTGCTTTTTAGAATGAACCATACCCGTCTTCCACACAGCTATAAAAGTGTAAGGCAGAAGGGCAGGACTTTTATTTACCTTCTTCCATGTCCTAGACCCTGAGGAGTGACTTAGACTGGCATCTGTGCACCTGCCTTTCTGCATGAGAGCCTGTAAATACAGGACAGCTTTGTATGAGCCATCTGTACAAATTACTTCAGCTAAAGTAATGGTCAGGACTGCAGTGAGCCTTGGCCTACCAGTCCTGACCAGCATCCCTCTGAGCAGGCTTCACACCACACAGTCAAACAGATGGCGGGTAGCAAAGGACACAAGCAATAGTGGTATGTTTCTGCACTGTGCATCATAAGAAATTCAAATTCCCAGCTTTATATAAGGTATCTTGTGTGCTGGTCTCTTCATCCATCACCTGATAGCAATGCCTTGCTCCAGCATGGAGACATCCCAGTAAGTGCAAGTGCTCTGCGTGTGCAGTCCCCGCTCTGCGTGGCCAAGGTAGTACTGAGCTGAAGCTATTTAAGGAAGTGTTTGCTGAAACTGTGACTTTTACAAAGGGAACAGCAATGTCTTGTTCCTTATCTTCATTCCCTAGATGAGTTAAATTATTTGGAATACTTCTTTTTTTGGGGAGGGTGGGCGTGGGGGTGGGGGGTGCAAGGGGCAGTTAGAATAAGAATCTAAAATAGAATACAGGCTTCTGACCAGATGGTTGAATTTTGATAAAATTCTGAGCAGGTGAATATAGAGTCTATTTGGTCTCCTGCATAACAAACTGATTCTTAGAGTGTTTCAGCCCAGACCAAACCTTTCTATTTCCTGTGATGATCTCTGCTTGGCAGACAGTGATGTCTCTAAATCAGGAGAGGCCATTTAGACTGAAATATTCCGCTGTACTCACTCTTCCTTTGCTTGGAGGGAGAGAACAATGGCAAAGAAAGAATACTTCTTGCTATTTAATTGAGTCTAAGAGGCTATAAATACATTTTTCCTTCAGCTAAAGTAGTAGAATGAAAGGCTTCTGAAAAAACTGATTCTTCATAAACCAGCTCATATCCTGCTACTCTTTGGAAAGGCATCTGCAACAGGAACACCTGTGGAAATCCCCTAGAGTAGTTTTAAGGCACTTTAATTGCTGATGAAGGCTTTCATTTCAGGATCTGCATTGATGCAAGGTTACAATTGCAAAGTTTTAAGCATCAGTTTCTCGGGGATTGCACAAAGTTGTAGTCATTTTGCAAATCTGATTTTTTTCGCTTTCTATGTTGAACCTGATGAGCTCAGTAAAATACAAAATGGAGTATTTTTCTGTATCCAAAAATGTTTGATGCTTAGCTTACAAAATGAGCAGTTCAATACTCTTGTGAAGTTAGTTGGTTTTATGACATTTCAAACATTATTTTCAGTGTTATTTCTTTCTCTCACTTCTGCTTTTTTATGCCAATATAAAAAAAAAAAGATCCTCCATTGCTTCAGTTTGATTATAGTAATATAAAAAAATGTTTCAATTCGTCCTGGTTGGGTAAAATTTTTCTGGCAGGTCTTCAGTAGCTGTATAGGCATTTATATTTAGTAATCACTCGCGACCATAAATTGTAATTTGGGACTAGATTTTTTTGCACTGTTAACTGGTAATGGACAAGTATTTGCATGCGTTTTTAAACCTTTTTTAACATTTCCTTATTTAATATTCAGCTCATCTATGTTAATAGTTACAAGCAATTAGCATAAAAATTCAGTTAAATCTTGAAATACCTATTTTTTTTTAGTACTTCATTCAAACATATTTTGCTTTGTTCCATTAGCTAAATCATGCCTTTTGGCAAATAGAGATATTAGTCTCATATGCCAAATACTAATGTCCTTTACATATGGCCATATGGATATGGTAGTCATAATTATTGCGTGTCTTTTGTGCCTGTGCTTGTGTGTCTTCCAGGATTTATGAAATACATCACTTTTACAATAATACTCAGCTTCCTGTTTGTTAAAACTAACAGGAGTGTTATAAAATAAATGCTCTGTCTGTGGCTAATTTTCGGTTCATTTTACCCACTAATCTTAATTCTTCTCCTAAAAAAGGCATGAATAATAATTGCCTTCCTAGCACAATTAAGATTCAGAGTTTGTGTCTGGTTATATGCAATTTAAGTGCTAATGCATTTTCTTTTACTAGGGTAATAATTCCTCTTATTCTCATTATTCTTTATAGATTTACTAAACATTTTTTGGGTGCATATATGTAGTTGTCTAAACAGTCAGAATAAATATTCTAGGTGAAGTAGCCATCCCACTGTATTATCTACAAATATTTTCACAGTCAGAGGGGGTCTGGGTTTGGAGGTGTCTCTGGAGACCAGCCAGTCCAGCCTTTGCTGCAGCTGGGGCTAGCTGGAGCAGGTTGCTCAAGAACATGTCCAGTTGGGCTTTGACTGTCTCCAAGGATGGAGACTCCACAGCCTCTCTGGGCAACTTGCCTGTGTTTGACACTGCTCACCACAAAAAGAGTTTTTTCTTCGGTTTAAGTGGAATTTCATGTATTTCAGTTTGTGCCCAATGGTTCTTGGCCATTCACTGGGCTGAGCAGAACCTGGCTCTATCATTTGTGTTTGTACACAAATCCCCCTAAGGATCCCCCTAAGCCTGCCCTCTGCTGAACAGTCCCAGACCTCTTACACTCTCCTTGTATGACAGATGCTTCAATCCCTTGATCATCTTCTTGTCCCTTCACTGGACTCACTCCAGTATGTCCCTGTCATGTACTGGGAAGCCCCTCGCTGGACCCAGTACTCCAGATGCATCTCACCGGAGCTGAACAGAGGGGAAGCATCACCCCTCAACCTACTGGCAAGGCGCTGCTTAATGCAGCCTGTTGTGCTGTTGGCCCTCTTTACTGCTAGGACACATTGCTGTCTCGTGGTGATCTTGTTGTCCACCAGGACCCTCCAGGTCCTTCTTCAACCAGCTTTCCAGCTGGTTGGCCCCCTAGTGTGTACTGGTGCTTGGGGTTGTTCCTCCCCAGGGGCAGGGCTTTGCAGTTCCCGTTGTTGAACTTGATGAAGTTCCTGTTGACCCATTTCTCCAGCATGTCCAGGTCCCTCTAAGTGGCAGCGCATCCATCTGGTGTATCAAGTGCTCCTCCTAGTTTTATATCATCTGTGAAGTTGCTGAGCGTGCACTCTGTCCCATCATCCAGGCTCATTAATCAGAATATACTCGATTTCCTTGTGAGTAGGATTCCACTTCATGGAATCTAAGCATTTGATTGTTTTAACTATGAACCAAAGCATTTGATTGTTTTCATCAGTAATAATAGTTCTCATAGTGGTTAGCCAAATCTTACGAGAAGAACATGTGTTTTGACTTGATGTACATGCTATTTTGAATACTTTCAAATCAATAAGGTATGTATTAAAGGGATTAAACTTGGGTTATGTGATAGACTTTGGGATAATTATAAATAGAAATTGTTCAGTGGGTATATTCATATGGAGAGCCATCCTGGCTCTTATAGGTATGTGACTTATTCTTATCAGAGATTGGAGAAGGGATAAATAATGATGTTCAATTAAAGATCCAGAGAAATTTGACTCATTTCTTGGGTGAAGACATGTAAGCATGCATTTCAGTATAATCCACTATCTAGTGGTGCGCAGTATAAGTCGTAAAAGATTTAGGGACTGCATGAACTGCACATGAGATCTCAAGGCAGTGGTGAGCCAATAAGCATAATGCAAATGGTTAATGAAAGTAAGGACGTGGTTTTGGTATTAGTAAGTCTTCCTCCGTGGTGTGTTGCCTTACTGTGATGATTACCCCTAAAGAACAATGTTGGAAAATGTGCTCAAAGGAGAACCATATGAATGCCTGAAAAGATTAGAAAGGGTGCGTCATAATGTGACATGTAATAATGTGCCATTCAATGAGTTCCATCTATGGAATTTATCAATGAGAAGATAATGGGGTGATTTGATCAATTTGCATGTATTTACATGAGAAAGAGGAATGTAGGTGAGCAGACATTTTACTTGATTCAGTGGCTGAAAGTCATAGATAATAGCAGATTCAGATTGGAAATAATGTGAACATTTTCTGTAGCATGTGAATTTCTCCTCTAACAGTAAGGATAATTAACTTCCAAGTGCTGTGGAAGATTCTCTGTCTCTGAAATAGTAATTCTGAAAAATATGCAACTTATTCATTCAAACAATGAGACAGGGAAGTCCTACGGTCCTGATTCAAGATGCCAGACAAGATAATCATAATGCTCCCCCTTGCCCTGATAAAATTAATCTTCTAATTAGACGTCCAGATTCCAGAGCACTCCTTGTAGCTCTGCCAATTGCAGTGAAATCTGACAAATGTCTCTGTGCTTTGTTTCTTTCCTCGTCTGTAAAATGAGTAACTGCTTGCCTATATCACATGGAACCTATTTTTGTTAATTTTAATTAATTAATTAAAATCAATTATTAAAAAAATTACTTGTACGTGTATTTCACTAACCACTCCCTCATTGGAAGATGGAAAATAATTGTTCTGTATTTACTCTCACCTCTTCTGATCCATATCCTAGATTAACGAGTACCATGCCAACATTCGGTGCATGCACACTGCAGTGGCACACATTTCTATATGACTAATGGTGGGGGGAGTGGGAGGGAGAACAGAACTTGTAATTTTTCCATTACAAATTTCGTTGACTTGCTTCTCATTCTAGGACATTTAAGTAAGTCTATTTAAGAAGTGAATGACAAGTGCTGTCTTAGGGAAAAAACTAAAAAGCATAATTTAAAGCCATAAGTCATCATCATTTTTTATTTTTATCGTTTCTGTTTGGTGATAGGATTATTTGGATTGCTTGTAGCCATAAATCCACATATAGACTGTGTCAAAGAAGATCAAGCTCTCCATGCTCAAAGCATGAAGTCAGAGCAAAGCTCCCCAACAGATGGCCTTTTCTTTCCATTTCATGGACACTAGTTCTCACTGGGCAATTCATTATTTTCTACAGTTGAAGCAGCTGTGGATTACTGTAATTATGTATTTAATATATCTCTGACAATCCAGTATGAATACTAATTTGAACTTTATACATCTCCTTGGAATCAGGTTAATTTTCTCATGATTATATAGCTTCTGATTAACTAAAGATGTTTGTGAGGCTAATATTTTTCCTGCTACAGAAATAAATTGTGCATGGATTGCAAAATAATAGTGGTGTTTTCAGTGTTCAGTCTTGCTGAAAGTCCTAGGAGAGAATTTCTGAGTTCCCCAAACATTTTCAGATACCATGCTTTTGCTAATAACCTTGTTTTAAATTGTGAGTTTGGCTTTCCTAGGATACATATTGATCAATAGTAAATTATTTTCTTAAATAATTATTTTGGAGAAAAAAAGACACTTTTTAATAGAAAATAATAGGCCAGGTGCACCAGAAGTTTCTATTACAGGAAAACTCTACTAACAGGTTTCTTTAGGCATGTTTGTCCTTTAAACAGTTCCTTGCTTTAGAGGGCAAAATGTTTGTCTTGGTGCCATTTGTAGATCTTGTATTATCCTCTTGAGAGTAGATTATGTTTTGCTATCGTATGTTTTCCTTTTGAATAACTATTCATAGCTTCATGTCCTTATTCCAAGAGGTTTGCCTCAGCAAAATCTCACTGACTACAGTGGAGTTATTTGTGGTTCATGCTGATGAAGGAGAGGCATCTGATCCTAAATACCATGTGTGAGATGTGGGAGTCAGGGCTGATATACGTATATTTCTCTGAAATCAGTTGAAGTGGCACATGTGGGCCTGGAGGCAGAATTTTTGTGTCTGCTTCAATCAACACCAGCCTTTCCTGCATTGTAGTGTGAATAAGTTGAGAAGGTGGTTTGTCTGCAGTAAGTTTAGCTCTCAGGAAGGCAGGAACCCAAAGTATATGCTTTAACCGTTTCCTTCCTATAGTATGTATCTGACAGGGCATCAGGATGCCAAGAAACAACTCTTGAAATGACAGTAAAATAGGAAAAAATACTTACTACCTGTGCTGCACCAAGTCTGAAAACAGGGTGGCTAGACAGAGGGAATATGCTCATAAAGTTGTCCTGGTTCACCCCTGGAAGAAAGGACATCTCTATTAGAATGAGGTGGGTCAGGGGGAGATTGACCTTCAGATCTTTTATTTAATCTGGGATGTGATTTCATTAACCTAGCAATCTGATTTTAGAGCAATACATATATAAAAAAGTATTTTTTGTACTGTAATTTTTAAAAATAGACAGGAAAGCCTTATGCCATTGCTACAAAAAAAACATTTCTTGTCCACAACCTTATCATGCCATGGTTTTTCCCATCCTATTGGGAGATATCTAATAAGTGCACTGTTCCTAGAATAATGAATTGTGTGGGTGTTTTTCAGGTTTCTTAAAAGATATGGGTCCAGAAACCTGTATGTAAAATTATTTTTGCTACGGAGTACTACTAGTCTGAAATATGGAATGTGAAATTCCAAATGGGATCATTATGTATTTCAAATAGCACCTCTAGTTGAAATCTTTTCTGTGAGCATTGAAATGATTGAGCTGTGAATGAAGGTCGGATTCTGGCAGTGACAGGCATCCGTTCCCTGGAAGCACCAAACACACGCGTTGGGTCCAAAGCGACTCTGGAGATGCATCTTAATCCTGGAAGAGTGTCTGAAATGCTTGATCTGCATGGGATTCAGTGTACTAATTTACATGGTAGGCTATTTCTCTGGGATCCCCTAAGGCTTAAGAGAGTAGCATGAAAGATTTGTCTACGCTGATGATGTGATCAGTGGTACTCAGACTTTTAAGCACGGGCGTGTTTGCTGGAACAAGCAAGGGAGCATTTGCTCCCTAGACTGCAGTTGACAGGAACTGAATTAGCAGGTCTCCTTACACCTTGAGAGAACCACTTTGCTCTCTGCATCTTACAAATCTTGGTGCTTTCATGTGCGTAGAAATCATTTGATCTTTTATCCCATTTTTTAGGCATCAAAGTTAAACTGACTAGTCTGTAATTCCATTTCTCTCCCTTTATATTATTTTAAAAGTAGCCCCGATATTTGCCCTTTCCAAATAGCATCTCGCCATCCTCTGTGAATTTTCAAAGACAGAGGTCATTAAAGAGATTGTTTCAGCCCATTACCTATGTATACCTGAGTGAATTTCATCTGGCCCAGCCAGATGGAAAATATCTAATCTTTATAAGCACTTTCCAGCGTGTTCTTTCCCTATTCTGTCTTGAGAACTTGGTTATTTGCCTCTGATATTAGCTGCTAGTTGAATGCAACAAGGTAAAGATAGTGAGTACTGTGTCAAAAACCCACATTAAATACTTCAGCTTTTATGGCATAATCTGTCAATATCTTTTCTACTCTGCTGAGCAGCAGAGCAACATTTTGCCTGTTTTTTTTTTCTTTTATAACAAATGAACTTACAGAATTTTTTCTTGCTACCTTGGCTAGCTCCAAGTCATTTTTTTCTTTAGTCTCCACTTGTTTCTCAGTGTTTGTTATTCTTTTATGCTCACATACTATTCTGACTGTGTATATGTGTCCTTCTCGAGTCTGAGATCACTGAGCAGCTTGTGGCTTAGCCAGGTTAATTCCTGGGCGTTTTCTGCATTGGGATAGTTTTCATTCACATAATTTCTCTAAGGAAACATTTGGTCCCATACCTTCTTTTCTCCTTTGATGTGCAGCTGTTGGTCTTTTTGTACTGCGAAGCCTCAGAGATCTTTAAGTGTCCTTACTTTAAAGTCCTTTGTCTTTATTATGTTGTTTTCTCCCTGAAGAATTAATCAGCACTTTCATGCAAATTGTCTTTTGCCTTGCTTATCTTAGGGGGCTTCTCTGTGCTGGAACATCCCTCACCCAGGCTATGTTTTTTGCTGCTATTACCAACACACTCCAAGGTTGCTGGACAACCTGTGCTCTGAATAATTTCCTATAACATATCTGAGTAGTTGCAGTACTTCATTACATCTTGTGCTTTGGTCAATTATTCCAGTTCCTGGTTAAAAACCCCCAACTTCTTGGTTTTTCATTCAGTATCTGATGGACCTGTGCTATGGTAGTGCCCTCTGCTTCTCTTTTTTACATGATGACTTTTGTCAGGGCTGTCTCCCTTTTACAGACTGGACCTAAAAGAGCAAATACTCTCTTGATGTGCAGGGCGCTTCCTTATTTCCATGGCCTCTTTTCTTAGTAAGTTATCTGTATTAGTAATCTAGTCTTGTGAGTTATTTACCGAGCTTCTCTTACTGCCCATTTATATTATAGTTTTGATACTGTACTGATTTCCTCCCAGCTCCTTTTGTGTATTCTCCACAAGTCTTGTGGAGATGTCTAATACAGTCCATAGATCAATCCCACTTTGCTCTTCATTGTGTTTCCTTCCCATGAGATTATCATGGCCAACACTATCTTCCATAGGGTTTACACCCATGTTCAGTTGTTGTACCCCCCTCAGGCTTTTATTTGTCAAACTCACTTGATCCTGCTTAAAAAATATTTTCCCTGAGCTAAACCAAGAGGTGAACAAAGCTGAAATTCCTCTTTTCATAAGGTGAACTCTGTTCTTGCCCAGCAGTTCATGGTGTGTTGTCTCTGAAGAAGGAAACTTGTCATAGCGACCTGTGTGTCTTTGGAAGGGAGGGAAATGTGTGAAAAGATAGGCAGCAAGATGTGATAGAGGAATCTGGATGGGTTTTGAAATCCTTCATTGGTGTACGTGCTACACCAGCAATACCACACTCTAAAGTGGATCCTGTATTTTCCTGTGATCTCTGAATGTTTGCAGTAACTGGGCAGGCAGAATGAATTGTCCCAAGAATATTAAGACCATAAATTTGTGTTTTCCCTCCTTCCCCTGTAAATCATAAGAACTGCTGCAGAGTGCAGGTCTGAGGCAATAAAGTCTCTGTCTTCCATTTTTTAAATTGGAAATCTGTGTTTATAAATAATGGCCATTCCATCTAATTAAATCCTTCAGTTGCTTATGTGCCAGTGTTCTGATCTTCCCATAGCTCTCGTTTGCATTGCTTGTTTTTCATGGGGTTTTGAAGCTGCTTAACACTTGCCATCTTAATTAATTTATTTTGTCATAGAGTACTCCAGTCACTTCTTGCATGTTTACACACATGCTGTGTAGGTGCATCTTCTCTGTGTGCAAACATCTGCATGGGGAGACACATAATTCAGGAGCCAGTCCTGATGCTCCTCCTAGCCAACCCCACCGAGGGGTGAGCAGCAAGCAGATTCCCAGGGCGTTGCCACTTAGAGAGGGTTTTCCACTGAACAGTGTTTATCAGCCAGTAGCACAGTTTAATGAGACCTGCATGAGTGTTCCAAGTGCCAGAAATATGCAAGGTCCCTGCATTTGCTTTGGTGAAAACCTGAATTTTAAAGGTCAGGTGGGTTGGTGAAGCCAGGCTGTGGGACATGCTGAGCTGTAGCAGCCTGTAGAACATGATGAGGATGTGCAAGGATGCAACTGTCCCCTGCGGCTGTGGTAGCCTTCCAGACGCCAAATACTCTACTGAATGTAACTGTGTAAGGAGACTGCTTTGTCAAGGTGCTACTTGATTTTTGAAGTAGCTTCATAAAAAAGCCTTTAATTAACTGGTTTAGGTCTTTGCTTCCTCACATACAGTGGTGCTCCCAGAAGGATGCACTTCAGAAAAGCAGAACAAATTTTAGTAGGCAGTTAGCATAATTTATAAAATGTCAATTTGTATTGGATATATATTAATTAAGAATTAAAAAAAGTGGGCAAATTTGAAAGTTAAAGACAGATGCTGGCTGCATCTAAGGTTCAGGTTACTACATAGTGAGGCATTTCAGCATTTCCTGATGTGATTTTTATGTAGGGTTTTTTTTAATGAATAGATAAAAATGTGGTATTTGTGTGTGTGTGTGAATAAGCACTGCAAGTGTATTTCACTGTATGTAGATGTTTTAAAACTTATTCTCTATATGTGGAATATTAGTTTTCAATGGTAGGATGAAATTCCCTATAGCCAATTAAGGTGTTAAAGTCAATCTTTCATTTAATTTGGAGAAGGGTGCTTCACATTGAAAACAGATCCACAAGGGATGCTGCAGTTACAATTTTATAAAAGAAAAGGATAAATTTCTACCAGAAAATAGGAGGTTATTGTGACCAAGAGAGGTAGTCGTTCAGCAATGTGCATTTCTGCAAAGCTGTTGTTTTGAAGCAGCGATCTGTGGGAAGGTGCCTGCGTGAGCAGGACCACCATTTCTTTTGTATTTCTCACTGCTGCAGTGCCTATGGCTCCAAGTTGCTTTCTCAGAGGGGTGGTGATGAGGAAGGCTGACCAGAAAATATTGTACCACTAGTTGTACCTATAATTAATGGCTGAGGCCAGGCACTTTCCAGGAGCAGCTACATTTGTAATTCCTTCCTGCAGGAGTAAGAGGGACCATAGGGAGGAGAAGGATGAAGCTATTTTGAAACCTCAAAGTACTGAAATGGGTTTATTTCCCCTTAACTTCCACCTGTGACACAAATATATATTAATGAAAATAGATATCCTGAGAGCGAGGGGACCCCTGTGCTGGCTGGTGGAGGAGCGGCCGAGCTGTTGGTGGGCTGCCCAGGGGGTGGGATGCTCTGCCGGCAGGCTGCCCGTGAGCAGCATCCTGGCAAACGGGTCTCTGGACCGTGACCTGCTCCGAGGTCCATGTGGGACGGGTGCAGGGGGCGTTTCTGATCTGGTCAATGAGTGTTGTGGTCTGTGTGGTGAGAACTGCGGCAAGATGGAAGAGCATGGAAATGGTGGAAGTCTTTCTTTGATAAATGTTGTTTATTTTTTATTCACCCAGTACAGTTAGCTTCTTGGTTTCTTTAATTGCAAGCACATGCATAAACATGCGCTCACACCCTCACGCTTTTTATTTTTTAATATTCCAGGTACTGGGAGTAACTTTTTAAAACCAAGATAGAATTGCTTTTGTACTGAATAGAATATAGTACTATCTGTCTCATCGCTGCAGTGCAGCTAAGGACGTAATTACTCAGATGTAGCTGATCACCTTTCTTGCTGGAAAAAGAGAGGAGTTTGTATCAGTTTCATCATTGCTTTACAGTTTAAATCTTTAATCTAGATGTAATTTGAAAGGCAGTGGGCTAAGCAAGTGTTGGCTTTTGCTTCTCGCTGAGGGGGAGAAACCCCGCCTGTGAGATCACACTTGAAGTAGGTGTAATCCTCTGCCTCGATGTCTATGGAAAAATTTGCCAGTTGGGCTGCACGTGGCTGGCAATGGCTGTCCGTCACACCGACTGCGGCTGATGGGCCGGATGGTTTTCCCATCTGCTTGTACCCATCTGTCTCCTGATTTTCCCTTGGGCTGCAAGATCGTTGGGACAGGACGGGTATTTTTCCTTACATGCTTACAGCCAGTAATATATAAATATTCACATAGCTGGCACTGTATTTCAGGAAATGAATATGTATAAATTATTCTTTTGTTTTCTGCTTTTTAAAGTTGCTGCCTTGGGAAGAGCACAAAAATACTCCCCTGCAGAGTAAAAACCTCTTCTCAAAGGAAACACTAACCACAAGTGCCTGAACTTGGACTAAAATAATTGGTGTATCTTTTGGCCTTCCCTTGGAAGAAAATCACTATTACAAAGTAACATTAAGTATGCTGTACTCGTGTGGAGAGTTTGTTTGGTTTTTCTAGAATAATTTCATTTGTCTCACATGGCTTAGCTTGCAGAAAAATTGAACACAACTTTAGTGATATTTTAAGGTTGCAATTTAATTGGCAGTTGACTTTGGAAAACTAAATATAAATCCAGGAACAGCCTGTTGCTGAGTAGAGGTAACTTCTGGTCAGTCCCAGGCCTGAAATAATATGACCTTGTTATCATTTATTTTTCTCTTTTGTCTTGAGGTTGGCAGGAAAGCTGGAGCAGGGCAGCAGCCTGGGCTACATTCTCCCTTTTCCAGTTCCATTTGTATCAGAGATGGAAAGCAGGAAAAACCAACCCCAAATCTGTGCCAGAAAGAGGGACTTTCTAATTATCCATTATAGGGGGAGTGTAATACTCGCAGGAGAGGGATGCTAATGCTTAAAAACCAGAAAGCTATCTTGCGTTGGATCTCCTTAGGGTGTCTGAGCCCAAGCCCCGAAGGAGAGAGCTGTTCAGCGGTGGCAGGGATCCTGGGGCACTCACACCTCTCCAGAGGCAGATGCTCTTATTAGTTACCACCATTTATGTTTTTGCACAAAGGTCCATAACATCGGTACAACCATGCCACCTTGTGTTAATTTCTGTTCCCTTATGGCCTGGAGCAGTCAGAGAAAAAAATGTAAAAGAATCTTCTGTGTGTGTATGCATGTGTGTATATGTATGTAATTTTTTAATGCTGTTAAACGTTCGCTTCTATCTCCCTGTCTAAGCCTGGGTTTGTATCAATAGCAGGTGAAGTGATTCCACTCTTTCAGTTTGTACTTTAAAATTTAGAATAAAAACATTATATTTCATGATTATATTTTCAAAATATGTTAATAAGTTGAGCTGTTGTGGTATGTATGTGTCTAGTCCAGCATAGGTAACTCCTTCTGAACTGCCATAGATTCCCTGCTGAAGAGTGCATTATGCCTCAGCTTAGAGGAATTTGGTCCATTATATCCCTGACTCCTTGGAAGTTTTGGGTGGGCAGGGGTCATTTTGGCAGAGAAATGACCTGTGGATTTTGCACCATGGAGTTAGTAGCATTGAGTATTTTATTGTGAGGAGTTACGTTGGAGAATGCTTTAAATTTAAAAAAAAATACTATGGACATGTGTTAATCTTTTCAAAAGACAATATTAGTTAAACTTTTACCTCTTTTGTACATAGTCGGCAGCAGAATACGTGAAGTCCCGCCTGCCTGAAGTCCTAAAACAACATCTTCAGGACTACGAGAAGGACAAGGAGAACAGTGTGCTGTCTTACCAAACCATCCTGGAACAGCAGATTTTATCAATTGATCGAGAAATGCTGGAAAAACTGACTGTATCCTATGATGAAGCAGGTATATTTTGTGTTTCTTTCTAAATTACATTTTACTGAAAAAGAATTGCTCGCTTTCAGTCTTTCTCCTGAATACTAGTGCTTGTGCTGGCAAATTGAACTTTGTCCTCAAAGGTATGAAGTGACTCAGTGAAACATTTCTTTTTCCTAAAATCAAGTTGAGATAGAAAATTTTCCACATCAGTGATTGAATACTAACTATCTGAAAGGACAGTTATTTTTCTAACAGCACTTTGTCCTTTGCAATGCACTGATGTTGACTGATGTAGCTGTGTCTCTTTATTGTCTCTGCAAGTGGTGCGACCTGGTTTCTGTGATTTTCTCCTTCATTGCTAACTTATTTTTGGGCTTACTTAGTTGAGAGTGTACTGGATAGTCACAGAATTTGATTTTTAAATGTGACGTTATGCACGTGAATACCCAAAACTACTTAATTTGTTGAGCGTTGGAGGCATTTTAACAGTGCAGTTACAGGGGGGTTCAGTTTTGTTATTCACCTCTTAATAATTTGAAGGTTTTCTTAATTATAGCTAATACTACTTACTAGCATTTTGTTAAAGTAGTTAGAAGTTTCTTCTAGCTTTTAGATCCTTCACAGAGTTGTCTTGGTGCGTGATCTTCACAGTTACAGAGGAAAAAATGAGTTGCTCTTCATGTTTTCTGCTGATCTTCCAAACTAGATACCCATATATGCTATACGCCTACTCCCCTGAATCTTCCCAAGTTTCTCAGTGTGTAGATAAATTGAAATTAATGAGGCAACCTTGCAAAGAAGGAATCGAACAAAAAGAAGAATTCATTATTTTACCACTGAATTAGTATTCACGGTAATGAGCGGACTGGCAATGCATATGGAAGTCTGTCTGGACGAGCTGTGTGTTTCTGCTCCAGGTGTGTGCATGTGTGGCTCACTGCACTCTCCCCAGTAGCACATCTCTCAGCATCCATTTCTTAGCTCTGTCTGAAAGATGTTGCTGTGTTTCTCCGCTTTAACCACATGTGGCTGAGAGCTGCAACACACCACTTCCTTTCATCTGCAGCCCTACCAACCAGCCTCAAGCAGCCTTGTCATAGAAAAGGAGAGTTTATACTTAGTATGTCCCCATTTGAGGGTTTTTCTTAATCCCTGGTGGCATTTTCTTGTTCTGTTATTCCCCTGACTGTACCTGGCACTGTGGTGGCCTTGGGGAGCTGTGCTGAGCTGTGTTCCAGGCAGAAGCCTCAAATTTGTAACTGGGTTTTTCACATTGTCTAGATCATGTTTTCCAGACAGCAGCCCAAATGGATCACTCTTTTGTTTGGTTAGGTGGTACCCTGCTAAAATTGCCATCATCTGAGTTTCTCATCAGTAGTCCAGCTCTGGAAAACCAAGCACTGACAAGCTGGTGTTATTTTGTCCTATTACTTTGTACTCAGGCTGCAGTGCCCTGAAGTACTTTAAATGCTCAGACTGCTTATCAACTTCGTTCAGACTTCTACTCAGACTCCCACTCACTAGCAATGTGATTCTCTTAAGCTACTTTGATCTCAAACGCACTCGAGCAACTTAAAATGCCATTTGCAGACTGCGCATTCTGGGTACTTACAGGGCTGTGAGCTTTAGTAACTTCAAGTAATTACAGTGCTCTATTACTATATCAATTATATTCATGCACTCACCCAATAAATAAGCCTGATTCTCTTAAACTGCTTTGATGGCGGATGCTCTCGAGTCCCGTACAGTGCCATTTGCAGACAACATGTCACGTACTTCAGGATGTCAGAGTCATATGAGTTCCCAAAAGGAGAACTGAATTAAAATGAGGGTGCAGGATACTTTTTTTAATCACTTATGGCCTGTTTTTAATGATGCATTAAAAATAAGCTTCAAAAATCATTGCTTTCTGTTTCTTCTGTTTATCTTTTTTAATGCAGAATTTACCAATCCAGTGACTCAAGTAAATATTTTTCTCTGGTTCAGTCACTTCATCTTTCCAGTCATTTTGATTGATAGAAGTTTTTTAAGGAGAAAATGTAGTAGAGGAAATTACCAAATCCTGTCAGAAGAAAAAGAAAGTATTTTCCTTTATTGAAAACTCTGTGTTTGTAAGAGAAAGCAAAGATTAAAACTGCTTGAAACACACATTTGGGGATTTATATCATGCTACAAAACAGTCATGTAGAAATGAGAAACTACAGAACTAACTAGTTTAGAAAAGTCCCAGCATTCAGAACGAACAGAGAGCGCAGCTTAGTGTAAATAATAAGCCAAAATTTTGGCTGCCCAATCAGGTAGAGACATCTGTAGAGATTAAAACACAGAGATGGAACCTGCTCGTCATTCTAATCATGCCACTTGTTTACAACAAAAGCAGGAATGGTGCTACCTGCTTTTGAAGTAAGATCTGATTGTGAGCAAAGCACAGAAAATGGGCAGTTAAATATAATTGCAGCAGCTGTCTGTGATCCAGAGTGCTCCAGCTATTCAGCGCTCAAGCAGTTGTGTTGGTGACATTTTTCTTTTTATTAGTGTTTTTCCATACCAAAGTCTATTCAGTGAGAAGATCAAGCTGCTGTTCTTACATACATAATGAAGAAAGCAATCTTTAAAAATCAAAATTGTGAAAACAAAAGTGCTTGTGATGTGAAGGGAAAATACAGCTTTGACTGGTTGGGGACTATGTGTGACATGAGCAAAACCCGGTTTAATTTCTGTAATCATGAGCAGTTGGAGTTCTGCTATGTGTCAGCCAGGGAAATTAAAAAGTTATGAGTTTAAGGTATGTGGTACAAGGGGTCAGTGGCTGGCTGTAGCAGGGTGCTGTGTGGAGGGGAGCACTTCCCCAGCAAAGGAGCAGACTTTTTTCCATCCAGAAGCCTTTCCCGTCCCTCTTGGAAGGGCTGTTTTCCAAGGGTTCACAGAGTGCTCACCCCCAGCTGACTCCTTTCACCCCGGGGTTGTGTCCCAAAATGGGTAGAATTCAGCTACATCCATTTGTCAGAATGAAACAGAACTGCACTAGAATGGCTTGGGTTTCTGGTACAATTTTGCATGTTAATTTGGCCTTTCTAGTAGCATGCAATATTAATAATGTGCAGCTTCAGTGGGCTCAACATCCTAATGACTTTTTGTAAATCTTTCCCTTTAGGAAATCAGTGTATCAGAGGTACCAAATAAAATGAGTTCATCTAAAAATAATCAAATGTTGACAAGATTTTTAGTAAAGTTTGACGAGGGAAGCTTTATAAAATGAAAGCAGGCCAAAAGTGACAGACGGGTACGAATCCTCTCATAATCTTTAAATCCTTTAGTGTAAAAAGTGGCATTCTTGCCTAGCTACGGCTGGGTTAATTTTGTGCAAGAACATTTTTTCCCACTGAAGCTTTGTTGGATATTAATCCTATTCCTTCGCTTTATAGCATCTCTAAACAGCTGGAGTAGTCGGTGACTACTCTGTACAAATACAAATTTGGGATATTTAAAAGCGCTTTGGCATTTAACTCTGGTGTGGCAGGTAGCGAAAGCCTGCTAGGAGATTCTGGTGGTGGTTTTGTGCTGTCAATAGGTTTTTCTTTAATGGATGGCTCCTCTCCCCCAGAGTCCTGTAGAAATTGAATTTCATTATTGTGCGACAAAAAAGATTAATTTCATTTTTTCCTGCCATGAAGCAGTCATGAAAGATATTTAGGCACTGTATCCACAGCCACATGTCAGCTCCAAACATGTTTTCTTAGCTAATATTTGCCAGGGTGCCCAGCATTTCCTGGAGCACGCTGCAAGGAAAATGGGTGGCTGCTCCTCCTCACATCTTCCCAGGGGGACGGAAAGCTCACACCTGCCCTGACCCTGCGCACCTCTCCCTATAGCTGTGGTTTGTGTTAGAGTTCATTTGTAAAATTTAGCTACAGTTGATGTGCACCATTGCTTGCAACGCTCGCTGTTACTACCATAGTGTTTCTTAAAGCGAGGTTTTTATGCTAGCAGTCCGTGTCCCAAATCGCCTGAATACTCCAATTTTAGCAACAGAATTTATTTTCTGCTGAGATAAAATGTGGTGATTGGTGCTACAACACATTGCGCTTTGTCTCTGATGAGATGGGGTTTGTAGTCCGCCTTCCCCAGCAATGCCTGGTGCTGTGCTCTCCCTGGGAATCACACATTCCTGCAAAGCAGATGATGCAGCGTCCTCCTATCCTCATTCCTGGCCTGATTTAGTATATAATAATTTGATAAGGAATTAAATCAACTCCTCTTATTCAACTTGTATGTCTGTGCTTCACAGAAGGCTGAGTCTGGTTTCACTAGTAGTTGCAGCTGTGAAAACTGGCTCTGAGTAAATCCAAGGCTCAGACCTTCATTCTGACTTCAGGACTGCAACCCAGCGTAGATCCAGTCCTGTGGGCATTTGCTGTTGCTGGCAAAAGTACAGAAAGGCAAAAATATCCAGGATTAAACTTCAGCCCAAGAGGCTGGCAAATCCATCTGCTTCACACAAGCATCGGTGCTAGTGTGGTCATGCTGGGAAAAGGTTAACTTTAATCATCAAAGGGCCAATGATGCTCCTTTTTCAATTACAGTGCTCCCGTTCTAGCAGTGCAGGCAGGTGTTTTCCCCCGGAGAAAGTGACTACAAGGAGAAAATGAGAAAATTAAGGCAGTAAAATTGCATCAAAATATATCCTACAATTTGAAATAATAAATACTCTTCTGGGGGAAAACCTTTTTTCCCACTGCAAAGAGCTTTAGCAGGTAAAGTCATCGTTATGCTACATCACAGGGAAGATCAAGCAAGTTGTCTTTGCTGTGATGTTTATCCCAAGGTGGCTCGTGCTCAGCAGTAACCCATTAAAAATGCAGAAAGAAATCTGTTGGGTTTGTTATGTCCTTCTTCAAAACATAAAAAAAAATAATTGTCTTACAATGCACACTTGTGCTTGGACCATGCTTGTGGTATGTGTTTGACTGGTCCTTTTCATGGAGGGCTTGGTCGTTGGGGAAATACGGGAACACACTTTCAGTAGTGCTGACTTTTCAGGTGTTGAAATCCTTGTCCTGACAAGGAGGCTTGGGAATATTTCTTTTCCAGTCTTGGCTACAGCCATTACCAGTAAAGCAGAGTATGGGCTTGCTGTGCTGACAGCACTGGGAAGAGCAGACATCCGTAATCTGACAGTTACACAGTGATAATGGTCCTACAAGAACATGTAATACTGCCAAAAATGAAGTGACCTGAGCTTAAAAAATGGTTGAAAAGCATTATGTACTTTTTTAGGAGGGATTTAAAGAGCAGGAAGGAGTGTCATACACTAAACATGATAAAAACAACAGTTGCAAAGGCAGTGGGTTGCATGGAATATGAAAGAACAAAACTAGGGGAGCGGGAAGGAGACAGCAAGCAAGAGAAGGGCCAGGGACTATGTCTTTTTCTGAAGAAAAGGATAATTATAGGAGATGATGTGTTTCTATTATCTCGAGAGATGCTACTGGGTAGGATTTGTGTGTGCTGTAGTGAGCGCCCCTTGACAGGGGTTTAGCAATCCAGTACATTTATTTTCTGATGTGTTGCAAACACCTCGACACAGCAGATGTGTAACTAACAGCACTCAGATGTGTTGGGCAACATTTATTGCTGTGCCAGAGGCTTCCTTCTGACAAGCAGAAAACGAGAGTGGCCTGCAGGCCACCACGGGTGGCTGCTTTCTCTCCAGCTCAGGTTTGATTTTTAAATTTTTTTTAGCTATTTGGTCTCAAAAACATGATCTAAACCAACTCCCTTCTCTGAGTCTTGGTCACTGCAGTGAGAACTTGATGTTGTGCTTTTTCCAGATAATACAGTAGAAGTTTTACCCTTTATAGCCAGATGATTACTGCTGAATTTATTTAATCTCTGCCTTATGCTCCACGCTTTCTTTGGATTATTTTATTTCTTTTACACGTTAAAGGTATAGCTAAAACTTGGTCACTGTGAAACAGTGCTCTTCTTCTGCAGAGGGCCAGTACCTGCAGCAGAACTCACAGGGCAGACATCGAGGGCAGAGTTAGCCTCTTCTACCTTTTGATACCTGCATTAAAGACATCAGTTCTGGCAACTTCTCTAGAGCTCTTCAGTAGTCATTGGAAGGAGAATGGTGTTTCTAGGGTGATTAATGGATTTATTTTAAGCATGTGCTTTAGTATGTGAAGAGTCGTATCCTAAATGTGCCTGCTCTTTTCTGTTGGCTTTGAATTAGCTTGTTGTTCACAGGTAAAATACAGGGAAGCAGCTCTAGTGAGGAGCTGAACGCCAGCCTCAGTGTCTCTGTATGTGAACACATAAACCCATTTAAACTACATTTCAGGTTGTAGCTTCAATGCAAACTGTGTGACTCGTGAATTTCCTGCGTTGTGGTCTTCCAGCTTTCTGGTATATTGGCAATGTTTATAAACAACAGACATATATTTAAGCCAGCCCAAGCATGTTGTATTCTTTTGCTCCATTAAAATAAATTTTTATTATTCCTGTAATTGTAGCCTTTCAGCAGAAGCTCAGAGCAGAAGTAGCACTTTGACAGGTGCCTACTTGCCTGTGAAATATTCTTCACTTCCTCATCAATTTTTGAAGTAGGTATTTAGCTATTTCCATTTGTCAGCTAGCAGTTGCTTTTCCAGAACTGATATAAATCCTAACAATACTTAGTTTGGAGTATTTAGTAAATCTATTTATAGATTTGGTAAACCAAAAAAAAAATTTTTTTTTTCTATTTGGTGAAACCTCTGTGCAGTGTAGGTCCAATGGTGACTCTGCAGGGCTGTGTCAGTAAGTTAGGGAATTTTTTATTAATCACATGAAGTGTTCTGTTCTCACTCAAGTATATGTAACTATTTTTAGTCTTACTGTATAAATGCCATGTATTCTTTACTTTGGTGTTTATACATTTGAAGCAATTAAAAAAAATAATTTTGCGATTACCAAAGTCCTGCAGAAAGAGAAGAAACCAATACAGCCCTGCAGAGTGCTGAGATTCAGAAGTGTAATAGAAAATGGTTTATAAACCATGTAATGGTTTTAATACCAATTATCACTAACTGACCTTTTTCTTTCTGTGTACTTATCGATTAAGTCTGGAAAGCATCTTTAAAATGCATAAACTTATTTTTTTGGTGGTTACTTAGTTTAACCATAACCTGAGATAGAATCAGTTCTGGTTTGTGCCCAGTGGAAGGGTGGTTTGATGTCTCTTGCATTCGGGAAAGGTTCTTCTCCAGCCTTTTAAAGATTTTTTTCAGGGACACTGCATTATCACCACCTGGTTACCATCTTCCCTGTTTGTATCTTTGGCCTAATGAAGTAAGCTCTGGGGAATTAAAACCATTATTTGAGATTTATTTTGCATAAGTTTTTGTTAGATTTCATTTGAAAACCTATAGATTCAGTTGATGTGCACCGTTGCTTGAGATAGTCGCTGTCAGTACTGTAGTGTTCTTCCTGAATTCTAGACGCACGTGTTGCATGAATAGATAAACATGAGCACGGATTTATTTCATTTTTGTATCCTTTATTAAACAGATATCAGACACAGATAGCATTTGAAGACACAGCTTGCTGCAAATTCAGTGTAGGCAGAGAGGATATCTGTTCCAGGCCTCTGGAAGAAAGCCATCCATCTCAGTGGGGGTTTGTCACCTGCTGATGGATGCAGAGATAGATGCCTGAAGGGTCTTGTGAGTAGCCATGAAAGCAGCAAAGTTTGTTCTGCCTACAAACCTGGCAGACCATTTGGAGATCCTTATTAAATTTTCCTGCATCATTACCCGGACAAGTATAAGCAGCATTGCTGTAGCAGGGTGGAGCGGCACAAAATCATCACCGGCTGCACCTTTGCAAGACTATTCATTTCACCCCACAGTTGCTTGGATTTTAGTATTGAAATGAGTAATTTCACTCTTGCTGCTCCTAGTATTGCCATATTGTGTACAAAAAGCTAATATTTGCTTTCTTTTGAGAACATTTTAATATGAAAATCGTTGGAAGAAAATACAGCATAACATCAAGAACACGCACATGCACAGGGATTTATGGTGTAAGGGTGGGCGCTGCTGTGTTTCTGGAGATCACTTGCGCTCTTGCACACATCTTTGTGTCATCTGTCCTTGTGCTCTCCGCATTTGCAGCAGCGTTCAGCTCATGCTAAGCCCTGCTTTGCATGCACAACTGCATTGCACGCCACAATCAATCACTGTTAGCCTTTTCCATTATTTCCCAGTGTTTGAATTATACATGGGGAGATGTAGGAGGAAAAAGGAGCAAGAACAAAAGGCGGCTTTCTGTTCTCAAGTGAAGCTTTATTTAAAACCCTATCCATAATCTGTAACAACCCATTAAGGTAAAGAAGTTGGTCATGAACAAGCAAAAACTAGCTCTTCCTCATGCTGTAATACCTAACAGTGGCAGTTGCTGAGTTTTGGCAATACTGTTGCTTTTTGCTCCCTCTCTGTGCATCTTTTCCATCAGCTCTGGGATGACAGGCTGCAGCCACCGTCTGCCAGGGGCTTGAGCCTGTCTTTGGAAAGGTGTCAGCCTGGGCTCCAGCTGCCTGTTGGTTTTGCTGATCTCATACAAAAGTTCACCCCACAGCGTGCTGTTTCACTCAGCCGTGTGCCGGGCGGATGATTTCCAAGGTGACAGCTCTGCCCCCAGAAAATGGATGTTTGGCGGATGGAGGGGTTTTGCATTTGCAAATGACCAAAGTAGGTTTTGATTTGGAGAAGTGGAAGACACAACCAGAAAATACAGAAAGAAAAAAGTATGGTCCAAGGTGACTTTTGGAGGGGTGTTGGAAGATGGTTAGCCCCTGTGTTTGATTAACCTGAAAAGGGGAAAAGTCACCAGTTTGATTAAAGCTGCCACCCTTGCTCAGGCCAACCAGCCTCAATTTACAGCTCTGGAAAATCTGCATCACAGAATTTTGTGTGTTGGATAGTGGAGGGGATGGGAACAGAGTAAGGATCTTGAATTAGATCACACACCTCTTTAATTGTGTGTAATTCTGGTGTGTTGTCGCTCCCCACCCCTTTTATTCCTCCTCGACTCGCTTCCACTTTTCAGCCAGTGCAGGAAATACAAAGTAAGATTGCAATCCTTTTGGACGGGGTACATGTTTGTGTTTGTAATTCTGTGATAACACCTTGGGCACCGAATAAATAACTCCTAAATACCGCCTTGCTGTACAGCTCTGCCTGTATACTAATAAGTTCCTTATTTGTTCAGGAGTTAAGGTGAGTGATCCATCATATAAGTGCTTCAGGGCCAGCTGGAGAGCGCAGCAGATATTTACAGTGGTCCCCCGTGAAATTAGCTGCAACCTGATAGACGGTCCTGCTGCTGAGGGTGCTGGTCCTTTGTAAAACCTGACTCCAGGAGACAAGGGATAATGCAGTTGTCGTAAAAACCATTTGTCGGATACGATTGCCAGCCACGACGGGGGGTTTTGAACAGTCCTGTTAAGGCTGAGTGATGCAGGGATGCACGCAGCATCTATAAGTTAGCTGTTAGTTGCACTGTTTGTGAAGGATTTGCTAATTATGTGTTTTGAGTTCAGTTCAGTGCCTGCCTGCTGACACCTTATTTATAGCTGCTGCTTTGGCTCTGGTATTTATGGCTTAGGCACCTCAGGGAAGTGCAGGGCAGTTCCTGGGGTTCAAATGAAATTTTGCAGCCTTGATCCTTCAGGCAGAACTGGGATAAAGCCAGAGATGTCACAGGGCTTGGCACAAATTGCATGCTTTTAATTATTTTGGTGAGGGGGGAGGGGTCCAAGTAGGATTTTCATTTTGCTTTTACTTTTTCCCTGTGATTACAGGCCTCATTACAGTTGAACATCACTAATAAAAGCCTGTTGACCATCTAGCATAACATTTTCTAACTAGATAAGGTCAGTCATCCTCTTAGCGGCTTCATGGGGCAGCGTGTGGAGCAGTGGCATTGCTGACCCTATTGCTGACGCTTGGAATCTCCGAGCATCGAGCCTCGGCTGTCCCTGCGCTGCCACCAGCAAACTTCTGCTTGGCCCAAAGCGTGGGGTGGATCCTGCAGCAGGTCGGTACCCAACTGACTCACTCAAAAGCCTTTAGTGTCATAAACTTCACGTCTTTAATATCTTTGGCACTGTGATTGTGGAGGGGTTTATTTGTCTGAAATTACTAAGAGGATGAATCCTTTTATTTCCACCACCACGACCACCACCCCCACACCCCCCCGTGCAATCACTTTTGCAAACTGTGTTTTACATTGAAATTTGATATCGTTCCATAATGGGAAATGCAAAGCTGTAGAAGATTTCTAATGGATCTGTAGAAGATCTGTCTTACAGATCACAGAATTTGGGACACATCTTAATGAAGCAGACTACACACATCTCACTGTAAAACTTTTAGTAGCTTTCATTTGTTTGTAAACTTTTATCCAGCTCTTCCTTAGAAAAGTTTATGTATTGTTATTTTGAAGGAATACCCTCATGTTTCCCAATGAAAAGTGTACAACTTCTTCCTGAATGCCCCAGGTTCATGTGAGCAGCTTTTGTTAACCGAGGCGGGTATTATTCTGGGCTTGGAAGGGTTGTGATATCCTCTGGCTCCCCTTCTGCTGGCCATTTGACCCTACAGAAATCCACCGCTTTGTTCCAAAATCGCTCAGCACAGTTGCTGAGCTAAACGAAACCAAGCTAGTTACTGCCTTGGGTCAGAGTAGCTCGGATCTCCTAGGAAAGCCTCCGGTTCAAAGGAGAGAAATAGAAATTGCCCCTAAATTTTAGCTCTGCTGTAGAGGTCTAGGAATTGGGGAAAACATGTTCAGCAACAGATTGGAGGAGGGCGGGGGAATAGGTATAATTCCTATTTGAAAGCAGCAACTTCTGGGTTTAGTTTATACGACCTGTGCTTTTCAGCAAGGGAATGCTGCGTGCTTGCCATGGTCTGAGCGGGGGGCTGCGCGTTGTCTGCTCCGTGTGACATCTCTAAACCTCGCGCTGAGCTAGACCCATCCTCTTGTTGCTCAGCTTATGTAGCAGCTGGTTGGAGCTGTTGTTGAGATTTCTTTTCCTCTTGCATACAGACCATAGTGTAGGCATTTTTTTCTTGTTGTGTCGCTGCAACACTGCACAGGAGGCTCAACTACTGCAGAATGCCCAAGCCCGTCTGCAAAGGAGTTTGCACATGTGGTTTTCTGCACTTTAATTATCCTGGTGGCATATGGAAATTTCTAACCAGAAAAAAATAAACTGTTTTCAACATATTTCTACTTCTAGCATATGCAATGGCTGAGTGGGTTGTTCAGGTGAAACTACATATGGGAGTGATGCCAAGAAATCGACGTTTGAATTGAAATGGAGATTCCCTTTGTATTAAGATTATTTTTCACATGGACAAGAAATTAATCAAGTGGCACTAGGATAGCACAAAGGTGGGAGCACTCACCATTTCCGCTGCAGTATTGATGAGGCAATGTCAGAGCAGTCTGGAAGATGGAGAGGCTGCCCAAAAGGCTTTCCACTTTTCAGTAATTAACTTTTGCTACCTGACGCATGAAACTTCCTTCCAGCTCATTTTCCTACCTGGAAAACACTCTTAGCCATTTTTTATATAGCTGAGTCAGAACATCTGCATGAACCTGTTAGTCTGTAAGTGTATCCCAAATATGATGAATACAATATGATTAATGGTAAACAAGATTGAGTTGTATATACATACTCACTGATTAGACAGGAAAATAGGATCTAACCAGAAATACAATATGGTTCTCTGCATCAAATACAAAATCTTAAAATACAGCCAGGTAGGAATTGTTTCATGATGAAAATTAAGCTATGATCTTACCAAGATGTGAAGCAATTTCTACGTATTTGTAAGAATCCAATGTTTCTTTTAATCTATGTTAAAAGTAGGAGATCTTTTAATTTTAGAGCGGAAAAAAGCATTATGTTGAGATGATTAACGAATTATGAGACCTTGAGTTTTCAGAATGGTTATTTTTAGGTTCGTGCTTTACAGAACTGACTTTTGCAGAAGAATTTTGTTGACTGAAAGAAGGGGCAAGCGCAGCTCATTTGTAGGAAACACAGCACTGAGGGGATTCGGGGATGAAGCCTGTATAATGTGTAGGCTGCTCAGTCCTGTGTACCTTGCGAGACATTTGAGGAAATTAGGTGGATATCTTAAAAGTGCGCATGTATTTTGCAAGGTATTGTTGAGTGATAGGCAGTTTATTTCAGTTGCAGGCAGTTAGCCCAGTAAATTGCCAAAATTGTGTATTTTGGAAATTATAATGGCATTTTCTCTAATCTGCGTAGCTTTGGCTAAAGGAAAGCGTGTAGCTATTTAAACATTTCAATAATCTATAAAGGAGTAAAGGATGAGCACAATTAGCTTAGCCTTCCACAAAATCTTTGGTGAAGGTCGGATGTTGTTGGAGAAGCTGAAAAAGCATGAGACGTGGTGCCTTGGATTAGAAACCAGCTGAGGACAGGTGCCAACCATTGGGACCCAGCAAAAGGTCCATCTCAGCAAAAGGTTTTACAGTGATCCCACCTCAGTTAAGGTTGTTTGGATCATTTTTGTTTGGAAAACTGTTGTTTTCAGTACCTGATTTGTCCCTCCTTTTCTGTGCATGGTGGTTTGGGGAGCATCGAGCAAGGAAAGGGCTTCAGCCCCTGCAGTTCCTGCAGTTCGTCTCACTGCTCAGGCATGAATATAATGTGAATGTCTCGTGAATGTCTCGTGCTTGGTTTTATTGTTTCTTATCTTATAGATAAGCAGCGGATAATTAGATCTATTTATATGGCTTTAGATTCGAGTTGGTGGATCACTTGGAGGGCACACGGAGGCAGCGTTTCATGATCTTGAAGGTCACGCACCACTTTTTAGCCATATTCCTGGCAACTGGGAAGCAAGAGACTCCTTTATCCTCCGTCATTTTTCTCAGTCTTGCCTATTCCACAGGCTATAATCAAAGTTTTAGTTGCATTGCCCGAGGGGTATGTGCACAGCATGTGAAATCGGAAATCAGGAGACACATGGCTGGCCTCGACAGGAGGAGCTGAGGCAGATGGGCACAGAGGGCAGCTACATTAATGATAAAAACATCACATATATGCCCTGAAAACTACTGGAGACTTATTGTTTAGGATCTAAAGTCCCTGTAAGGCAAGTGGAAATGCATGGTCTATAAATGAGAAAGAAGCTGCATGCGGTGTGAGTTGCTAGTGGAGAGTAAATATAGATCTGTGGTTTTCTTTATCCCGCTTTTTGCACTGTTCTGAGTAATTCTGTTTCTTCCTGGAGATTATTGAAGCTCAAAAATACTAGCTCTTGCTTAATTATTATGTGAGTTCAAGCTTGAGCGCTGTTGAAAAGAAGATGGGAAGGGATTTTTTGAGTTGTTTTTTGTTTGTTTGTTTGTTTTTTAAATCGGTCCACCCAGGTAAGTACCGAATTTCTTGACCTGCAGTGGCTCTGAACACATTTCTGCTCAAACGGTACAGTAGACCTCTGCCCTCCGTCAGTCGGGCATCACAGGAGTGCTATTGTACACCCTCCGCTTGTGACAGGGCATCCAGACCTAGCAAAAAGCAACTGTGTGGGTTGATGGAACATCCCTCCCACACGACTAGGAATCACCTGCAAAGGCAGGACTGGTCTGAGCTGTTATTCCATTCTCAGTTCGATACCCGGGTAAAGGACAGGACACGGCTGCTTCAAACCTGGGACTGAAAGACGCTGCCGGTGCAGGGCTGATGCTCTTCACATAGGCATTTTCCCCAGCTCTTGTGGCTGAGCCTGCGAAAAGCAGGGTGTGAAGAGCTGCACCCGCCCGGGCATGGTGCAGCCCAGCTAGCCAGGTTATTCCCTTTCTAATTAAGGTTCCTGGGGATCTTTTTCCCTGCAGCTTCACAGTGGTCCCAGCTGGTGCAGCCCACCTCCTCCTTCTGCGGCCCACCTCCAAGATGAGATTAGACCGATTTCCTACTGCACAGACTTCTGTTTATTGCCAATGAGCTGCCACAAGCCCTACCTGTGCGGGAATTAACGCAGCTTTTAGCCCTCTGGGGTTTAATGCTTTTAGGCCAAATGCTAAGAGGACAGTGTTGGTCTCTCTGAAGAGAATGATGATGGTTTTGAAGTCACCATTCTGCCAGTTTTCTTCTTTTTCCCTACGGGAAACTTCACATCAGATGTGATAGAAAGCTGAGATGAGGCAGTGAAACTATCTGCCCCTCCTGCCGTGGTGGCACCACAAGGTGCCTGACGGTGCTTTTCAGGCCATGGAACAGGCTGCAAGAGACGTTGGGATAAATACCTGCAAAGGACACGGGCAGACCTTTTAGGTGAGAGAAGAGGCCTGTGTGGGATGGAGAAGCAGGTGCAGGGTCTGTGTGGAAATATTGGCGATGTGTGTGTTTGCAGGTGGGGTTATGCAGAAGTAAGCCTGCGGAGAGGCAAGGCGCTGGTCAGAGACAGGAGAGGAGCGGGAAGAGGAGAGGGATGAAGGGGTCTTCAGAGGTGGCTGCAATTGGAGAATCAAAGCAGAAAACGGAGAGAAGTGGTGTCTCGTCAGCCTAGAAGCAGCACTGAGCTGGCTGTGCTGGAGCCAGGGAGAGGGATGAAAGAAGCTCACTCACTGTCTGCGCTGCCACTGGAAAACGCTGCTAGGGACTCATCAGAAGCTGCTTCGATGGTGAGCCTGGGGCAGAGGCTGCGCTGGAGGAGGTGTAGTGTGGAGCTGGGGGGAAGGAAACCTCTGGCAGTGATGGCAGGCGGCACCTTCAGTGAGCTTGCAGGTGAGACAGGAACGCAGTGGTAGCCATAAAAATCATCAAGGGTAGTGATGGGGTTTTAGAGGGGCGTCACAAAGATGTGCTGTGAAAGAAAGGAGCCGGAGAAGCGTAGGGATGAGGTGATAACAAATAAAAGATGTTTCAAAAAAGGCACTGGAGTAGAAAGACAGGTCCGCAGGAGGCAGCACGTGAGCAACGTTCGCACACGGGCAAATGGGGAAGCAATGGGTACAGTGTGGGAGGAGGGAGTCTCACTTGTCTGAGAGACTGTGCAAAGAGCTATGGAAAAGGTGGGGGAGGACTGGGAAAGGCAGCGGGAAGGCACGTGTGGAAGGACAGCTGCTCAGGAGGAAGAGTCTGGGCCAGGGACTTCTGGTGTTTAAGAGTGTGAGGTGAGGGCAGGGTGGAGGTGTGATTTCTCACCAAGGGACAAGCAAAAATTCAGGGTCAAGGAGGGTGGTGAGGGGGGAGAGGAAGGGCAGCGGTTACACGTGCTGATGGCCTGAAAGCTGTGGGGCGTGAGAGACTTGGAAAACAGAAGGAAAACTCAACAAAGAGGGAGAAAAGAGGCGTTGTGGTGAGAACCTGGTGAGATTATCTGCACCTTTTCTCTAATGGGTTAGGATGGAACGAGGGCACTGGGGGAACTTCCACCAGCTTGGGCCATCTGGAGCCCAAGAGCTCTGGTCCTCACCCTGAGCTGCCCTGCCAGCGGAGATTTGGAGCCAGGCACCAGCAGGATTTCTTGATGCCACACAGGAAGCACGAGATTTCCAGCGGCCGCAGGGTGAGCTGGATCATGCCTGGGCTCTCTAATGCCTTTTAATGTATTAATCAGGTTTTGTTTGCACTCTGGTGACTTTTTTCTCGTCTCTACAAAGCAGTTATCTAAAAACTGGTAGAGCCAGTGCAGCCTTGACTTTTACAAGGTGCCTTGTCTGATACTAAACCACACCACCAATAATCTTACCTGAGTTAAGAAAGAAAAACCCAAACAACAAAAAAACCCTATCTCTGCAGCCAGTGTAGTACAGGTTTTAAATTTTCTGGTCATTTTCTTTGTAAACAGCTCAGCAGGGTATTACTCTGGCAGCTGCATCGAGGGACTAATATAACATGTGTTCTCAATTTTGGACCCTTTATGTTGGGAATTTTCCATTGTGCAATTGCATTAAATCTGAGGCGGCTGACAAGAGCACGATGTTTTCTAACTCTACACAAGGTTAAATGACTGAAATAAAAATAGATGGGAAAGAAAACAAAGTAAAATAAGTTTTCTTTCTCATGTAATGGCAGGCAGTTGCGTGAGGTCAGGGATTTAACGATAGCCCAGCCATCAGTCAGGGACCATGAAACAACTGATTCTTCCTAAATCACATTGGAAATTATCTTCTGTTTCAGACGCTCATTCTCTTTCATTCACACAGATCATATAACCAAGATGACTGTGTTCAAAGTTACCATTTTTATATAAATCGTGGTAATAATGACTGTGTTTGTGAAGCATTTTACTTTCTGACTGCCAGGGCTGTAGGATGTTATTTGAAGTATTTTCCTTACTAGGAAACATGTGATTTTTACTACGGCTTGTAGGAAAAATACATGCTGGGCTGGTGTCATGGGAAGGGGGGAAGGCAATCTGCGGAGCAGCAGGGTGGGTTTGCGTGCAGGAGGGTCGGTGGATGTACAAATGCAGATGTCAGGCCGAGACGGCAGCTCCAGGTAAAGCTGGAGCTCTGATCCTCAGAAGGAAGCGTCGGCTGGGTGGTGGCTCACGGAGCCTTGCAGCCCCGCGTGCAGCGCGTGGGTCTCTGTCCCGCAGCACTCCAGGATCCTTCCCGCGTTGGTTTTGGCTTTGTGTTCCCATCCAACAGGGCTTTCACTTTTGCGCCCATTTTACGTCTCACAGGTTTTGTTTTCAACCCAAATTGCAAAGGCGAAATGTCAGACCAGCTTCAGCAGGTACCAGCCCTCTAGTCTCATGCAGGTTGTCAGCATGATGCTGCTCGAACATTTGTTAAGGAAGGCTTCATAAATGAAAGCAAGGGAGGGTGCCGTTTATTGCTGCAGTTTTCTTACTGAAGCAGAGTTTTATGGGTGTGGAGAGTTACCAGCATTTGTTCAGGCAGAGAATGAGGTGACCTCAAATGGTAAATCCCATTTTGTTCTGCTTCAGTGACCAGAGGCACCCCACTACAGTAGTTTGTATCCTCGTTATTATTTTGTTGTCTTTCTGGTTTGGATACTGGTATTCTAACTGCCGAGTCCTCCGGGGTTAGAGCGGGTCTGTGCACCAGAGTGCTGAGGCCAGACACCCTGCGTCTGCACAGGGCGGGCGCCCAGCTGGCAGTGCTCCCCCGGCACAGCCTCCCGCGCGCCCTTGGGTGCAGGCTCGTTCAGTCTGCAGAGGAGAGACTTCTCGAGCAGGCAGCTCATTACTGGCTGCCTCGGGTGATCCCGGTGGACAGGTTCCTCTGCACGTCCTGGTGTTAGGCGAGCCGTTGAGTTGTGCAGGTAGCAGGGGGTTTAGCAACGAATGGGAAACTCTATCCATTTAGGTCTGTGACGTGTCAATCAATCGTAAAAATAATACATACGTATATATGCCTGTCTTGTGAAAAAATAGCTCTAGTTTAGAGCTGTGCAAGACAGACCATTAAGTTAAAAATAAATCTTCAGGACACAGTGCATCTAAACACAAATTGTTTATTAGTGGCTATTTCATTTATACCAGTCATGGGATATTGAACTACTGACATGGGAACAGCAAAACACAGTTTCTAGCTTGGGTTCGGACAGCGGTGCAACAAGCAGCAGCTATGAGAATTCAGTTTTAAAGACACAGAGCGTAGACTTAAACCCTAATATGGCTCCCCAGGAGCAAACCAGAGGTCAGGATGCCGCTGGGGGTGGGCAGTGCAGGGATGCCCCATTGCCAGCATTTTCATTAAAACTGCATCTTTGTCCAATTAAAGCATACAAGCAACCCAGCTGTGGATGCACCTTGGTTTTTTTAATGAATAATCAGGTTTAAATTAACAACAGAGCTGAAAACTCAACCATGTGCTTTTCTGGTCTACGTGAAGGAAAAAGAAAGCAGCCATGAAGTTAATTTTATTTACTGTTGAATTGCCTTTTGTAGCAGTATTAGCAGCACTGTGCAATCTAAATTGAGTGCCAGGCACATGGCCTTTTAACGTTTGTTAGTGTGTTAAAAACTTACTTGCCATCTTTTGATTCTAAAGCATGAATGAAATTGTGACATCTGGTCCAAAGGCCGTGCAAGGAACGTTTGTAGTAGCTGGAGTTTATATGAATACAGCTCGCACTAGCTGGAAGGGGGAGATGGAGAAAAGGCATCATCTTAATAGGTTCTGCTTTGCTCAACATTCATTCTGCTCTGCATCCATTATATGAGGAAAACAAAAACTATAGTGTTTGCACTTGAAAAATAGGCAATTTTTCCAATATTTTCCTGCCATTTTAGCTAATAAACACTATGCCTGTTTGATACTGTGGTCCATGACTAATTAGTCATTTTCTGTGTATTTAAAGGTTGAAGTAATTAAAAATGTCAAATGTTTTCCTTTTTGCAATAAAAAAAATTTAAAACTGACCATAGCTCTTGGGGGGATGAGGGGAGAGAGCTCTGCTTCACACACGCACGGACCACTGCAGCATGGAAACTGTTCATGGAAGCAGCAAGTGGGCTCTGGGGCCAATTTATACTTTTCATTTATTACTTTCCTTGGCCATGAAGAAAACCCAGCTCTCAGACCGAGACTGGGAAATGTTCCTCCCACTTCAGCCCCCCTCTGACATTATTAATAGGAAAAGCATTTTCCTGCTGATCATTTCTATATAATACACACACACACACCATATATTTGTTTTGCTTCCCATTCTCTTCTGTTTTTCCAGGTACAACTTGTTTGATCGCGCTGTTGTCAGATAAAGAGCTCACAGTGGCCAACGTTGGTGATTCGCGAGGAGTCTTGTGTGACAAGGATGGGAACGCTATCCCCTTGTCACACGATCACAAGCCCTACCAACTGAAAGAGAGGAAGAGGATTAAAAGAGCTGGTGAGTCGTAACGTTTTTGCTTTGGATTGAAGTTTCATCTGTTTTCTTCTCTGTCAATAATATAGACTTTTCCCCTGAGAGAAACTGTAAAGTACCAGACTGAGGCATCAGCAGATAAAATCTCCCATTATTAACACAGCAGTTTTCAGTGGGATGTCGTGGTGCAAACAGAGAGATGGAAGCAGATTGACCTATACCTTAATGAGCCAGTGTCGAGTACGAAGAGCAGCCTTCATCTTCAACAGCCCGCTGCCCGTGCCAGCCAGTTGCCTTGTGACCCCTGCAGAGAGCGAATTAATAAACAGGGGCAGCAGTGCTACAGGCTTCCTCACGCCAAACCGTATCAGCAGCCTTTATGTGAGAGACTGGGTATGAAGCTGAGTGAGGTTTAGTTCCTAAAATAAGCAGAACATAAATCTAATTCATCAAAGCTATTTTTTGTTCCCATATAGTGACTGCTCAGGAGCACGAACATGTAAATTGTAGCAGGAGTACAGGGAAAGAATATAAGAAACAGAAACCTTTCTGCAATAAATCTTTATCGCTTTCATCACTTGTCAGCTTAGTGACCTCCTGGGCTAGAAGTTACATTTGGATCATCAAGTTTAATAGCCAATTCTCCGTAAATTTGTCGAAGTCTCTTTTGAACCCATTTCTGGTTTGGCTTCTGCAGCAGCAAATTGTTTGATGAAAAAAAGTTCTCCTCGTTTGTGTTAAACCTACCAATGAGCATTGCCTCCAGAGATGCATTGCCTCTCTGCCTCCAAGTCTTTCTCTATAAAGTGGAAAGAACAAGTTTCACCACACCCCCCCAAGTATAAAACATTTTTAAAACCAACAGGTTATCGGTACACTCACACCAGCAGAGGTGTCGGTACGTGCAGCATGTGCGCTTCGCTCTGCTGTTAGTGCCGAGGAGGCGTAAGAGCAGTGGGGATCCTTCCCGCTGCTAGGCAGAGAGCTGAGGTCACGTATGTTCCCCAAAGGAGAATAAAAAGTATACAGATCCTAAGAAGAGGGAATAAGAACATCTTGGTCTCATTTTGCTTCAAGTCTTTACTTGGGGGATGCATTAGTAAAATCTGGAGATTTGTCTGTAAAATTTTTTCCCCCTGAGGCAAGTCCAGGGCCTCTATGCAATTGTTCCCTTAGAAAAGGCCTTCACTGAGAAGAAAAAAATAACATGATTACTTCATTTGTCTAGAAGTGAGGCTTTATAACAACAACATGTAAAATTAACCTGGATTTTTTCTGGAATTTCCAGCTTGGGAAGAAATTATTTTAATAGACAGGTAAATGTTGTAACTATCTGCAGCTAAACAAGAAATATTCTGTCTACCCTAGTGACTTAACGAATTCACTTCTCTGTGACCTGCTGCCCCACTGTATTATCATGACTGATATGGCCTCATAGTGCTGTTAAAAACAAACAACCCAGTCTATACTACTGCTGGATAATTTTACAATTTGGAAAATCCCTTCTTTACATACAGTAAGCGTAAAATTGAAGCAAAGTGCCCAAACTGATTTATCAACCCTACGTTGCTACTGTGACTAACGTACCTGACTCTTTCCCACCGTCTAGATACTTTATCGTCATGCAGAGCTGAAAAAAGCGACAATAAACCCATCATTATGTTACATTTTGGTAGCTCCGACTTCACATTGCACCATCAAGCTGCACTGTCCAGTGCCCTATAGATAGTTATAAAATGACTGCACATTTGTGTTAGTAGGGTTAGATTTAATTTAAAAGTTAAACCCATATAGCCACAGTTGAGAAAATATCTTTCAAAGCTCATTCTGATAGAAATGAATTTGAGGCAGCCTGAAACAACAGCTCAAAGACAAGCGTGACTTGCCCTCCGCGTTTCAGCAGGGCGTTAACATTGGGGTGACAGGTCTAAACGAATCCATCATTTTTGGCTGCCATGCAGGATGTTAAGGAGGCTCGCTGCTTGTTGCTGTCAGCGGTCAGCGGATGCAGAATTAATTCAGTCCCGCTCTTTTCCCTGTTCCCAGCAACCACGTACAAATTCTTAGTCAACCCACAACCAGAAAAAAAAATATTCCTTTGATCAGTCCAACAGGGCTCGAGCAGCTGTTGCACTGAAGCCTCTGCTCAGGTTTCTCATGGGCGTTGTGCAGCGCAGCGAGAAGTCCCTGGTACCCAAGCTTGCAGCCAAAGGCCAAAAGGAAAGGTGGCAGCTACGAGGGCAGGGCAGCGCCCTCCATTCTGAGCCGAGGTGCCACATCCTGCGGAGTTACCTGCTCCGCAGCGTGGCTGTGTAGTTAACAGCACCGGTTACGGGAGGTTTGTCAAGACTGATTTATTTTCAACAAGAGCCTGGCTGACGCATGCACACAAGTACTGCGGTGCTGGTCGTCTCGCAGCTAAATGAGGTGGGGGTCCCACCGCTCTGACCTGTTGCTGTGGGAAAGGGAAATGCATGTCCTGTGACACAAGGACGTTGGTGTCCCTGGAAAACACAAGGAAGCTCCTGATAAGGAGCTTGAGTGATGTATATTGTACCAGTGTAGGACAGTGGCCTGGAAACCACCCTGGTTTGGGCTTGTGAAGAAGGTGGGTTGTAGAGCCACGAGGTGATTGTCACAGATAGAAACTTAAGTGATTCACCTTGAACATAATCCTCCAAGCTCAGCTCTTGCTAACATGCAAAATGTCTGTGCGGCTGCCAAAAAGCTTCTCTTTCTTTGATGCCTTTGCTTCTCCAGCAGCAGCCCGCGCTGCGGAATGTTTGCTTTTCCCTGAGCATTTTTATGTATTCTGTATGTAAGGCTTTATAAAAGAAAATACTAGAAGTGCCAACAGACACTTCAGCAGACCACTGGAATTCAACTTGTGCCGTAGGCAGTTCCAGGTGCCATGTGAGAATGGCACCGAAAAGTCACTCTGTACACGTAAGCACAGCCTGCAAAGACTGGAGTAAGCGTGCTCAGCAACTCGGCAGCATCAGCTGTCTGCTCTGCAGGTACAGTAACGGGTGCAGGCATTGCTCTCCTCTAATTATGTGTAAAATGTCTACTTAAAACTGCCTTTTCTTAATTGCTTTTTGCTTCCCCTGTCATTCCAATACATACAGATGATCACACTCCAGTTACTATAGTCCTAATGGCTGAGGAAAAAACCTAGAGCTGGTGAGCAGGTGGCTGTGCAACGTTCAGCCGAGGTGCCCCCAAAACCTACAGCAGCAGCTGGATGAGGTGTGTTTGAGGGAGCTGCCGTAGGCTCGCAGGTCCTTCCTTTCTTTGGCTATGGAAGGAAGCATCTTCACAACGGAGGCTCTGAACACCCAGATAAAAAGTGGTGTTTCTGCTGATTTTAACACAAACCAAGTTTCAAGCTTTTAGCAACCATGAATCAACAAATGAAATATAGTTTCACCTGAAAGCAGAAAGAATTTACAGATTAGATCAGCCAACCAGGAATGGAAACGCTATCATAAGATTTAGGTGAGTAGGTGACTGACAGATAACACATACGCTGAGGTGCAGAGCTGAAAACATCCTGATAACTACAAAGAACAAATACATTTATAAGAACACCAAAGCAGACAGCTTGCAGACACAAAAGACAACAGTTCCCCTAATTTCGTCATAGATTTTAATGTTCCATGTTAGCAATCTTTTTGTCCTCAAGTAGATTTTCATTCACGTTCCAGTGGCAGGAATATTGCTGTAGAACAGTGCAGACAGTGGCACGCAGATGCATGCACAGGAATTGAAGGTGCCTCAGTTTCACTCTTTGACCTTGAATACTGTGCTGTTCCCTCCCTGGCACAGCCAGAGTGTGTAGCAACCCGGGGCTGCCAGCCTTAGTCATCGATTTCAGTGCAAAATGTTCTCTTGCTGTAAGTAACCCCTAAATAAAAGAATATCTTTTCAACTAGAAGTAGCCTTAATCCTGGTGATGGTAAAATCAGTCAGTCAGATCCCACACTGCATCTTTCCGACTCGAAGTAAAATTTCACGATCCGTTTGTTCACAGCAGTTTTTTGGTCCTTTTTGACACCGCTCATTCAAGGCAGCTTGATGGAAGAGCCTATAAATGGTTTTGCACTTGCTGCTTTGCTTTATGCCTTAAAGTGAGATGCGCGTCCTACTGCAGGGTGTTTTCAGTGTTGTTTCCTTCGTAGATCTTCTGAAACAGGGAAAATGGAAAAGGAGGTTCACTAACACAAGAACATAAAGATTTGCCTTCTCTGTTTTTGTCTTAACGTTGCCATGAGGCTTTCTGACCAGTAAGTTGTGTGCTGCAGGGACACCTGTGCTCAGTAAGGTGTCGGTCTCTCTGGGGGAGTAAAGCATGAAGCTGCTTCGTTTGAAAGCTGAGCTATTCATGACTTGCCTGATTCAGCTGTTTCAGTAGCACTAGCAGCCACAATCCAGCTCTTCCCCGCAGCGCTCCGAGCTTTGCTTAAGCCATGTCCTGCTTTCTGAGACCGGTAACGTCTGTACGCCTCAGGATGCTGCAGGATGGAATGTTGGGGGGCTCTGGCAGGGAGCCAGGCGAATGCTCTAACTTGCAAAAGAACTGCTTTAAGTGTTGGTGTTTCTCTCCAGGTGGTTTTATCAGCTTCAATGGCTCCTGGCGCGTGCAGGGGATCCTGGCCATGTCCCGCTCGTTAGGAGATTACCCTCTGAAGAACCTGAATGTTGTCATTCCCGACCCCGATATTCTTACCTTTGACCTGGACAAACTGCAGCCAGAGTTCATGATCTTGGCGTCGGATGGTCTGTGGGATGCTTTCAGCAATGAGGAAGCTGTCCGATTCATCAAGGAACGCTTGGATGAACCACACTTCGGTGCAAAGAGTATAGTTCTACAGTCCTTTTACAGAGGATGTCCTGATAATATAACAGTGATGGTGGTGAAGTTCAGGAATAGCAGCAAAACGGAAGAACAGTAATTGCCAGCGGTTCTCTGCCTCACTCTGAACTAAAAACAAACTCTTACATTTTAAACATAGTAGAAAGCTGTAGTAAATACCATTAAGGTTCTACACAAAAGGAACAGATCCCTCTGGTCTTTGTTCTTTGCTTAACAAAAGGAGCAATACAACAAATTCATTCTGAGTGATAAGAATTACATTTGTCCACATGTACCTGTCTCCTGTGACCTTGCTGCTCCTTAGAAACTAACTGTAATCTTCCATTTCAGAATTTTCTTTACAAATCCTGTGTAGGCATTTCGTTTGATTCCATTTGATCATTTCTAACAGTCAAAGGCTCGTTCAGGTGCACGGCAGGGTCAAGAGCAAGTGATAGGAACGATGCTGCTTCTCACTCATCGGTGTGATTCCTCAGAATGATTCTCATGTTTCTCATCTCTTTCTGGTTTTAATCTGCAGTGATAAGGTTGTATAGGAAAAGGTTTGTGATTATTGGCCTGTTATTGATATGAAGGAGGAAGAGGAGCCAACTATTAGCCTGCTACCACAGAACTGGCTCTCTCGCTTTGTTTAACCTCACCCCCCTTAAATAAATCCCCGCCGAGCATGTGATTAGGTATAGTTATTGAATTACCTGAAGCCACATGTTTACTCAGTCTGTGCGATACTCTAATAACATTTCTTCTACGCCATATTGTATTCAAACCAACTAATGTTAAAGTTCAACAAAATACGGTGAGGTCTGACACCTTCCATAGCAAAAAATGGCTCTGTCGTGATAGAAGGATGCCTGTCATTCACCGAGACCCACCCTTTACAGTGTTTTTTTGGCATGGACTTTTCACAGACGTGCAAAGAAAGGAATGCAAGATGAAATTAATTTCCTGAGTGACTGTTTGGAAAACTAATCAAAACAGGGCATTCCGCAGAGCTACCTAGATGGAAGTCAAGCCTATTAAAAGACTTCCTTGTACTGCTGCAGATTAATTTGTGGTGTTAATCCGGGGGAAGGTCACTTTAGAACCGTGTGTTGGTATAATGTATAAATCCCAGGCAGTGTCACTGCACTGTGGAGATGAAAGCTTGTGTTAGATCTACATAAAAATATGTTTAGATCTAGCTTTCAGTATTTAATTTTGGAATCTGTGACTGCTGTAAGTTTAAACAACGACCGTCTGAGTTTGCTCTACCTCTGACAGTTTAGCTGCCTGCTTCATGATCGAGAGGCAACAGCCGCGGAGCGCCAGGGCAGCGCGTGTCAGTGGGACAGAGCCAGGGCCTGAGCTGGAGGTCAGTATTTCGGATGGATGGCTTACCCCTGCCGCGTCTTACAGCTGTCCTTGGCATTCCCTCCCCTCACAGTGCGGTCCTGGCCGATCTGCTGAAGTCTCTCATCGTGAAGGTGGTGGAGGCTGTCCGCGTTTAGGTCCCGAGGTGAATCAGGGGTGCAGCGCGTTAACTAGTGTTGTCTGTTTCCTGGGTAGATGCAATATTACTTAGTTTCAAAGCCACCTGTTTCTCATCACCCTACAGCATTTTGGGGCCAGTGGCTTCCTGATCCCTAAAATACTGTGATGCGTTGTGGTTGTGCAGAGCGGGCGTGTGTCTCTCAAGGCAAAAATGAATGAGCACAAATTTCTGCTCGAGAAGGAATGTCCGTCTTAGTCTTTCCATGTTGTCCCTAGGGTATCTCTTCCCCAACAAAATTCCCTCCTTTCATCTGTTTGGAGATCGTCACAACTCTTAATTGGATCTGTTGCTATTCCCAGTGCTCTTCAGGTTGTACACATACCCTTTAGCAGCCTCTTCTCATCCCAGACTCTGGGTAGAGCCCCTTGACGCTGAGTAACAGGCAAGTGAAAAGAGGAGTACAGAAGTGTCCCGCATCCTCTGAAGCCAGCAGGCAGCCAGCCCACCACCGGTCCTTCCCCAGAGGATGGAAGATTTTGTACTTTACATCTCTTGAACTGTGCATTCAGTGAATTTTAAATGCAACTGTGCAGTTAAATTGAGCAGCTAACAGGGAATGTTAATAATTGCCGAGCGCCTCAGTTATTTTATTTTGAAAAGGTATTTGAGGTTAGAATGCTGTGAAATGAAAACCTTGTGTGATATTTTCATGGGGAGTGCTTAATCATGTACTCAGTAATGCTACAGCAGCAGTATCCAAACTGTGCTCCAGGCAGAGTTCCTGGTGCATGTCATGTTTGCCTTTCCTCTCTCCTTCACAGATGATGTTTCCGTTGTACTGGCTTTTCTTTGGAGGGGACAGCCTGGATGTCTGTCAAAATGGCTGCCCAGGGAAAAGAAGAATTAGAGTCAGCAGCCTACAGAACTCTAAAGCCGAGGGACGCTTGTGTAGCAGAGACATCACTACTAATCCTTTGAGAAACTGGAACTGGAACAGTGGTCAGCTCCAAAAAAACCATTATAGGCTAACGCCGCTTGAGCAAAAAGCTCATGGCTGCCACTAAGGCTCCCGCAGCTCATGTTCTTGAGGTTAGCGAGCGTTGCGGGGGGTGCCGACCTGCTGAGCACAGCTCGCCTGCCGGTTGCTCTGGCATTCGAGACAGATGGGAAAATGAGGTGGCAGGAATCCGTACGCATTCACAGACTCCTGAGGCAGCCGTGAGGAAGCAGTGGGAACGTGGCCTGCTCTGGAAGTAAGCCATGCTCGCAGGATTTGGGGAAACACATAGTGCAGTGCAATACAGAACTGTTCTGCAGACATGTCTGGAGATTTACTCCAGGACTCATTTACTCTGTCACTCACAGGCCTGTCCAGTCAGTTACTGAATCAGCCCTATTTCAAGCGTCTGCAGGTGCAACAATAGATGTTTTAGCACCTTCAATTCTCTCTGCAACACTCCCACCTTTCTAGTAGCTCTCTCCTGGCCAAAGACATCCACGCCAATGATCTCTGGTAAGGTTGTTGACTTTTGGGTTTATTATTTTAAAAAAATAGTTATAGCTACTTTAGGTTTAAAGATGAAGGACTAACGGAGATGAGAGGCTTTGTGCGGTCTTCCACATACATGCGCAGTGCCTACCTATGCTCCCTGCTAGAAGTCTTCAAAGAAGTTTTTAATGCAGATCTAAACACCTATAACTTTCCAGTCGTGCTGATTTGTGCCAAATTCCGCTGTGATGCATACAGCTGCTGGATGACAAGATTAACCAATGTACATATTGCTTATGCAACCTAAACAGTCTAGGGTCTGATCCTCCACTGCCTTAATAACACATCCTACATCTGGAAAGCACTGCCGGACACTGTAACCAGAAATACCCCACGTGTGCTCGAGCCGCCTGGCAGAATGCGTAACAGCATCGGAGGGGCATCCTCGGTGCTGCTTCCCTGCTGCCTGGGCACCTCTGCACGCAAAGGGAGATGCCGTCCGGCTGAAGTGGCTTGTGCAGATCTGAGAGCTCCCTCTTGGCCGTGTGTGTTCGCAGAATTTTTTGCTGCTTAAGCCTGAGTAGCTCCATTGGTGACATCTGTTCCTCAGGAGCGTCCCATGGCAGAAAAACATGAAGTTGCTGCCAAAAAGCATCTTCCATACGGTCCAATATGAAAGAATGTACCTTGTAATTAGTCATCTGATCCAGAGCTTGGAAGCGTTTGGGTTTTTCCCAGTGACGCTACAAGCTAACAGTGTAACTCACATCATGCATTTTAAAGATACTGCCATTTAGCTTTTCATTTGGCTTATGGACTGCCATTTAGTTTATCATTCTGATTATATACCAGTGGGGTGTTGGGCTTTTCACTGGTGTAACGGACGGACTGTAACCATCCCCGTTTGTAGCTGCTGGTGCAGCCGCGGGGATGCCGGGTCTGGGTCCCGGCCTGGCTAGGTGCGATCGCAGCTCCGCCTAGTGGCAGGCCTGGCCTCAGCACGTACCCACGCAGCATTCTGCGAATAGTTGCTCTCAGCCCGTGTGAAAAAAGTCATTTGAAGTCCCCGTTGTCCCTCGTGCAGTTCACGAGGAGGTGAATGCAGGCCCGTTCTCTCAGGCTGAATTTTATAGCAGTGCCAGAGCAGCGCGGGCTGAAGGCGTGCATCCGCAGGCGCAGCTACGAAACGCAGACGCTCAGATGCTAAAAAAACAGGCGTGAAAGTTTGGCACGCCACAGTGCGGCCCTGCGGCCCCTGCCAGCTCCCCCTCCCACGTGGGTGGCTTTGCAACCCTGGTGAATGCATTTTAAACGCTTGTTAGTGGGATCCAAATGTTTGGCAACAGCGCGGCTTACACAGAGCGCAGCGATCCAGCTTGGGAGAGTCCAGAATTCACTGGGAGTCTCGGGGGCGGCAGGAGATGCTATTTTATTTTGTATAAATCGTACACCACTTCTTTTGTTGCAACATCCGGCAGGAGTGGTCTGGGCATATTGATACTCTCTCGCGGGGGAGGGACAGTCACAGACAGCATGGTGAGGCTTGCATCAGCACTGCGGTCCTACAATTTCTAAAAATACAAAATTTGAAATGAATGAGCCTGTTTTACTGAATAGAACGTTTAGGTAACTATAAATAAATTCCATCCAACATCATGTATTGTCCACTGACTTGTGAACACAAGGCCAGTACCAACTGCTGCTGATGTTATTACGGTATTTTACCATTTATGTAAGGGAAAATTACGTAAGTTGTCAAGTTGTTAGAATACAAAAGTTAGTACTAAAGCACTGCATCTGCTTGAGCTGACAGTGTTTCCTACATAAACACTAACGCTGCATCTTGAAAGTAAGGGAGTTTTGTTGTTCAGCTGCCTCTTAGAATATACGACATCCTTGCTTTAAATAATATTAATGTATTGCTAATGTATCTGATACTTATTTTACACAGAGAAACATCTAGTAAGTGATTATACTAAAGGAAAAAAAACCCCAAACTCACCAGCCTTTCATTTCCTGAAGTAGGTTTTTAGGCCTCCATTCCGAAAGCTGGCTGTGCACCATCGCAGGGTCAGAATTTAGAATGTCCTGCGGAAGTTGGCAGCTGTATATCCAGAGCTGCTGCCCCTCCGTGCGGTCACTATGGTGATAAATTACCTTCCTAAACCTGAGGACTCGTATCTAAAGAGATATATACAGTTAAGTTAATACTGAGTTGCAGTTTTAATCACTATTATTTATATAGTGGTGACAGTCTAAGGCTTAGGTAAGCAGCTGTTTTACATATAGTTTTCCTTTAGGTAAGTTAAAGTTGTAGGTATCAGGTGTCTCTGGTTATATATGATAGTCTAGATGCTCTGTCAAGCAAAACGTGTGCGGCCAAAGCAGCCGAAGCCTATCTAAAACCATAGATAGATGCTCACAACAAGAGCAGTTCTTGAGTAAAGTTTTGAAATCCACTTTTGTGAGCAGCTCAGCTCCTGTGTCTGGTCTGCTCAGTCTTAAGGAAGAATTCCAATTAGTTGAGCAATAGGGAAATAAAGCACTTTTTTCTGCATTTAAATGGCCAACCCTCTATTCTTTTAAGCCTTTGGAAATGTGTTAGTACTTCTAGGAATGTGGATGCTCAGATCTACTTCAGCCTTTATTCCACCAAGTTAATTAAATTAATAACCAGTTACAACATTTTAGGAATCTAAATGCAGAACTATCAAACCCTGCTCTCCGGGAATTCATGCGCTGTATTCAGGGGTGTGAGAGCAATTCAGATGAAACCGTACTTGATCTGCACTTACTTGATCCGCACTTGCTTTAATCCTGGTAGGACTGAGAGTCCTGAAGCCCAGCTGTGTGGGCTGGCAGTGGGACACCTGCTCAGGATCCCGCACGTCGGTGCCGGTGCCACCACGCTGCTGCCGCCCCGGGAAGGCAGGCAGGCTCCGTGCCGCGCTGCTCCCGCGCCCCTGCACCCCGCTGGCTCCAGCTGTTCTTGATGGCCAGAGGCTCCCACAACACAACTGCCGAAGTCCATGTGTGATTTTTAAATTTCTTCCTTCTGGAAAGACAAATTTAGTTATGTTGAAAACATAATTCGTTTGGGAAAAGTTCTTTAGAGCTAGTTCCACTCTCTAGTGAATCACTCGCTGCTCCTTGGTACATCGTTCCTGTGCATGTAAGCTAGGTACAGAACGTAAGCGGTGGTTAGCCATGCTGGATTTACAAATGAAATCAACTCTTTAAAAAGGTCAAACCGTCACGTAACTTAACTACAAAGTTGTTAGGAGCGGGGTGTGGAAAAACAACTTTAAAATACGTACTGTGTGAATGTTACACTGAGCGGCTGTAAAACCGCTTTTACACAGGGTATTGGGAAACACTCCCTGAGAAACACTCGAGACAGTCATTTCGAGAACGAACTGCACATTGGGAACTCTGCAAGGGCAGGTCAGAGCTTCGTTAACAAAAATCCTACACAACACACCAGATAACAAAGCGCAATGTTTAGGCAATCCATCTTGGTTAAGGACAGCTTCCATTTAGTAGGAGGCGGCTGTATTATTGTAGATAAGAGCCTCTTCAGGCTTGTTTGTAACATTTTTTTCACTCAAAGCCAGAAATGTTTTTAAGATTTTATCTTTATTGCAAGCTCAGGGGACACTGCACTTTACTCCTAGGTGGAGGACCACCGCAGGCAAAGCATCACTGAGAGAAGCAGCTAGGAGTTTGGGCTGAGCCCCATCCCAGCTGGGGCGGCCGTGACACCCTCACACTGTAAAAACCCCACTCATTCAGATTATTTGGATTAATGTGGTCTGGAAAACGAACACACTGCACAGCAGCTGTCAGAAGGCTAGAGGTAAACAGAGCTCCGGTATGTAAACCATCCCAAGGGAGGTCACTTTGGGTAAATTTTATACTTTTCAGTCCTTATTTTATAGGAGGAAAACTAAGTTCCGGAGTCCCACAAGGGCAGGTGAGACAAACGGTGCTGTACCACAGGTAGTACCTCCTCATCTGAGTTGCAGGTCGATACCACCTTTAGCGAAGCATCACGTAACAGCAGCGTTTCGGAGACAGGCTATGCTCTCTTTAGTCCTGTGAAAGGAAGTGGCTTTAGGATTTTTAGAAACCCAATATATAAATAGAGGAGGGGGGAGGGGGTTGTGTTGGTTTTACAATTTTAGGTTTCTTTAAAATGTGGACTCAACTACACACAAAAAACCCACCACCAAACCCAACCATCTGCTTAGCTTCAGTTTAACTTGGTTTTCTTCCCCTCCTACATGGAGTACTTGCATTTGGATACGGTTTACAGCTCAATATGCAACATACAGTAACTGCATTAAAACCTGGCAAGCCTAATTTAACAGAGAGTGCAGAAAGTGTGACATCTCCTTCCCTACCACCTCGACCTTAGGTGAACTGTAAAGTACTTCCTGAACAACCAAAGTGGTATACACGCTACTCAGACAAAAATGGAGATGAACAAACATTTTAGGAATACGGAGCAAAGTTCTGCCTCCCAAACTTCTTCAACATACCTAACGTAACCCAGGGACACCTATCAGGAACTCAGCGTCGCTTGGTTAACAACCTTCAATCAGTTTTTAGTTTAAATTTGAAAGAAATGTGATAAAAATTACATTATTTATTGTGCATCCAGGCATTCATGAGTTACTCGCAATGAACTTCCACTGGAAGGCTTTAGTAGTGACTAGAAAACATAAGGCAAAACTTAGGAAAATACTCCAAACCGTCTGTGTCCTCTTAATAGCGAACTGATCATAGAGAATAATGCCCTGAATTGGCAGCACGTACTGCTTCATGGTTCATTTTAAGCTTGCCTGTTCTTGAATGCACACAAACATTTACACATTTGACTTTTTAACTCTTCCAAAGTGACATACAGGCAGCACAGGCGTGACATTTCACATTGTAAACCTCTTTTGCTGCCCACCCAGCAGTAGTTTCCCAACATCTTCGACTGATGGATTATTATTAGGCTTTGCAAGTCAGAGCGCCCCATTTTCATACCCACATCACAAGTGCTTGGGATTCTGATTTAATACAGCTTTCCGAACCACCTGCCTGCACGACAAAAGGAGCCTTAGGATTTGGAAAAATCTTAGCCAGTGGTTTAAACTTCATTTTTAGTACAATATTGTAGGCAGATGCTATACAATTTGGGCCCACCGCTGACTTAAATGTTTATATTAGTTCACAGTTTTAAGCTTTTTTTTACCTCTTGCATGGCTGCACACACTAGAAACTTTCCTGATACTTGCTTTAAGTGGAAACATTAGCTTAGTTATGAATTTTTATGGTCTTTTAAGCAATAATAAGGTCAGACTCAAATACAAACCAGATTTGGAAATGAGGGTTTTGTAAAAAAATACCAGAACAGGTGCAGGCATATTTTCCAATGTAAATTTCTTGCAGAATTGATGTCACTTTAGGTTAAATTTCAGGTGGCATAAACAGATCACTGTGTATAAACCTGCATTTGTGAAAGCAAAAGCCTTGTAATCTACAATCAGTAGTATTGTTCTGGGGCACAAATATAAAAAATACCGTGCTTGGTGACAGTTGCATTTTTAGTGCGGCCCTGCACAGCCAGTTCTCTTGATACTCGTTTCGTACTCTCTCAACAGGAGCACTGTCTGCTTTATCTATCCAGTTTCTGAAGATTGCGTAGTCTTTCACAATTACTTTTTTTTTTTTTTGAAAAAGCAATACAATGTGTGCTGTAGTATCAGTGTTCTCATGACAAACTATTTATTTCTAAACATTTAACATGGCAGGTTTATAAAAAAAATGGAGGGTTTTTTTTTTAGGTGTATAAACAATCAAAGAACAAGTTAAACACTTCTCACAGAGCTCTCAGGATCTGACCACAGTACAATCAAACAACGGATCCGAAACCCATAGGAATGGCTGCAGTTCTACCTGTTTCTAGAAATACAATAGCATTCTTCCCTCAGTTATGCAATACTGTATCTTTAGCTATTTAGTTTAACAAAAGAAATCTATTTTTGGAAAACTTTGACCTTCTTAACATAAATTCTTAGAACACTGACATCTGAAATACTTGTCTAGAGAGTATTGTCCCCAAGACCTCATTTTTATATCTAAAAAAAATAACACATCCTATTATTCCATCAAAAAACATGTGCAGTTGTTGAAAAGATAGCGAGATTCAGTACCAACCATAATCACAATGTAACAAAAAAACTGGTGAAACCTCCAACTTGGTACTAGAGGTTTCTGCACCTCTTCTAATTTGTCTCTAAGAGACTATCTGAAAGACAGCCAAATGTAAATACATCATAACATCTTAGCTGTAGTACAAATAAGGTGGCAGTGCTCTGTCATTCTAGGTGTACAGGATGTTGCCTTCACTGTGTAGTGGGTGTGTCAAGAATAATTATGTTAATGCAATTGCAAATTCTGTATTGTTGTCTATTAGAAGTGTAAACTACTGAAAACTTGGCCTTGCTGATACGAATAAAGTGATTCAAAAACCTGTCTTTACAGATGTAGTAGAGCTTGTCTTCTTTAAGAAATACAAATCTTGGTATTTCTTACTTTTTTGATTCAAAAATTTGAAGAAAGAAAACTATTTTAGAAACAGATATAAAGTCACTGTATAAATGTTTTAATCTTCCCTGTGTGGTTCCAAAGCTCTGGGGATGCATCAGTACACACACATGTCTGCTTTTACAGGTGTGGGTTTTGATTATCCCGATGTACTAGAGATGTCTAGTCATTAAACTGCACATGAACTCGCCTGCATCTAGCTCTCCAGAGTCTGCACACATTGTCAAAGCCACCAAAGCCGTTCTATTTTATATGTATATAAATATAGCTAGAAATACACACACACAGTGCATCACATTTTTGGAACTTCCCATCAGCTCCTGCAGACCCCACAAAATCCACAGGCTTGTAACATTCTCAGAGCAACTACGGAGGCAATACGTGTAAATATGAAGGTGCAACGCGCCCAGAAGGATTACTGAGGTGATGCATTGAAAGGCTGCCGTGGTTTAACCCCAGCTGGTAACCAAGCACTGCCGCTCACTCCCTCCTCAGCCCGAGGGATGGAGTTGGAAAGGAATGTAAAACTCAGGGGTTGAGGTAAGAACAATTTAGGAGGTAAAGCAAAAGCTGCGCACGCAAGCAAAGCAAGGAATTCATTCACCACCTCCCATGGGCAGGCAGGCGTTCAGCCATCCCCAGGAAAGCCGGGCTCCGTCACGCGTAACCGTTACTCGGGAAGACAAACACCGTAATGCTGGATGTCCCGTGCCTCTTCCTCCTTCTCCCCCAGCTGTACGTGCTGAGCGTGACGCCATATGGTCTGGGGTACCCTGGGGTCAGGGGGGTCAGCTGTCCCGGCCGGGTCCCCCCAGCTCCCGGCGCCCCCCAGCCCTCTCACTGGCAGAGCCCCAGAAACTGAAAGGTCCTTGACTCAGTATAAACATCACCCAGCAACAACCAGAAACATCAGCACGCTGTCAACACCGCTGTCACACCAAACCCAAACCACAGCGCTGCACCAGCTATAGAGAAGGGAATTAACTCTCTCCCAGCTGAAACCAGGACAAAGAAGGTTGTTCTAAGTTCCATGCTAGGCAGAGAACAAATACTTGGGAGTGGCAAAGGATTATGCAGTTGCAAAAAAAAAGATTAAAAAAAAATCAAAGTAGGAATTTGGGAAGCACCATCAAAGCCAGTTTCTTGGCATAAACATTGTTCCTCAGTGACATTTTATACATTCCAAAAGATTCATGTAGAAATCCCATGGTTACAGCACACCACATGGAGAAGCACCACAGGAAGACGGGGAGAGTATTCCGCAGTATCCTGCACGTGTGGGAGACAGACATGGAAAAGTGCTTTCCGAATTCCTAGTATTTTTATTTAAGAATATTAAAATGTCCCAAAGGAACGCTGCCATTGCAGCTTTGCCCCGGCAGCACAGCCCTCCTTCAGCTAAAGTCATCTCTTTAGCTCTGGTTTTGTGCTGCCCTGTACTTCTAATGGTTTTACACCGAATAGTTTTAAGTTCATACATGATCACAGAATCAAAGGCAAGTAACTGAAGTGTTTGATGGCAAATCCTGCCAAAACTGGACTATTTCACTTGATGTAAGGCCATGCACCACAATCAGATCTCTATACTTACAAATATGAAAATTAATTTTATAAAGAAAGAATTGTTGTTTACCTTCTGGAATAGTGATGTTCACTTTAAGTATATTTAAACAAATTCCAACATCGAATAGGTTTGACATGACTCATCATTTCATAAATCCTCAGAGCCAGTTTTCCATGCAATATATAACCCAACCCACTGCAATACGAAGGATATACACCGAATATCCATTCAGGTTGTGAGATGTACATTTTTTTGTGAAAGCCCCTGTAGGCAAAGTTATCTGTAAGAGGATAACCAGTAAAAAACACTTTCTGAGGAATTCAGCTTCAGAAGAAATTTTACCAGGTTAGCAGTGTTGATGAAGACATCGACATCAGTCTTCATGAGGAATCTAGCATTTGAACAGCACTCACTGACCCACCGAAACGCCATGATCGTTTTCAAGGTGAGATTGTCATAAGTGTCCATAAAATCCTGGCAAATTATGTCACCATAGAGGATGCTTTCATCTTCTACCGACAGTGCTGCAGGATTGTCTTCTCTTTGAGTATCCTGTCCTAGTAAGAACAGGGTCAGAATTCAATGTCCCCACCAGAAGTTCTGAGATGCCCATGTTATCCGGATGGCCTGCCTTGACTTCACATCCTTAGGACTTGAAGACACCAAGATGACTAGAAGTGGATTTACATCTTTGCATTTCAAGCGCTCCTGCAGTGTGAAAAGGTACTGTTGCTTGTAAATCAGTTCATATTCATAGAAATACGTAAGGTTTGTATGCTCAATCACAGTGTTGGAAAAATAAGCTAGGTACCACATTGTAAGGACAGGAAATACAAGGAGAAACAAAAAAATCCATTTTAACAGTCTCATATACATGATACTAACTGGAACTGGGCAGCAACTAATTTGCAGAAGCAGTCAGTGACTTCAAAACCTGTACCACAAGTCCTGAAGTGTGTTTCTTGCTGAAAAAAAGAAATGAAACAGTAGTGTTCAGAATGCTGTTATTCAAATACGGCGTTTTTCTTGTCTTGCCTGAAGTGTCAGTTGAAAGCATGCTGTAATATAATGGAAGGCGAATCCGAGACTGTGGTCCAGCGTTACCTGTACACCAGAAATCACTGTTGTATCCCAGAAATGAGTATGAGCAGAACACCGAGCTGCTACTGAGGATGGTATGGATTGAAACCCATAGCTTTCACCCTGGAAATGTGCCTTACATAAACCTGATCACAAAAGAGCACACGTCAAGCACTGTGATCACAGAGATCTCAGCGTGTTGTCAACTCAATTAAATCTCGGGGAAGGAATACCATGTGCAAAATCTAATGGCTACAAAGTGCTCAGCAAATTGATGTTCAGAAGCTTCCAGAATTTGTATAGAAAGGAAGTCCTACTAGTTTTTATAAGCTGGGTCAAATCAGCCAAGCAAGCAGGTAAAAAGAGAAGCACAAGTATTTCATCCCTCATTTAAGGGTTCAGCAGCTGCTTGTTCTGAATTGACTGAATAGGTGATGGGGGGAGACAGAGAAAATCAGCTTCCTTACGAACAGTGTCAGAGCTGCAGTCACACGAACACAAACCTGTCTTGACAGACAGACTGAGCTCTGACACCGCCCAAAGAAGTGGCTGCTCCCACAACACGCAACATTGTACAGCAATCAATTATTATCTAATATGTGCTTATTAAATCAAGTGATTTAAGAAGGGGGCTTTGCAACCAACTTTGTCATAGCAGCTTTACAGTTGATGTAATGGGAGCAGCAGGGAATCCACTGCAGTAGACGAGCTTCAAATCTTAAAGGAGTTTTGTGAATTCTTCTGATATTTTCCATTTAAGCAAACAAGACACTACCAAATCCTCCTGCTACTTCCACCTATTTAAGTTTTAAAGAAGGGATCCTATCTGCCTTATTTTCATTAAAAAGCCTACCCCCATCTGCCAGTGCATGAAAACACAACAGATTCGCTCAGCTCCATCAGGCATGCCACACAAACCAAAAATGGCAATCAGCACAAGAGATGAAGACAAACTAAAGCATTTTTCAATTAAAGCCACACATCTTGCTCTGGAGTCCGATCTACATGTGCAAGTACTTACACAGCCACACAGAGTCCATGCTCAAGACATCGCTGCAGTGGCAGGACTAGATATTCAAATCAATACAACTTTTTAATATAAATTTAAATATAAAATCTCAGTCCTATACCCTCCATTTAGCAGTCCTTACCTTTACCGTATTTCTTTAAAACTACATACACTGTGAACATATATTAGACAAGCCAAAATAACTACAATGTCTTACTGTGGGAGTTCCAAATGATTTCTAATGTTTGCAGTAATAATATTTACCCTACACTGTGAAGTATCCACAAAGACACAGTAAGGATGGTGGAAGGTTCAATTTCACAGCACAGTTAATTACTATTTACCTTATCTTCAAAAAGATCACTGCAGGGCTTGTAAATGTTTTATATTAAAAAAAACAGATCCAAACCCCAACACAGCACACTAGAATTCAGGTGAATTTGATTTGCCAGAGCCCACCTGCCTTGTATTTCTGGGTATAATTTGACTTTATATTAATGAACATTTAAAGGAAGCATTTGGAGTGCAATTCACCAGCAATGCATAGCACATCACTTAAACTGTATTAAAGCAATTTTATACAAATAGCTGTTTAAATAGAAGAATCTCAGACAGATTCCTTTCAAAGCTGCATTACTTCAAAAATACCGAGGGGCTAACAGGAGTCAATCCTTCATTAAAGGTACCTCACATAACTGCAAATGAACAAGCTGAGGTTTGGTAAGAACTTCCCAAAATGACCAGTGTCCTAGCTTACAAAAACACAGAACCACAGAAGCTTTATGTTGGTTCACTTCTTTTTCTCCAAAGGGATTAAACACATGCAAGTAAAATCACAATTCTGTGACTAAAACAGAATAGAAGTTTGGAGTGCAAAGGAAACTATCATCGGGACTATTCCAACTGCATTTACAAAAGTCAATTATAACTGTAAACAAATTTAGATTTGCCAATCTCATATTTACTTTCCGGCTTTATAGAAGAAACTGGAAGAAACTAACCTAAATCATGTATCAGTGCTTATGTATTTCATTTTATATAAATAACATTTCTCAAAGTTTGATGATCAATTTAAAGTAAAAGCATATAAAACTTTGCTCAGTTCTTGACCACCTAATGGAACAAAAATCTGATTGTAAGTATTTTGATTATTTATGGACACAAAAGCCTGATTATGTGACACTGTGAACAACAGATTTGGAGGCCAGTGCCTGATCTGCTAGGTAATGAAAAAATAAATCATTAATTCAGGTCCTTTGTCCACACTATGCAATACACAATCTTAAATCCTTATGACAAGGCTGCACCACAGGGCATCCAGGACATGCACTGCAAAAAGCTGGTTTGCTGTACGACTCCTGAGGAGCTAGGAAGTCCAGACCCTGCCGGTCTCTTCCCTAAGGTCCCACTGCTCCAGTGGTACACTAAACTGTTTGTCAGATGGCGTAAGTTTGCCAAGACACAGCCTTTATAATGGTCACAGGGTAGAAACGACACTCCCCAAAACATGAGACATTTCCGCAGCGCTGACCGTTCAAAATACAGGCAGCCATCCTCCAACATTAAGTGCAAACACACGCAGAAAAGGGCAAACCAGGGCTGACACCCTAACCACAGCCCTTGGCATGAAAACCTCCGTTCTATTTCAAACGCCTAAAACAAAGTAACGATGTTGAAGACCTGGGGTCTGCAAGTTTCGCTGGCACCTCTGCTTGGAAGTAGTGCAGCTGCAGACCTTCCAGGACAGGTTCTCCACCGCTTCCAGGCTCTCCCTGTGGGCAGTTTTTGCCTTCCAGTTGCAGCAGGGCAGCAGGTCAAGAACTGCTCCTTTCAGGGGAACACTTTCATTTGCTTCCAAGCTCACAGCTTGCTGGCACATGACACGACCGATTTGGAGATTATGCTGACAGATAAAATCGATTGACTTTAAAACAAATGTAAGAAAACCTGTACTGTGTATGTGCTGTAGCGAGTTTCGATACATTTCCCTCACGCCGCTACAGCCAGGCAGCGCTGAGGGCAGGCATTCCTCACAGGGAAAGGGTGGCAAATTCCCACATGCGTTAAAGTCTAATAATTACCATAACCAATGGATGTCCCTGTGGAAAGTTTTAAAAAAGTCCATATTTATAATGTTAGATGTACATAAAAATATTTATTTATTTATTTATTAGCTACTAGCAGAAATAATCTGGAAGCATTGCATTGTTCCTGGCTTCTTGTTTCCTTTATAGGGCTTAGGACCAACAAAAACTAGAGGAATTTCTGCAAGATCCTGGTGTACGACGATCTAATCTTAGAAATTATTTGAAATAGCCTTTAACGATGACTTACTCTCACTTCAAATCGCCCACGCAACCGTCATTCTCCGTTCTAGGCAACTTGTCGCCGCGCACACGCGGTCCCGGCCCGCAAGGCAGAACGGGCTCTGCGGGAAACCTGCCGCGCTCTGCGGGAACCGCACAGACACTCGAAGCGATGTAACGGTTCCCGTGCCGAAACGGGAACGCGGGGTGGGAGCGGGGCGGCAGCGGGGCGGGAGCGGGGCGGGAGCGGGGCGGGAGCGGGGTGGGAGCGGGGTGGGAGCGGGGCGCCCCCGCCGCCTCAGCCGCCTCAGCCGCCTCAGCCGCCCTCTCGCGCCAAATGGCGGCGCCCCCCGCGCGCCCCTCCGGCCTCGCGCACCCCGCCGTGAGGAGCCGCGACGTCCCCCGGCCCCGCTGGCACCGGCACCGCCGCTGGCACCTGCCGCCCGCCGGGCACGGCGTCGCGCCTCCCGCTCGCAGCGGCCGCGGCCCCTCACGGCCAGCGCGGCGGGTCCTGCTCGCACCGGCTGCCCGCGCCGAGGGAACCGGGAAACACCCGCCCGCGCCAGCCCGCCGGGGCCGCGGCAAATGGCGTTCCGCGGGGGCTGCCTGGGGCTGCGGGGCTGGGGGCTGCGGGGCTGCCCGCCGGGGGCTCGGGGCTGGCCGCTGGCCGCGCTCCTGGGGCGCCGGCGCCCGCACCAGGGCCTGGCTGGTGTCACGCTGAGCCCAGGGGCTGCAGGGCAGGAGGCAGGCGTTTGCAGACCGCACTTGCTCTCATCCTTCTGCCGCTAGAACCGATCATAGAAGCATCGAATCGCATAGGTTGGAAAAGACTTTTGAGATCATCGAGTCCAACCGTTAACCCAGCTGTTACTGAACCACATCACCGCATCTATGCGTTTTTTAAACACCTCCAGGGATGGTGACTCCCGCCCCGGCAGCTTGTTCCAGTGCTTGGCCACTCTTCAGTGAAGGAATTTTTCCCAATACCCAAGCTAAAACTCCCCTGGCACAGCTTGAGGCCGTTTCCTCTTATCCTGTCACTTGTTATCTGGGATCAGAGACCAACCCCACCTTGTTACAGCCTCCTTCCAGGCAGCTGCAGAGAGCAATCAGGTGTCGTCCCGCTCCCCGTCCCCGTCCCCGTCCCCCGTCCCCTCGTCTCCCCCCCCCTTTTCTCCAGGCTGAACACCCTCAGTCCATGGTGAGGATTCACCCCCAAGCCTCCCTGAATTATTACTTTAATTACATGTTGTCACATTGCAAAAGCATGCAGCCATGGTGGAATATCTTGCTTGGACAACTCAGGAACTTACATCATTTATGAAACGTTTATTGTGCAAAGTTTGAGTTCAGATTAATTGGTGGTAAATCAGCTGTCCTGGTTTTGTTCTGTTACTCTGCATTTTTTTAAACTGAACATGCAGGCAAACCCTACACAAGCAAGATAGCCTCACCCTGGCTAGGCAAACACACCTCTGGACAAATCAAAGGTACATTTCTCATTCTGTCAAATGGTCACCTTTCAGTGCAATGTAGATTCAGGACCTGCAAGCAGAAGGCTGTGTCACGCTGTGTCTGGTGCACCTGATTACGGCTCTGGTTTGACCTCATGCTGGTGTATAAACTCCAGAGCAATGTGGGAAATCATACTGGAAGCGGCTCTGCATCACCAAATTCTGCTCTGAACCAAACTCACGTTTGACTCAGGTAAGGTTAAAAACTGCAAAACCATGGAGTCTTCAGAAGCTAGCTGTTCTGTCCTGGAAATAAATTTAATTAGCTTGTAGAAAATCAGAGAATGGTTAATCACTTCTTTAAGGTGATAGTCCGATGTAATGAAATAACAGTTGAGACCATAAATATCAGATACAGTTGGAGCAAACATAGAGAGCAGAGAACTGTGAGTAATCTTTAAATCAGAGCACCACCCAGGGACGTGGACCATCCATCCATGCTGTCACAGCTCACACAGAAGGGAGGTTTTGCCCTTGATGGAGATAACCATATTTCAAGGAAATGGCATGCTATTTTGCAGGGAATCGTGATTCATTCGACTGTGTTAACAATGTGTTTTGCATAGTTTCTTGTCTCCCCATCTTTTGATTCATTCATATACATTATTTATAAAGAAATGCAAACACTTTCTTCCCTGGTCTAATACATCATGACCCACTCCTGAAAAAAAATCCTACATGTAATCTATACACGTTATTAAGTTTGAAAAATGTACAACTGTGAGTATGTCACTGTCATCTTTTGTTGCCCCCAATTAGTTCTGGTATAACCCTTTTAGCTTCAAGAGAAACCAGATTATAACTTGTCTGTCAAGGCTGCGGTTTATTTTACGCAACATTTGTAATACCTGAGCCACCAATATCATAATTACCAAAATGATTACCCTATCAGTCAGCAGCTTATTTGGTCAGAAGACCTTTACATCTGTTTTGCTGATTATGTACTTTCTGAAGCAAAGACACATGGTAATAAGTAATACTAGTGCATCTGGGTATAAGGGCAAATAAGTATTGCAATACCCAGCGTACATTCAACCAGCCCAGCGTAGGTCTACTAGCTGCCAAAAAATGGAGACTTGAATTAAATAGTATTAGACTAAATTTTCTATCCTCTTTCCCCCCACACACACTAATTAGAATGCTGGCAAAAAAAACGTCTTTTAATTGAGACTCGGTTACTCCACCCTTCTCGTTCCTTTCCTCAAGGAAATCTTCATTGTAGGTCCATGGGCAACAACTGAGCATAACAAAGCTAACTGAAATTATTAATTTCAGGTAGCAGAATCTTAGTAATGACCAGATCGTAAGATCAATATTTAGTCTCCACCATGCAAAGTGTGGTTAATCTTCTTCATATAAACATAACTCATCGAGTTCACAACTCTTGACAGTGTAATCCAAGCAGACAGCTTCATGCATGAGCAGGCAAGAGGAGTAACTGTGGGAGTCGGAGGCAGCCAGTTTACATGTGTTTACATGTGCCCATGTAGACTCACACATGAACCTCATGAAGTTCAACAAGGCCAAGTGTAAGGTCCTGGATGTGAGTCGGGACAATCCCAAGCACAAATACAGGCTGGGAAAAGAATGGATTGAGAGCAGCCCCGAGGAGAAGGACTTGGGGACGTTGGTTTATGAGAAGCTCAACATGACCCAGCAACGTGCGCTTGCAGCCCAGAAAGCCAACCGCACCTGGGCTGCATCCCCAGCGGCGTGGGCAGCAGTCGAGGGAGGGGATTGTCCCCCTCTGCTCCGCTCTGGTGAGACCCCCTGCAGCCCTGCGTCCAGCTCTGTGCCCCCAGCATAAGGAGGACACGGAGCTGCTGGGGCGAGCCCAGAGGAGCCCAGGAAGATGCTCGGAGGGCTGGAGCCCCTCTGCTGTGCGACAGGCTGAGGGTTGGGGTTGTCCAGCCTGCAGAAGGGAAGGCTCCGGGGAGACCTTAGAGCAGCTTCCAGTGCCTGAAGGGGCTGACAAGAAAGCTGGAGGGGGGCTTTTTACAACGCCATGTAGTGATGGGACAAGGGGGAATGGTTTTAAACTGGAAGAGGAGACATTTAGATTAGATACCAGGAAGAAATTCTTCACTGTGGGGGTGGTAAGGCGCTGGCACATGTTGCCCCATCCCTGGCAGGGCTCAAGGCTGGGATCAATAGAGCTTTGAGCAGCCTGGGCTAGTGGGAGGTGTCCCTGCCCATGGCTGGGGGTTGAAACTAGATGATCTTTAAGGTCCCTTCCAACCCAAACCGTTCTGTGATTCTATGATTAATCCATTTGAGATGTATTTGTTGCTGGGACATGAGATACACCAATGAATCAGGTACTGTGTCATTTTGTGGCTTGCTGAGTATGGGCAAACCTTAAGATTCCCCCTCCTCACTGCCTGTGTTTATATTTAATTTATTTTCCAAAATGGATGCAGATGCAGTCATAAAGGCATATTTATCTCTGGGCACACACTGAAACAGAGCAGACAGCTCGCAGTTCCCTAGACCTTGGGATCTGGGAGTATAGCTAGACTGCTGGTGGTTCAGTTTGCACAATTTACATTGTAAAGAGTTCTTAAATGGTCGTGTAAGTGTGGTTCACTGTTCAAACATGTTCAAAGACTGTAACCTTTGTGCTTGTGACCAATTGCTATGTTACTCATAGCTGTTCCACCCACAGGCTTGGCAATGTACAGTGCACCATCATAAATACTCTTTGCATGTTATCAAGTTGGTAAAAGCCAGCAAGCATTTGTACAGAGCTTTTACTTACTTTCCGTATCACAAGGCTGCTTCTTCCTCTTCCTCTTCCTTACATTTTGTGCTTCGTCTCACAGAGGCAGACAGAGACACTGCTGACAAAAATCAACTTCACAGAAGACAGGGAATTTCACCTTTAAGGGCTTGCTAGAGAACCCCGCGGCACAAATGGGCCTCCAGAACACCAAGCACTCCAAAGTCAAGCAAGCTAATATACTGATGTTAGGACTTGATTCTGCAGGAAAATCTACACTGTTGTACAAGTTCAAGTATAATGATGTTTTTCTAACAATTCCAACAATTGGCTTTAATGTTGATATGATTGAAACCGAGAGAAATTTTACATTGACATTTTGGGATGTTGGAGGACAACAGAAAATGAGACAGGTCTGGTGCAATTTCCTGGAAAACACAGATGGACTTCTGTACGTTGTGGACAGCTCTGATAAGCAACGTCTGGAGGAATCAAAGAAAGAATTTGAACTCATTTTAAAGAATGAATTTATGAAAAGCATACCAGTTGTCATGCTAGCAAACAAGCAGGATCTGCCTGGAGCTTTGAACGCTGAGGAAATAACCAGGAAATTCAACATGAAGAAGTACTGCAGTGACAGAAATTGGTATGTACAACCCTGTTGTGCCATCACAGGAGAAGGTTTATCAGAAGCTCTCCAAAGGCTAACCATGTTTTCAAAACACTACAGCAGATCAAAGGAGACTTTTACAATCTCTAAGGAAGTTTAAACTCTTCAAGAATTTCTATCATCGCATTCTCATGAACATTAATGAATACATTTTGTTGGACTAAATCTGAAAATACTGGATTCTGGAGAACTCTTATCAGTAAATATCTATAAAGAACTTTGACAATAATTGATTATACTGTTACACCTGCACATGCTTCTGAGATGCCACTCTGCAGTGTTTCATTGGTGACGGTATACTTGGGGTTATTCTGCTCAGAAATGTGGCTGTTGGATGATCAAAGAGGTGAAGTTGAGCTTCCGAATTTTAGCAGGTGGAAACAAAATAGGTGAGCAGTGCTTCAAATGTTTAAATCGAGTCATTTTGTCAAGATATAAAATAGTGAAGTCGTTCATTCAGCAAGAAAAGTGAAGGATAAAATGGTTTTTTTGTAATAAATGCTCCATGGATGTATTTCTCATGTAAAAATATAGTCAGTTTAGAGCTTAAACTCTTAGTTATATACAGGAGATCCTATGAATCTGAAATACCTGTTGGATGTTATTGCATTCTGGAACCAGTTACTCCAAACAGATTTTAACAAACAGGATCTTCACTTCATCAAGTCACCGACAAAACAAAGATCTGGTGCTGTTTATAAGGTGTAGGTCTGATGTCCCTTCATTACAGACTTCCAGGTACCGATCTCTTTGCTTCTGTGCTGTTGGATTGCTACCCGTAGCCAAGAGCAGGATGGTGGAAGCCAGCACAGGATTGGTCCAGCAAAGCGGTCATCCCCGTTGTCTGTGTGGGGAATAAAGCGGGGAGGAATGGGGATGTTGGCTCCTTGTCAATTTTATAGATCATGATGGATCCTGTCCTGCCTGTACTGAATCCAACTGAAATTTTGTTACTCATAAATTTAGGTTTAATTAAATTTGAGATAAAACTGGCACCAAATTGCTGATCCTCTTACTATAGTTTGTAGAAAAAAATTCCAAATGAAATTTCTGTTTAGATTTCCTGATTGATGGAGTGAATTAGTATTCCAATTCATTCATAAGTTCCATTAAGCATCGAAGGATTCATAATTACAAGACTAATTGAACTGTATCAACCATGAGAACACTTTAAACACTAAGGCTGAAATGTTAACAGGGCCTGCTCTTTTAAAAGCAAGAGTAAAGAGACCATCTAATTATTGGTTATACAGTCGCAGAAAATCCAGCCCAATTATTTCTGCCTCCTTGGGCAGTGTCTGCAGACATAGCATGCTCCGGTGGTTAGGATGCTTGCTTAGATAGTCATATTATTTTTTTTTCCCTACATCTACCACAATCTTTGACCATGGGCAAGTCATTTGATCACTCTGTGCCTCAACAGTCCCTTGACAAAATTTCCTCCCCAGTTATGTGCTCTGAAAAAAGTTGTAGCAAAGGTCAGCTTGTGAGCTTTTCTCTTGAGACAAAACGATTATGCCAAGTAATAATATAAGAAATTTACATTTAGTTCTTACTAATAAACAGGCAGGAATTTCAAGTTGTAGAAAGGTGAAGCAGCAAGAAAAGCACCCAGACATACCCTGTTGTCTCATGCATATATAATTCAAAGACAAAAACATCATCAGGTGAATTTGCTGAAATAGTAAACAAAGGAAGGTTTCTCAACAGCAGTTGTCACTCATACTGACAGTAATTACTACAGGCTAAATCCTGAGTCATGTTGAGAAAGTATTTAGACTTGTATTGCCTGGTCTGATGATTTGGGCTCAATATAAAATAACATCCTCTGTCCCCAAAAAGATTTTTAAAAGTCAGCCACAATGGGAACATTAGTTTTCTAAACCTGACGATTCAATGTTAAAAATGTACTATTTCAGATCAATATATTTATAAACATTTGCATGTGTATGTTACACATTGAATTCTCCCACTAGTTTAATCATGTCTATTATAATAAACCTGAATATAGTTTGCTGGCCTCAGGACTTCCATAGGGAGAAATACTCCTTGAGAGATTTAATGAGAGTGCACGAGGGTCTCTAATTAGACAAGAAGCAAGTTCTGAAGGGAGAAATAAAGTTGTGTAATAGACTAGCTCACATAGCTAAAACAGAGAATAAGCTTTCAGGCACAGAATCCCTTCTCCAGGTTATCAAATTAGATTAAATGATGCTCACATTGACTTGAAGAGAATCTTTTACATTGTGCTTCAAAGGAAATAAATAAACTTTATTCCATTCACTTTGCAGAATATCAAGTATTTAAAACTCAGTTTTTCTAAGAGCTTGGTTTTCTAAAGAAGTGAAGCCGTGCCCATTTTATCTGCCCCTGGAGATCCCTACCTTACTGAATAATTTTTAAGCTTTAAAACTAATATCAAGTTGGACAAAGGTGCAGGTTCTCAAAATAATTATATGCCTGAAAGTTTAATTAAAAAAATCAGTGAGATAGAGGAGTGACCATACTGGTGCCCCGAGTGAAAGCAAGGCTGATAAAGTACAAAAGACTAATCCCCTAGGAGACAAATGTTCCGTTTTAGCCTCAAGAGAGCCTAAGAGGGAACGTAAATCCACAGAGCTCAGACTTAATTAGTTCCCCTGCTCCTGGAGCTAGTTGGTCTTTCTCTACACTGCATGAGTAAGTGGTGTACTTGGGGGCTTGTTTAGGATGAGGAGATAGAGGACATAGAACCCACTGCTTAAAATTTCCTTTCTACACAGGGAGTAAAGAATCTCCCTGACGACTCAGCATGTTTTGGGAAGGATCTCTGAAAAAGCATAGGGCAGGAAAGTGCAGAGGAATTGGAACTTCTGGCTCAGTTCTGCAAGACTGCAGAGCCCCACGGCACTGTTTGCTCCCTGTTGGAAGCCTGGAAACTGTTTGATATCTGATCCCATCACGTGTTACATGGTGAAATCAATAGCAAGGAAGTTACAAAGGCATTTTACAGCTTCATCCTGCTATGGAGAGTTTTATAACTTTTGATTGCTTGGCTGAACAATATAATGAGCAGAATTGTCTTTATGTTTCAGAGCACAAAAAAGTAGAATTTGGCCTGAGCTAAAAATACAATCCACAGTATTGTAAGCATAAGTTATTCCTGGATAAGTCTTGTTTTATTATTTAGAATTTATATAGGTTACTCACTAAAAACAATTTTAGGATTTTTGAAGGTTTGGGGTGCTTTGAGAAGGTAAGAAATCAGCATATGAGGAGTACTGCCCCACTCGGCAGCGGAACCAAAGCCTGTAAGCTGAAAAGTTGGCATGGAATGAAAGGCCTTAAAGAGTTTGGGACACCCCTCAGCTGTTTATATTGCTTCAGGTTTTGGAACTTTTTTTATTATGTCTCCTAATAAATCACACCTTGTTCACCCTGGCGTTTCTTGCATTTTTTATTGATGCATACTGGCAGTCTTGTGCAACTGCAATCAAGTGGTAGAAGCATTACAACTATATTGTAGCTGAAGTGGACAAGTCCCCCAGTGTCTGCTAGTATTTCTTGCACAAAGTTTGCTGCACCTGTTTCTTTCTGCTGATGGAAGAGTCATCCATGAAGAAATAAACAGTACATATCTGAGATTGTAAAACACAAAGGATCTGTGAAACCAAGACATGCTATATCCTGTGCCCTCACAAGAAGATAATCCACTTCAGACACGTTTGAATGTGACATTTTAAAAGTTGACAAATCCAGGGTAAGGGGAACTGTCATTTTGACCATTCATTAATAAGATTACTGTTGTATAAAATCATGAGTTTTGAAATAGCTGTCATGGAGCTCATTTAACATAGTTCCAGTGGGCTGAAATGCCATTTTAAGGGAAGGTGCAGAGCAGCATAAGAAACCATTGCAAATTTGGATAGTAACACTCCCTCCTCCTTAGTTGTTAGAAGACAACTCCCCCAATAATGAAATACTCTGCAGAATCAAAGGGAAGCATAATGTGTAAGGAATGAGGGACAAGGCTTTTTCAGTACCAGGTAATGTAGAGCTGGGCGATTCACTCAAAATGTCTCTGTTGCCATCTCCCCCTCATTTCTGACAAGTTACCTGCAACAAAGGAAGGACTTTCACCTTTCAAACAAGTTTTAAGTCTACTGTAAAGGAAGACAATACTTCGGAGCACTGTATGTATACTTAACTGCTTAAAGCAGGCTTTCTTTCCAAAGTAAATGACCCATGCTGAGTTCTGTGCTGCTACAATTAGACTTCCTCCACTTATAATTAGCTCAAGTATTCCTATCCAGCACAAGCATGAAGATTCTGGACATATATTGCACCAGATCAGGCAGGCTAGGTTATATGAGCCTCTAATTTAGGATGTAAACTCTTGAGGGTGGAGGCCTTACTTACAAAGCACACACCATACTGCAGGTACAATTTGCAAATCTAAATTAATCAAACAGCAACACAACATGTCCAAACACATCTTATTTGGAACACATGTAATTTTATCAAATTGTGCATTAGCATATGTTCCAGTTTCTACAATATTCTGTTCTTTAGCTGTGATAAGTGTCCTTGTACCACTCCCACCCATCCATGACGTTTTTGCAGTGTAACTGTGTCACATCTAGTGTGAAGGTGGGTGCCATCCAGAGTCACCTCCCCTTACCCTCTGTCACCTCTGTGTTCCCCTCCCCAGCTACGTATTTACACTTGCAGGTCTGCACAGCAGAGCCTTCTCACTTCCCTTGTCCTTCACCAGCTATCTAAATAGTGATGCCAGTATTCATGGTCTTTTTATTAGACAGTCATCGAGTGTTTTTACACTTGCTCTCATGCTGCTCCTTATACTTGGAATTACCTAAACACATTTACAAAACCATTTTGTTGTTTTCTTTCAGATCCTTCCTTAACGCACTCCTTTCCCACGATATATGCAAAAAATCTGACAATAGCTCTTAGGGTTTTATGACAAGGCTGCAGCCCATATCTTTTGATGAATATTTTTTTATTATTTCCTTGTTCTCTCCATATTTATTCATCTGGTCCCTTTAAACCTTAGAATGTGTGTTCTTTGGTGCAAAGATCATCTTTTTGTTCTGTGTTTTATATGCTGCCTGATTGATGAGAAGAGTTTCTAGACCTTATATTACTGCTATTAGCCTGAATCTCATGGAACATCTGCTAAAATAAGTAATTTTGTGAGTTTAAATAAACCATCTAGGTCTGAAGCCATGTGTATCCTTTCTTTTTAGCAAATATAGCTGGGAACTGCAGCAACAACTTCGCTGATCCAAACAAAGGCTGAACTCCTTTACAGTTGTGCTTGGCTGTTAAAGGATAACTGTGCCTTAACTGTTTTCAGTTACTTTATCTAAATCGTACACATTAATCACTAAAGAAGGCTAGTCTCTTAACCTTTTCTTAGCTGATTCATAATTCTGAAATGTTCTGGTTTAGTTTAGGACCATTGCAGATTCATGTGAAAATCCCTCGTATCATTTGGATGCAAAACAAAATGTAAAAACGTTCTGTAAACAGCTTAACAACTCTGATGAATGAATGTCAGTCTCCTTGGCTAGGTCTCACGCCCAGGTCTCCACTGCTGGGTGCTCCCATTGCGTGTATTCACAACACTGCGCAATGGCCTTTGCCTCCATTCACGTGTTTTTTCCTTTGTTGAGAATCTACAATATAAGGTTTGACATATCTTAAATGTATATAGCTACTTGCAATATAATGCTTAGGTACTCATCAGTTATGTACACATGTTGCAGACCAACATGAGTGCATCCAAATCCAGCTTGAATTACTCTGTTTTATCTAGAAAGGTAAAACAAAATAAGAAATAGTATGCTACAGGAGAAGTATATAAGGAGTTAAACAGGAGGGGAAGTGAGAGAAGATAAGCTAAAGAAATACAATGGAAAAGGATAGAGAAAAGAAAAATAGGTTAGAAAAGTTCTCAGGGCAAACATAGTACTAGGTGTATGCAGATATACAAAGCAATAGAAAGCAAAAAAAAAAAAAAAAAATCATCATCAGCCGTTATCTCCTGAGTGGTTTTTGCATTCCCCTCTTGTGATAACAATGTGTTAAGAAGCCTTCTCTTATTTACAATTAAACATGCAATGTAGACAGTAATTTCTACTTGTGCCCACATATGTAACTTCACATGTATTATCTCTGAACATACATTACATACTAAAGGCAACTATTTTATAGATCTTAGGCACATCAGGCCCCAAAGATAATGTAATCTTTAGAGAAAATATTATGCCAATAACTGGCTCCTTATAGTAACCCTAAACAATATTAATCCTGAATATGAATACATAACAGAACTTCTTAAAAACAAATGTGGAAATTAAATAGAGCAGTTTCAAACAGCTCTTCCTTTTAACCCGCATAGGAAGACATTCATATTTCTTTGTTATCACCTGCTTACTAAGGGCTATACATTGAGCTTTTTTTTTTTTTTTTTTAAGATTACAATTTTCCAATAAGTCATTTGGTTCATTGACCATTTAAAATAATAATTTATTGCCTATACTAATGGGTAAATTTGCATAAACTTTTCTTTCTCATGCGTTATTAAAAAAACCCTGCCAAGTATTAAGGAAAACCCAAGCCAAATAGTAGAAAATCTTTACATCAATTGAGTAATATTATAAAAACCCTCGTATAAAGTTTAGCATTTCCACACAGAGACACCTTGTGGCATATAAGATATACTGCAGTTAATAAAACCGAAACTGGTTGTAAATTCGAGTGGTGACAATAGGAGCTTGAGGACTCTGTTCTTGGAGGTTTAAACCACACAAGTAACCATCTTGTACATCACTTTTTCAAACAAAAAACAGCTAATTACAACATTGATGGGACTTATTTTCAGATATTAAGTATTTAAAAACCTGATAGTAACAATTTGTTAAATTAAGATTTCTGTACTTCAGGTAAAATCCACATTTGTTTTCATTCCACATTAAGATGAATGTTTCAAAAGTACAGCATTTTGTGGAACAGAAATTTTATAAGTGAGTGATGTCCAAACTGTTCAAACAAGCAGACAACAGTCATTTCAATATTTAATAAGCATAACCCAGTAATACAAATGTCCAAAGCATAACAACCCATTAGTGTGCAACACATGCTACTGGTTAAAGCATGCTCCAGACAGCACTAAGGGTGTTGTAAGCAGGAACGATCAGTAGTGGGTTGAGTAGATCTCAATGAAGACAGGCTGAGAGACTTGGAGTTGCTCAGCCTGGAGAAGGGAAGGCTCCAGGGAAAACTTAGAGCAGCTTCCAATACCTGAAGGGACCAACAAGAAAGCTGGGGAGGGGCTGTTTACAAAGGCCTGTAGCAATAGGACAAGGGAGAATGGTTTTAAGCTGAACAAGGGTAGATTTAGATTAGATATTGAGAAGAAATTCTTTGCTGTGAGGGCGGCAAGATACTGGCCCAGGCTGCCCAGAGCAGCTGTGGGTGCCCCGTCCCTGGCAGGGCTCAAGGCCAGGCTGGACGGGGCTCTGGGCAACCTGGGCTGGGGGGAGGTGGCCCTGCCTGGGGCAGGGGGCTGGAGCTAGGTGGGCTTTAAGGGCCCTTCCAACCCAAACCGTTCTGCGATTCTGTGATTCTATGAAATGAAAACTACCTCATTACTATGGGAAGGGGGCAATCGCATTGCACTGGAGAAGAGTCCAGGGGAGGCAGCTGAGCTGGGGACCCCCTTGCTTCTCTTCCTGGCTGGCCATGTGGAGAGCTTTTCTCTTCCCTTCTCCCTCTTTGTCTCTGTCCTTTTGCTTTTTATTTTTACCAAAACACAATTTTTATTATTAGAGTGAAATGTATACTATCTTGTATCTCAAGAGTAAATCTTCAGGCAGATAAGTCTGCCTCAGCATCTTCTGTGCAACAGATGGGATTGCAAACCAGCTTTACATCAGCTTTCCACTTTCTAGGTTGCAGGTGAGTGTTATTCATTGTCTGTCCAAACGTATTATACTGCAAAAAAGACTCTGTCAGTCATTACACCATCCAAACAGGCAGACTGCCGTTCCCCCCGACTGACTGCACTCCTCAACAGTTTCACTGCTGTCCCATTCCTTCTCCATGCCAGCAGCATCATTCTCCTGCAGGAACACTACAAAATACCATCATATATGTCTCACAGGCTCAGACTATCATGATGCAGAAAGGACAAAAGTTACTCTATAGTTTATTAGATTATAATGATGTGTTCCTAAACTGGAATTGCCATTAATATTAATTTGTTTTTCACATTAAGTTGCTAGTGATTTATAAGAGCCCTGAATACCAGTTCATAACAAAAAGGAGATTTTAATTAAAAAAAGAAGTTATGAATATTAAATGAAAGAGTTGATCTAGGTGATATGACAGAGGTGTAGAGTTCCTGAAGCTACTAAAATGCTATGTATTTCAGAAAAATTATGTGGCCATTATTCCCCCTCAAAAGAAAAGCTGAAACAGAAATATTGTTGTTTATCAGGCATCAGAAAATCAAGGAAAGCTCAGTCAGAAATCCTTACAAAAATGGGCCTCATTAGTGCTGCGGCTCAGAAGTACTCATTTTCTTCATTACTGTGTAACAAAGAGATATGCATACTTAGGGTATTTTCGCATCTCTACTCAATATCAGTCCTTCAGCATTTCAAAATTCCTTATTCATTTATGTATTCTAGTTTCCTTGCAAAATTAGTCTGAAACACAGCATTGACAATGGCAATCTGCATCTGCACATTTACATTTTTGTTGCATAAAAGATGCATCTTGGATTTGATACCATTTTATATGCTAAATTCTGCTCACTGGCAGTGTTAACAGCCAGAAATAAGAGCTTAAATTTTAGATGCTCCCATAAATGTCTCTAGCTTTGTGATCCTATTAGTGTTTCTGTGTACAATGTGAAACACATATTACCTAACACTTCATACTAGCATTTAATTATGTAACCATATTGTATATATTAATTTTAAAAGTATTGCCCTGAGGATCATCCTTCCACTGGAAAACCCAAGGAAGGGCAAGTGACTTTCCCTTCTGCAGCACTCAAGTGGAACCGAACCCAGTATATGGGGAGTTCCCAGGCCTGCCAGCAGATACTGTTTCCCTTTCCTTCTAGAAACATCATGGAACTCGCCCAAATCAAGCAGCTGTGACAGAGAAGTTTTCTGTCACTGTCTTAACCATCAGCAGTGCTACCAGAAAATTACTTTGTTCTAGGGGCTTCTTAAGAAGGAAAATTTTTTTAGCATGGAAACAATATATTCCTGAATCTTTCAGGAAACTCATTTCACTAACCGTTCCTCACTTCTTATCTTGAATGAAATTTTCTTCCCTTGCCTTTATTAGGAATTGTTCTGTTTGAAAGGTAGAGCAGCTAGGACAAAGGCAGGGAAGTGGGGCTCCACAATCTGCTGAGTCATGATTGATTCCTGTTCTTCATGGGCTATTTGCAGCTGATGGATTTTGTGATCAACTCTGGCTTTGGTACTAAGAAACATTTTTGGCAGCAGTCATTTCATGATCTATAAATTTGTTTGCAAAACATCTGATCCAGCGTGTTAAAAACTGAATTAATATAGGCTGAACTGCGGAAAACATCACCAATGTTAATTAAAAGCAATCCCAAAATCAAAGGTTATATTAAATAAAAAGTTATATTAAAACAGAATAACTGAGATCAGAAGTAGGCTCATTCAGAGATTGCTTTGAAACTCTGATCATAAATTTTAACAGGACTGCCTCCTGCTTAGTGTTTGCAGTCATGTGGGAGCCCTAAGTTTATTTTCTAATCACAGGAGCAGATGTTCAGCTGATGTGAATCAGCACATGGCCACTGAGGCCAGAGGAGCTACCTTTAATTTGCACCATCTGGGGATCTGGTTTGCAGTCTCTCCTTTTGAAGAAACAGAATATTGTGCATCATCTTATAACTTATCACATGGTGGCTTCCACAAATTGAAAAAGGAAAATATCTAGAGCTCTTTAACTAGATAAATAGTGCTCATAATGTGGTATTTCAAATTCAAACTGGCCTTGTGAGAAGAGATCCTCAAGGCATCTGTAATGCCCAGGCTGTAAGTAAGCACAGGAAAGCAAGCCTCGTGAGGGACAGTGTTAAGTGAGTGAGAGCACTAAAACTAAATTGGCCTGGTGACATCAACAGGCCTTTGGCTTCATTAACATCTGATATGGGCCAGCACTGAAACTAAGATCAGGAGCATCTCTCAGTAATTTTAGTGTCTTGTACAACATGATTAAAGTGTTATAAATGGAAAGGCATTGAATCCTACTATGTTTTGGACATTTTCGGATATTTTAGGCTGATTTTCTGTGCAGTTCATTACTCTGAAAAACTGTGATGCTAGAAAGTGAGGTTTCAAGTACCACTCCAACTAAAGAGCGTTTTTTTTCTAAGTATAAACACATTTTTTTTTTCTAAATACAAAGAAAAGCTAAAATACAGTGTAACCAGTGGTTCTAAATGGACAGAGAAAAATAAAGGGGACACATGCACAGGAACTCTGCAGCTTTTGAATACAAGAGAAGTCTCCATCTGCACAAGAGAATGACCCCTGTGTGAAAGCAAATGGAGTCAAAAGATAAGAGAGCTGTTTAAGCATTTGCTGGTTCAAATCTTTTTTTCTTACTGTCATCCAAAGGACTTCAGCCAAGTTCCATCAAAAAGCAACTTTAAACCAGTAGGTTAGGGTAACAATTGGAAAAACAAGTTGAAAAATTAGCTGAAATGAGTGCCTTTTTTGGTTTGTTGGTTGTTTTTGTTTGTTTGTTTTTGGTTTGGTTTTTTTTAAGTGAGGAGGGAATCTGGGCGGAAGGCTGGATGTAAGAGTTAATAATTTATCCAAGAAGACAGCAGTATTAATACATCTTTCTAGCTCAAAAGGAATGATGTGCATCCACGTCAATGCATGGTCCATCATACTGCTGTTTTCACATGCCTCTGGACAACAGAAAGAGTAAAGGAAATGTCAGCAGTGGTAGCAGGATTTGTTGCAGATGCTGCAGGTACTCAGCGTAGACCCTTTTATTACAAAATGGCATAGAACTTGGGCAAAGAATTTTTGAGCAACTAATTAAGACAGCTAACAAAGCAATACCTCAGGAAGGAATTTGAACTTTGTGTGAACATTTTCTAAGAGAGAAAAATGACAGTCTGGCTCAAGCAGTTCAAATGAGTAAAATAAGAAAACAGTAGAAGAGGATACAGAGGCTCAGGCAAAATCAAGCACTGTACTAAAAGGAGACATCCTAGAGGTAGTAGTTGTGTAATGGCACATCTGAAAAAAATATTCTAGCACAGTGATGTAAGAGAAGACTAAAAGCAAAACTAGCATTCAGACAGTAGAAATTAAATTTTCTCCTAGATACAACCTTAAAAAATGTGCTGTCTTTTGCAAAAGTATGTCTTTGAGTTATCTCCCCTGGAAGCAGGCTGTGGTTGTTTTTGCTTCAGTGGGGGAAGTCCGCAATGCAAGCGTGGCATCTGCTGCTCATGACCTATTACCGCGTGGTGTGGGGTTTGCACAGGCTCCTGCTAAGGGTTCTGTGCTGACTTGCCTCTGGGATCGTTACGCTTCCACCTGCCTGCTCCTTCAGCAGAAAAACTGTCAGCACCTCTAGCTCTTTCTAGAAAAGACTTTTCATGCTAAGGAGCTACAGCAGAGCACTTCAGGGAAAAGTGAAAACGAGTGCAAAAAACATTGACTTGCTTGATGGAGCCCAAAAGCCCCATGGTGCTTTACTTAGATCAGCCCTGTTCAATCTTACGTAGATTACTTTTTGTAGTAATGTCCTTTTTAAAATAATCTCCCTGTTCTGTGAAGCTCAGTTTTGTATATTTACTATTTGTGTGTGACAGTTTTTTATGGCTTTTTCACCTGGTGCAATATTCACAGCTGACCCCAGTTTAGTTTAGGTATTATTTGATAGGGCTGTTTCAATGTCCAGCAAGTAACAGTCGGACTCCAGACTCAGAGAAGCTCTGTGCAAAATGAAAACAAATAGTTGTGTTTGCATACCAGATGAAAGATTATCATAAAATATCCCAACAGCAGTTCAGTGATCTACATTTTTGTTAATACTAGCTATTCCATTTTTACAAATCCTGGGATTAATGAGAATTTTTCAATGTGCAACACAAATCTTTTGCAGCTTGACATAGTATTTTGTTTCTTATAATAGGGAGATATGTTTGCTTGCTATGAAAAGCCATCTGCACGAACTCATTTTGCCTAAATGTATGTTTAAAACAAAATACATTACTAAAACATTTCAGATCAATTTACATTATTAGTTGAAGGATATTTTTAAAGATAACTTGATAATTACATGTTTTCTAATTACATAATCAAGCACAAAGTTCACAAATTATGAATGTGTTACCTGTTTGTAAATGTAAACTATTTATAATGCAAGTCTGTCTACTGTGTATACATATATGGAAGGGACAAAGGTAGCTAAAAGCCATCTCAAACTTATGTATTCTGCCTTTCTTCTTTTTTTTTTTTTCCTTCTCGAAAGATCTAAATGATCTCTGAAATCAGAATGCCCTCTATATGATGTAGCTGCTTGGCAAGCCAGAATTTTCATTACTGAGCACAATGCCCATGCAGTACAACCTCCGCATTAGAAACTTTGAAAAGTGACAAAATTGGCTCCTTACATCAACTGGAAACTTGTATTGTGGAGACAAATTCCTCCTTGCCAAATGGTATCTCTTTTCTAGCACCTATATATTGCCAGACAGCTCAAATCCTATACAAATTATAACCACCTCAAGCTACTCTAACTTTATGTTCAGGTGCTGGGAGCAAACAATTTAGAACCACTCCTTAATGAGAGGTTAGGGCAGCTCTCAGTATCTTCCCTGTCATTGCTTGAAGGATCAGAAGGTGAGCAGAACCTAATTCACATCTTTATATTTGCATTACTATTATTTTCCAATCTGAGAAATATGCAAAAATATAAAAAGATACAGAGCTACTGTAACATCACATGAAGTTTAAACATTACCATACCAAAAGTATTTGTATTATATGCATAATTTGTTATGTTGTAGGCACCTACATTTAGCCAAAATATACCCTTCTAAGACAAACTCACTTAGAATCAAAATATCTGTTTGGTTTGTTTGTTTGTTTGTTTGCTTGTGGTTTTTTTTTTTTAAGACAGCCCAATGCCACAAGATCAAGAATTCAGAAGGGAATTGGTCTGTTCTTCAAAATTTGTCTTCCAAGTGCTGGCAGATTTGCAGTGCAGATCTGAAGTAAAATCAAACCAATACAAAAATAACATGGTAATTGTTCTTCTGAGAGCTAAACAGATTAAGCAAAATGCACTTGATTAATCCATGATTATGTCCTCACTGAAGTCACACTATGAATTTTTTTCAGATGATACTACATCAAAAATATAGATCAAAGACCACTGAAGGATAGTCTTCCTCCAAACATACATAATTTAGTAAGAGCATAGTATGTTCTTCTATTTCACATGAAAGTACATGGTAAGAAAACTATGCACACTGGAATGGTTTATTAGATCTGATGAGGCGGCAATGTGATTTTAAGACAGGTGTGGATTTTAAGGAAATTCTCCAAGATGATTCTTCAGTTATTTTCAAATGGTTACTCATAAAATAACATGATTATTGCTCAGTCCCTTGTCTGTGTCAATCTTTTTCCAAGAATACAGAGGAAAGGTCAACAGAGAGATGACTTCATTAAGAGGTCATTGTTACTAGTTAGGGCACTGAGTCAGTTCTGGTTGCTAGAATGTGCTGGCTTTTCAAGTCCACCTTTCCCAAACCACATGTTATACAATCAGTCAGTGCTAAGCGTGGCAACAGTGGGAGGTAGTAAATATGGGATGAACATGTATACATTTGGGTTAGCAAAGACGCGGAAAAGGTAGCTATGAAAAGAGCAGTGATGGAGCAAAATAGTTTTTCTTTCCTTTCATAAACTTCTGGGCTGGGTCTTAGACACCATATATATTTTTTACCTTCATAGCCTGATTAGTTATAATCTCAAGCAGGTGCCTACGTGGCCAAAAAGGCCAACAACATCCTGGCTTGTATCCGAAATAGTGTGGCCAGACGAGCTAGGGCGGTGATCGTCCCTGTGCTTGGCCCTGGTGAGGTTGCACATCAAATACTGTGTGCAGTTTTGGACCCCTCACTACAAGACAGACACTGAGGTGCTGGAGTGTGTCCAGAGACGGGCAACAGAGCTGGGAAAGGGGCTAGGACACAAGCCCTGTGAGGGGCGGCTGGGGGAGCTAGGGGGGTACAGCCTGAAGAAAAGGGGCTCAGGGGGGAACTGGTCACTCTCTACAACTCTGAACGAAGCTGTAGGCAGGAGGGTCAGTCTCTTCTCCCAGGTAACAAGTGACAGGACAAGAGGAAAGGCTTCAAGCTGCACCAGGGGAGGTTTAGGCTGGATATTAGGAAATGTTTCTTCATCAAAAGGATGGTCAAGCATTGGAACAGGCTGCCCAGGGAGGTGGTGGAATCACCATCCCTGGAAGCGTTTAGAAAACGCATAGATGCAGTGACATGGTTCAGTGGTGGGCTGGGCAGTGCCGGGTTAATGGTTGGACTTGATGATCTTAAAGGTCTTTTCTACCCCAAATGCTTCTATGATTCTATGAGCCAAGACATAGTCAGGAAAGTAACATGCTAGTCCCAATATACTAGAGTCCAATTTCATTATTGATAACCATGTTCTGCTGAGACAGAGCCTCAATTGTGCTTGAAGAGATGGATTCACGAAGAAACCTCCTTGGGGCCACAGAATTCTAAACTTATTCTGCAAAACTGTTTCTCAGGGACACTAAAATTATTCCTCAAAGGAAGTGACACTACAACTAGTCAGCCAATTATCGATAGATCTGTAAAATACCTTTTAATTTTGAGACCAATAACTTATGCCATTATAAGTTTTCAATACTTCTTATTTTTAGGTGAAATTGTAAAGCAATTTGGCTTGTTACAATTCTGATATTTCCTCCAGTCAGTGGAATAATTCCTCAGGAGAGGAATTTTAAATGTACAACTAGATGAGCCAGTCAGAATAACAGATTCATAGGGCTGCATCCTGATTTTTCAAATCTTTTGAAACAGTTATTAGTTAAACTTTTGTTAGTTTTAGGTATCTCTTTCTGGATTTCATACCCTTACTATGTAAAAAACTGTGGTTCAGCAAAAAGTATTAGATGACAGTTGCCAGTGTAATACTATTTCCATCATATCAGCTATGTGATTACAATAGGTATGTTCATCTAGGGCAATTTCAAAGATGACAGAGAATAAAAAATACTAAGCATTTTGCATGTCCCTGTGATACATACAACACAATCTTTAATCACAGAAGGAAGCAGTGTTAAAATATGCCTGAAAATGCAGTCAAAAGCAGGGAGTTTTACTTCAGTTAATTCAAACCATTCAGATGTAAATAGAGGGTTATAAAATAAACTCAACGTAACAAAGGCCATAGCAACTATAAGAAATTTCCAGTTTGGTAACACAAAATATTTTACTTGCTGATCATTTCCTTAAACATTAAGTGCAGAAGCTAAAAGCAATGAGAAACTACCTGACAATTCTATTCAACCAATTTAAAATTGAACATGCTGGTAGAATTTATTATTTCCCAGACTTCACACATTTCTACTGTTTACGTATGTGAATATTTTTCTTGTTTCTTTACTAAAGGCTTCCTTCTGAAATGACAGCATCAGTTGGAAATACATTACTTTTGAAAAAGTGAGGTACGGTTTTGGGATGGTTGTACTTCTATAATATTCTGTTTTCTTAAGGCAGCTGTGCTGTGATACCAATGAAAATGATTGCAAGTTAAAGAGATGTTCTTTTTTTCTTTTTCTCTATGTAGCTTCTAAAACACTGTCAAATGGACAAACTGTATTACTTTTTAAAATGTAAATAGCCATGTCAAGAAAAGGTCTTTTTTGTATATCCAGACTGCAGTGTGAAAGCGTTGCTGCACCCACAGTGGCTTTGAACAAAACAGTTTACATACTGATAGACAAGTAGCTATCCTATATGGAATACCATCAGGACTAATTAAACCTGACTGATTTACCCTACTCATATTGTTGTGACATCACTACAACATTTAGGCAACAGATGTGGCTGTGGTGACTCAGAGTCCTGTCATTTCAATCTTGATGAGAACTCTTTCTATCTAGAACAAAGCCTCATCCTCTGAGAAATCTCCCGGAGATAAAACACACATTAGCTTGTAGTCTGAAAGATCACAATCTTTGTGTTTTCACAAAGAACTAAAGCAAGTTCTCTTTTCTGATATTGGTAAGTCTCCGAGTGACTTAGTTTACAGACTTGGGAGACTGCACCTCCTATCACAGCTTTGACTTTTCTCAACAAGTATTATGGAAAATCATAAGGCCGCTGACAAAACAAGGGCTCTATCAACACACAGGACTTAACAGAGAGGAATCCTCACAACCGCTGACTTGATTTTCCAATCATTAAGAGTAAGTATAAACTACATGCAGGATGAGGGCTGTATATATTCCAGTGAGTGCTTCTAGTTATGAACAGAAGTACTATTTTCTGGATCAAATTACAAAAGTAGGAAAAAATTGGCATCCCCTCTGCTCTGCAAGTGTATCTATTTCTTTCAATACCCTTAACTCATTTCAATAAAAAATATCCAGGTTAGCTTAAATAGTTTGGATAGTAGCTTTTTTCCCCCTAATATTCTGGAAGACTGGAAGGAACAGATACTACTCCGAGTGTATTTTCCTCACAAGTTAAAGCTGCTTCCCAATTGTCAAAGGCATTCTGAAGTGAGCTTTGAGAAATAAAAACCCACTGGATGTTTTGTAAATAAACCACTTTGTTTTCCTGGCAACTGTTAATCTCTCTGCCCTTCCAGAAACTTTCTGTAGTCTAATTACCTGCATCACAGAAAAGCTATAGAAGTGGAACATTTATTTTGTATTTCTGAAGAGTCACTGTCAAGAGGCAAGTTTTATCAGATGTGAGTTCCCAATGAATAATTTTTTATAGTTTGGATTTACCTGAATAAAGACAGGGATGTACTCTGATAGCCACAGTATTTGGTGTAAACACAGTCTCGGTCTATGCTCAAACAAAACACATCTATGGAGTTTTCATAGCATCGTTCCCTTTGCTGGTATGATCAATGCAAATTCAGGAATGACTTTTTGCAGCTCACCACAGTTTGTGTAACACGTAAATAATGTTGCTTGTTAGAAAGCACCCCGGAAGGAAGCTTTAAGTCCCAGAAGGGAGTTTACAAAATGTATGTCACAATGTCACACTGATGACTATATCAAATGTGAGAAGCCTATCTGGTGAAAGCTCATAATTAGTTTGGAAACAGCATCCACCTACATCACCTGACAATGAGTTACAGCAGTTTCTACTGGCTGAAATCCACTGCCACTAAACCTGACTGTCATCATCAAACTGGTAAGAGACCGGCATGTAAAAAATTCTGAGACAGCAGAATCCAGAAGATGACTGCAACCTCTTTTGGACCCAAATAAACCAATCTGGCCTCTTTTCATCATGCTAGGAAACTAGAAAGATCCACGGAATCTCATCTCACTGAAAAATAATTTTGCTGTCATTTGTGATCATCCTTATCAGAAATATTTCCATCAAGTCTTGCTTGTGAACGTGGTCCACAGTTGCTGTGCAGAATGTTGCCCAATACAGTGGAATCCTGCATACAGATGATATTAATTCCTGAGGAAAGTTTACCCATGTTTCCACAGGGCCTGCCAGAATACCTGCTGCTGTATCCTGCGCTCTACTATTTTCTTTCCAAAACCAGTTGTGCTTAGGGCCAGTCTACTAAGTGTTTGAGATTAAAATCTGGACCGTGCCAAACGTGACAGCTGCAGTGGTTCCTTTTATTCAAGTCTTTCACTTTTTCAAAACTTCAAAGGCATGCCAACGCCGAGCACCAGCGCCGAGGGCTGCCGCTCCTCTCTCTCCCCTCAGGTGGCTCTGCCGCCCCTCTCTCTCCCCTCAGGTGGCTCGGAGGCCCCCACGTCCTTCCCGCGCCGCCCGAAGCAGCCGGGCACCCTCTTCCTGCCGTCCTGCGGCCGCAAGTAGAACAGTTTTATTTAAAAAATAAACCCCAACAAAAACCAAAAAACAAACCCAAACATTCTATTTCTTTAAAGTGGCAATAAAGCGGCGGGGGAGGAGGCGATGTCTCCGTTCCCCAGAGGGGAGCGAACGCAAAGCCCGAGTGAGGCAAAGGATAAGCTTTCCGCTAAGAAAACAGCGCGTACAAGCGGGCGCAGCCCCCGAGGAGAGCGGGGAGGGCACTACCGCCCGCCGTTCCTCCTCCCGGCCCGGCCAAACCCGCCACCCAAAATGGCGGCGGCGGCTGATGGGACTGGCCGAAACGCCTCGAAGGGCCCGCGCACCGTCACCGCGCGCGTCACGTCCCCCGCGCAGCACCCTCCCTCTGCCTCCCCTTCTCCTATTGGTCGCCGGCTTCGGACGCCGCAGCCAATCGGCGGGCGCGGCCGGCTGGCCCAGAGCGAGGCTGCCCCTCTTTCCCCCCTCCCCTCCCCCGCTCGCGCCGTTCCTCGCTCCCGGCACGTTCGGCCGCCGGGGGCAGCGGGCAGCGCCGCCCCAGGAGCGGCAGCGGCGTCTCCTCGCCTCGGCCTCACGGCTCGGCGGCGCAGCTTGACGGGTGCTGAAGCGTGAGCGGGCTCGGCGGCCGCGGAGGCGCCGGGAAGGGGGACCCCGGCGGGCTCGGGTAGGGGGTGCGGGCCCGGGAGGAGGCACAGGAGCCGCGCTCCCTCCCACCTTCCCCTCCCCGCCCGCCATGGCCGACAACGAGAAACTGGACAACCAGCGGCTGAAGAACTTCAAGAACAAAGGCCGCGACCTGGAGGTAACCGCCGCGGCGCCTCGCGGGAGGGGCCGGCCGGCCATGGCGGCGGGAGGGGGCCGCCGCCGTGTGGCGTCTTTCCTAATCCGCCGGCGAGGGGCCCGCGGCGGGGCCGCGGCCTGCGCTGCCCGCCCCGCCGAGAGGCGGGAGCGCCGCTCCCCGCCGCCCAGGGAGGGAAGGGGAGGAAGAAGAAGAAGGGGAGGCCGCGCTGTGGGGCCGGGCGCGGCCGGGCCGTTGGGCGCCGCGCGGAGACGAGAGCGACGCGGCTGAGGGGGCGACGGCTTCCGCCGCCTGCCCGGCCCCGGTGGGGCGGCCCGGGGCCTTAGCGGGGGGTGGCTTCCGCCGCCTGGCCGGCCCCGGTGGGGCGACCCCCGGGGTAGGGAGAGCTCCTGCCGCCTGCCCGGCCCCGGGACGTCGGGGGCCCTCCCTCCGCCTGGCCGGCCCCGGTGGGGCAGCCCGGGGGGCCGCAGTGGGGGTGGCTGACAGGAGCGGCCGGTGCCGCCTCCCCCGCGGTGCCGACTTGGCGTTTCGGGGCAGCTCCGGCGTAGTTCGGCCCAGCCACTCGCTTGGTAGAGGTGTTGCCTCGGTGTTTTGCTGTCTGCGACAGCAGTCGCATCTTCGTGTGGCTCTACCTCAGTTTCTTGCTGGCACTTAATTATCGCTCTTTGCGCTGAGTAGCCCCTAAAAGCCTGAGTCAGGGATTAGGGCCCAGCTGGGTGTTCTGCTCTGTGCCTCTGGAAGATACTGAAGTGAATAAATGAATTATTGCCTACACTTTATACTGAAGATTATTAATAAAAATACAACCCCACCTTTTTTTTTTTTTTAAACGGGGAAAATGCTGCTGTTTTACTGTTCAGTTAGTTGAGTGTGGGAACAGTTGTGGCTTCTAGTAGGGAGCCTCTAAACTTTTTGGTGGCTGGATTGCTGCATACATTATCTGAGCTGTGAAGATGCTTCCTCAACACAGTAGAAGAAATAATTAAGATTATCTCAGTAAATATTCAGATTTTAAAATTAGGTCTCAATCCTCATCCATAAGCACTTAGCTAACAGTGCTGATTGGGGAAGCCTGTGTATCATAATTTTGTCAGAATAAGGTTCTGATGAAGAAATGGGCATTGGTATTCTTGTTTCTGTTTTTCACTAGCCTCAATGTGTGTCCCTATGGTTAGCATAATATTTTAATCTTTCATATGAAGGCAATTGTACACTATTTCTTTTTTGAAAGTAAGAGGTGAGTTTATGTTGCTGTCATTCATTAAAACATCTGCCAAGTTTCCCATTTGGGTAATTCAGAAGTCAGTAACACCTCGATTTTTAGCTTGTCCAAGTATATTGACAAAACAATTCTGTTCAGTTACGTGCAAAGTTTGGTGATGCCAAAACCACTGGAAGTGGGAATAATTACTGCAGTGATTGCTCTGTTTACTAATAAGGTTGTTAGCTGTGTTAGCGACTACTTGCTTTAGATATTAATTTGATTTTTCTATAAATTGTTTTGTTACCATTGAATAGACAACTACAAGAAAGGCATCTTTAGTTAGATGCACAGTAAAGTGTATGCTATAATAGTAAAAAATGAAATTAATGGGAAGATACAAGTTGGAATTCATCTGTGGTTTATCTCCTTTTGCCTGCATACCAGGTTTTAAGGTAAGTTAGCTAAAGTAGGGAAGGTTCATGGTGAGCACATGCAAGTAAAGAGGATAGGTGTGTGTATCGGGAAGCAGGTAATCTGCTGATGCACTTGAACGGCCTGCTACACAGTGAAAAAGCCACTGTTGGGCCACATTAAATTTTAGATATTGACATCTATCCAACAAATCCTGGAACATATGCTTGGTACCTAAAATAACTACCGTGGATGGCTATTTTTCATACAATAGCTGAGGCTTATGGCTATCATTCTTGCTTATTATATATATATATATAACTGCTTACACGTCACATTTTTCATTAGTGTGAGAAATGTTGGTAATGTCCTGTTATAGCCAAGTATCCTATGGTAGCAACAGTTGCTAATCAGTGTTTAGTTAGTTCATAACACCTGTGTTCCTGTGCTACTTTTGGCAGAAAGATGTCTGTTAACTTCACATAGGAAGCCAACATTTGATCTTTATCTCTTTGCCCTTTATCTCTGCTGAAATTGTGCATTTAGCCATTGGTTTCTTTTACAAAACCATGATCTTTTTCCTTTTCCATGACAGTTTACCACCATTCACCATCAGCAGATAAATAATAAATCACTAGTTTTGGTGGATCCCAACTTAATAGATACTTCTAGATGCTATGGAGGGTTGCCATGTTGCAAGTTACAAACTTTTTAAAAATGGTACATACATGATTCCATGTTGTTCAGATCATTGACAGTTATATTGCTGACAGGTGATGTCACATGGTACTTGCCTTCCAGGCCTTACATTTTCACAGAAAGTTACTGTATATCTTGCAAAAGACAGGGGATTTCCTGCATTTTGTCTCCTGAAGTTCTAAGCATATCTTTTTAGCTTTTTGGATACTTACTGAGTTAATTTTCCAGTCCATATCAATGTGCTTCTAAAAATACAAATTCTGGCATTGGGGTGGGGGAGAAAAAAAAAAAACCAACACATGCACACCTGTTTTACATAAGGTGTTTAGCAAAATTCCTTCATATGCTTAAGTATTAGGTAAACATGCATGCATGGACATGTTATGTTGTAAACAATTGCTGCCATGTGTTATAAGATGACAGATTGGTGGCGACGCTGGGAGTAGAGAGATTTGTTGTGACCAGAAATATAAAATGCCTCCTTGTCCTTTTTTCTTATTTATAGTACTGCTAGAAGAAATATTCTGTGTAATGAACTTGTTAATATCAGAAGAGTTTGTGCTATGAGAGCAATAATTAGTGGCTAATACACAGGCAGTATCTCTGTGTAGTGTTTTAAGATTTCTAGTCTTGTATGTACAGTATTCTGTTAAGGTTTTCCAAGATTTAAAGAGTTGTTCGAGCTGTGAGGAAAAAATCGGTATTCTTACAGCACAAAAAGGAGCTAGCCTTACAGGACTGCAGAAGTGGTCACACTTTTTTTTAACATCCAGAACCAGAATCTTACTCAAACAAATGCCCATTGGGACTCTTACATAAAATTATGCAAATACCTACTAGGAAAGCTAGTTAAGGTAACTTTTTTCCTTCTGTGTCTTCAATGAGGAACAGGTTTTACTTGGGCTTTTTTTTTTTTTTCTTTTTCTTGAATAAGAAAGGATGAGCTGTTTTTTTTTTTGTTGTGGATATGGCTGTGGTGATGACCAATTTTCTTTCCAATGTTTGTTTTTAATTGTAGTACCATAGACCTTGGAATCAGATACTAGATCTTTACTATACGAAGGCCAGGATAAATGCAAATGGTTCACTGTGTTTGCAACATACATAGTTTTATGTACATTTTGGTTTTGAGTAATTGCTGCTTAGTATTGCATGTTAGGGGTCTCAAGTATGACCTTACTTCTGGGAATATTTGGGGTGGGGTTTTTGTTTGCTTCATTTTGTTTTATCGTGTTATTCAACACTTCATTTTCTATTGCTGATTATTGTCTGCAACAGCACACAAATTTGACATTAGGTTTTTTGAAATAAAATTAAAATTTTCATGCATATTGTTTCTCTAGAAATACTGAAAGAAACTGATGAGTTTCTGCTGGCCTTTTCTTTCCTAACTTGCTTGTGTTGCTGGGTGAGAGATTAAGAATTGCTTTAGTAGTGCCAGCACAGGAGAAGTGTCAAATAGATCTTTCTGCTCTGTAACTGAGAGACTCGTGATGTGAAATGACGATAATATTGTGATGCAGAGTACTTCAAAACTAATTTTGGAGCACCCATTGAATCTAGATGTTTTAAGATCACCAATGTCAAGATTTTGAAGAGTTGGCAGTGGTGTTTACTGGCCTTGTAATGACAACAATGTATCTGAGAGCACCAAGGAAGCTTCAGGGGATTGAAGGAAAGGTAGTATTATGAGAGATACTGGATATCACAGGTGGGTAGAATCTTTTCAACCTTTTTCTGTATCCCACACAAAATAGTTTGGTTGGGGTTGAAACATGGAGGAACTCAAGGAATTTCACTCATGGAGTTAGTTAAAAATAGGTTCCTTTAAGATGACTTGTCATTCTGTGGTGAAGCTCATACATTTTGTCATTTAAAAATCTTACTCAGATATTTGTTTGTATAAGGCATTTTATTTGGCATGTACAGCTTCTCCAGGAAGAACTAGAATGACAGCATGTGCAGTGACATACTGATTTTTATTTACTTGCTTGTAACTGAGAGTCCCATTGTAATTCTGAAGGTGGAATAGTTGCTGAGATGTGTTTTCTGGTGGTATCTTGTAGAAGTTGTGTTGGGTTTAAAATCCCATAGCATTTTTATTGGTGGTCTTCAGAGTAGACTTTGTTGCTCCAGTTAGCAAATGAGCTAGGATTAATATAGGAGGGAAATAATGGATAGTGGAGGGCCTGAATCACTTGATTAAACTGAATGTGAAGAGTATGGCTTTTCACCAAGTACAAATACAAACGTGCATGTGTCTCTGAAGGGTTCTTTCCTTGTGTTTTCCAGTGCCTTTTAGGCCTATGAAGGACAAGTTTCTTAGTCATTGCTGTGTTCACTGCACTGGATGTTCTGGGCTGTAGACTAGTCTTCTCCAGCTGTGGTCTGCAGACTGGGTGCTTTCTGAGTAGCTAGGCTAGTAAGCAAGCAGTTTATGCACAGGGCCTTAGTAAGTGGTATTTTAAAAATAAAATAATTGAAAATCCCATCCAGTTCACAAAAGGTTTTGGAGGTAAATGGTAGTTGGTTTCCACACATATGCCCCCCACCTGCTTTGTGTGGGTTTTTTAGTTTGTATTTTGAATCATAGACAGGCTAGTGCTAGTGTGGAGTAGCAACTTTCTAGGAAGGAAAGATGGCTCAAGTAGCTCTGCTTTGAAGTAACTTGTTGCCTTTACAGTTTCACAATTGAAACAACTTGCCTTTGGAAACAGCTCACTAGAATGAGAAGACTAGGTAAAGTTCTACCATTATTTGTATGCTGTCAGACCTTCCTGTTGTAGGTGTGTAAACAGAGCTACTGTTTAAAACCCGCCCCACAAAACAGTAAAGATGGGCTAGGTGTGTGATAGTCTTGAGTTTCTGAGAAGCAGAGATTCAGAGAAAAAAGTGGAAGAGGGATCAGGATATGTTAGCTGAACACGAGCTCCAGGTGTATGCTAGTGTACTTGGAAAGGGCTAAGTGTGGAGCATAGAACACTTGTTCTGTTCCTGGCATTGTGAAAAACACTAGAAATTATCAGGACCCTGCAGGTATCGGTTAATGCACAAGATTTTAATGATAAGCTGAAGGGCTCAGTAATGACTAATGGTCAGAAAATAGCCCTTACGATAAAACATAAGCTAAATATAATTGAAAAAAGGAGGATGGAGAGGGGTAGCAATCATAGGCTGACAGAAATAGATTTGATCATTTGATTCTTCGATGTAGCAAATGAAGAACAGGATCCAGTGACTGAAAGAGCCACATGAATTCATACTGAAGTGATGCATGATTTTATATTGGAACACTTTCCAAGGACCATTTTGAATTCTGTTTCTAGAAACTTTTAAGTTGGGAGTGGTTTCGTACTCACAGTTGAGAAGTGATTCAGAGAATTCTTAACAATCAAGCCAAATCTTAAACAGAACAGAAAGGAGAATCTAGCTTTATAATGCCACTTGCCAAGAAACTGCTATACCTGAGTTTCTGCCTTTTGAGCTGTTTTCCAAAAGGTGACACAAGTTGGTCTTGAGTCTGTTTATCATTTTAGTTTCCCCAAACTAAATATCCAATTTCTAGGCTGAGGTGATGGGGCTGTGAAACTAGACAGAGCTAACTTCAGTTCTTATTTCTGGGACAGCAGTGGCAGGTTGACCAGTGATAACTAGCTTGTCAACCAACTACTGTTTACACAGAAAATTATTTTAGTGGAGCCCCATTTTGGTAAATTGTTCTTAAGAGTGACTTGATTGGTTGCTTGTCTTTCATGTGAAGGCTTCTGAGAGTCCAAGGTATGCTGGTCCTTTTCGGAAATAGGCAGGAATTTAAACCAAGGGCCTGTCAGCTTATGTCTGGAGGGAGAACATTCTTCTTCCAGCAGATTGTTGATGAAGTTTCAGGATTATTTTTTAAAGTCTGATCAACTGCAAATACGATTTTTCAAGTAAAGAAACTTCTAAATGACACACCTGAGTTTTTTTCTCTGAGTACTTTTTTCAGCCCTGCTCACTTCTCCCCATATCTGTCACATACATATGCATAAGTGCTTGTCCTGAAGATGTGTTACCATCTGAGTTAGAATAACTTTCCTTTTTGGATCACAGTAATTTTAACTATTACTTTTTAATATCCTTTCCATCTTACGTGCCTTTGTAGTTTGTGTTCTAGCAATTCAGTCTTCTACTCCTTGAAAACATATGTTGGGTCTTGCTGTTGGTTAGCAACAGCTTTTCTGTGACAATCAATGTCATTGAAGTCTGGTGAGAAGAATCCTTGCAGTACAGCTTTTTGATAGGTAGGCTTGTTTTGTTAGGTTGCAGTAACAGTTGTGGATTGGGAAGGCATTAATGAAGTCTTGTGAGATCATCAGGGGCTTGGTACAATTCTGCAGCCTTCTTTCCAGAGTTTTTCCTCAATTTATTTTCTTCTTGAATAGGCCAATTAGTAGACTTCCAAGAAGCTACACTGAGCACTCCATTACTACAGGCTCTTGCTCTCAGTCTCTGAAGTCAGTTGTAAAGTTGCAGCTTCTTTCTGAAGCCTCTGAATGGTGGGTGGTATCCAGAGGTGTATCAGCTTCTCTGGGAGGGCAGTAGCACTTTGAGCACACATAAATGACTATTGAGTGCCTCTTGCCTTCACCTCTGTCTTTGGAGTTGCTGTTCATCCTTCAGGTGGGGCACACTTCTTTGCTGCTGAACCCTAGGCAATGCTTTCTGGGCTCAAGTTGTGTAATGCTGACCCGCAGTCGCTGGAGTCCTGCGATGTATGCAGCTGCGCAGGGGATTTGGCATCGCAGCATTGAAGTGATACGCGCTTTGGAGAGCTGAAGCACAGACTGCCGGGTGATGCCACCAGTAGTCTGTGATCAAACATGTAACAAATGCATGTGTAGGAAGATAGCTGCTGGAGAAACTTCTCTCCATTTTGTGCCAATATAGAAGCTTGAGTTGGAGCTATTGCACAGTATTACAACTTCTTTTATGTATTTATAAGACAGGTATTATATTGATTCAGAGAACTTGTATTGGACTAGAAAAGTGTCTATTTTTTCCTCTTTAGAGATTACACCTTTGTGATTCTCACAGTTGCTTGAAGAGCTCTAAGAAATATTTGAAAAGCTTATCTGGCTTTGGGGAGAGTAAGTCCATAGCACTGGAATAAAACTTAACTGCATACTGGTAGTGCTCAGTGTTAGCTGTTGACCTCATGTAGTAGACATGACTTTTTACAGGTTTAAAGCTGCAAAAGCCATGAATCTAAGCTGAATTACTCAGCTATTAATTCTAATTTTGATTGACCAATTGAGTTAACATTCTTTAAAGATGCACATATTTTCCTGGAAACTTCTTTTGGTGTGTTTAGTGTGGGACAGTCTGTACTTGCTTATTATGGCTCTTATCTAGTCATTCCAGGTGCTGCAGCTGCATTAGGTAGGTATGCTTGTATATTTTGCCTTTTTTTTAGTGGGAAGCTATTGTTGCATTGGGCAGGTTGTTTTTTTCGTCCTCTGCCTGTTTTATCTCATGATGAACTGTTATTTTGGTCATCAAGCAATGAAAAGTTTTACCTCCAAAGCAGTGGGGAACTGTCCCTTCTTTTTCACTTGCATGCTTTCCAGCCCTTTTCTTTTCCTTGTAAGTTCTTCCTTTGAAAAGGCAAACTGTCTTGCTCAGAGCTAGAAATGCGATTCTGACGAAATGCACATTCTTTTCAATAAAAATAATTGTGCTCCTGAAAGTAAAGCTTTTAATCCTTACCTTCAGAACTGCTTGCTTATTGCTGAGATCTCTTAGCTATTGCTTTTTCTTGTATTCAGTGTTAATGCGGTCCCTTATGCTCTTGGATTTCAGACTTTCTTTGGGCTTGTGAACAGTTAAGTCACAATAAAAATGCAATTGTTTTTACGGTGAATGAGAATAGCGAAGTTAAAGTTCAAAGTGTAGAATAAAATCAATATAGACTGATTTTTCTATTTCCACTTTGCACTTACACAAGCAGTAGTAAACCAATTTATGTATATTTACAATTGATTTTTTCCTCCTGAATATTCTTAATAGGAACTGTAGGGAAAATGACAAAAAAACCCACCTGCTTTTACTGTGCCAAGGGTTTTATGTTGTTTTCATTTATAAGTAATATTTTTGTAACTCAGCTTTGCCTTACTAGGTCTCTTAATTTGAACTTGTTTATAAAGCTGTTGCACAAGGCTAGTACTGCTTCATATAATAATAGAAACATGTGCATATCAGAAACATGTGAAACCTGTAAATTTACTTTGTGGCTGTTTTGTCCCAGATGTCTTTGTGGAGGTTTGGGGGAGCAAGAGCTCCTGTAGAACTTTGCCACCCTTTGTGTCTGGAAGGGTCCACTTAGGGTGCTGCACATGCATGAGAAGCCTGGTAGGCATCCTTCCAGAAATGGCCTGGTGTTGTCCACATCTCTTTATTCTGAAGAATTACATTATTGAAATTCTTTTTTCTTTAGCAGTTGTACTTTGTTTAGGTGAAGGACTACCTGCACAGCCTGAACTTAAACTTCTGTTTTTCAGTATATCTGTATGGTGACAGTTACCTGTTAGCAATGAATTGTGCTCCTTGCTGGTTTCTGGCTGATCAGGGGCCTGCTATGTAGTCCAGGCCCTGGGAATCACCCAGTTCCCCACTACTCTGAGGAAGTAAGATGTTCTTAGTTAGGTGTGTAGCTAGGCAGTTCCGCTTGACTTTGACTTTACAGTTTTCAAGTGTACCAGTATGCCTTTCTGTAAAAGTGGCAGCTTTGACTCATGCCGTATCCCTGTCTGTATGTTAAAAAAAGCCTTAAATCAAGAAAAGGCTATAAATGTTGGACAACCTTTGTGTGCTTTCTGTTCGTTTGTTATGGTGTTTTTGATGGCAGTGGTTTTTGCGCAACTTCTTTCAGCATTGCCCTTTGTTAAACAAAGACAGTTGTTTATTCCTGATTGTGAACTCTTTTTTTTTCAACATGAAGACATAGGGGACTCTGTTTTACTCTGAAATAATACAGGCAGGTGTAATAGTTACCTCCATTTCTTGTTGGATTTCTACTTCTGTAATGAAAATTAAATCCTGCTTGTATAAGTCCTGTTTCAAGCGCATGAACTTAAATAGTTGTGCAAGAACTTTCTGAATTACTTGGTATAGATTCAGAACATAATGTGCTTTGATCTTGATCCTTTTCAGACTATGAGAAGACAAAGGAATGAAGTTGTTGTGGAGTTGAGAAAGGTGAGATGACCTAGCATTATTCTTACAGATGGTATTTGGCTATGTTTATATTTCATAAAATTTTCGGAGTTTTTGTTAAAGGCTTAAAAAATCCCCACCCCTATTATGTGTTCTTTCCATAGTCCAGTAAGATTATAATTATTAAACTATCTATTTGTCTTTACAGATTCTGTGAAGGTAATTTAGCTTGGAAGGAAGTTCTAAAGTTACCATACCTTGTACTAGAAGTTCCTTATTATTTTTCCTAAAACCCAATTTTATCTGTAACCTATTGAAGGGAAGAATTCTTGCTCCTCCAGCTTGGTTTTCAATTCTAAAAACTTAGTAAAAAAACCCCTTGGTTTTTACTTTGAAAATGAGTTCCTGCTAATCTGTAGACAGAAAGCTATTTTTTTTCCCCAAAACAGTAGTTCAACACAGAAATAAGAGTGGAAGAGTATGTGTGTGAAACTGGCACTGTTTAAAATTGTTGGAAAACTAGCTCTTGAGACAAGTAATCATAACTTGAATAATTTTACTTATGAGATGAACAGAAAACTAGCCTTATAAGTAATGATGGATAGGTTGTAATGTCAGTGTTGATGGATGTGTGCACGTGAAACTCCCAGCAAAAGTAGTTACTACTGTAGATGAAGTTGGGTGGAGGATTTTTCTAGGAAGAAGTGATTTTCAAAATGTGCTTCTCTATGTAGTTCTTTCCAACTAGTTGTGTGTTGGAAATTTTAACAGTATCAATGAAAGCATGTTTGTGATGTGTGTCTAAAACAGAAGCTTCTATACCCTTCCTAACACCCTCCAAACCTCCAAAATCAAAGTTCTAAAGGTATTAAATAATTTTTCTTTTTAAGAACAAAAGAGATGAACATCTTCTAAAGAGGAGAAATGTTCCCCATGAAGATATCTGTGAAGATTCCGATATAGATGGTGACTTTAGAGTGGTAAGGATTAATTAACTGTCAAGCATGTCTTCTTTTTATGTATTTAAAATACATTTCTAATTTCTAACTGCCTTTGTCTCTGTTTTCTAGCAAAACACTTCTTTGGAGGCAATAGTACAGGTAAAAAAATTGAATTGTTTGAACATTCTTAATGTCATGGTGACAGACATGTGAAAAGTCTAAATTCTCTTTATTTTAGAATGCTTCAAGTGACAACCAGGGTATACAGTTAAGTGCTGTGCAGGCTGCAAGGTAAGAACACTTTTCTCAAATACACGATTTTTATTCTTATTTTATCATGCTCTTAAATTCAGAAAATGTGTTCTAGCTTAACTAGAAAAAGTATGTCATTTACTGATTTCAGAAAGGTAAATTGATTGATAAAACTTCACCAAAAAAAACGAACAACCCGCCTAGTCTTCGAAATAGGTTTTTCATTATGTATAAAGACTAGGATTTATTAGTGTGATACTTGATGCTTCTCACAAGTAGAGTAAAATATACAATTAGGAGGACTATGAAGTCTTTAAGTATGGAAAGAACCAGCATAATCCTTTTTACAGTTTTGTCATGGATTAGGCCACTAAAACCACTTTTCACTTTAATAAGAATTCCATGTAGTTGAATATATTCAAGAAGTGATCTTAAAAATACTCTTAGAAACTTTGCTTGCATAAATTCAGTGTTTAACTGTCATTTTGTGAGCTACTGGGTGGGGTTTTTTGTTGCTTTAGCAGAAAGGTACAACTTTGTTTACCCTCTGTGGTCAAGGGGGTGGATTCAAGTGCAAGGGGAAACTTTCAGATCATAGGGAAGTCAGGTGAATTGGAAGTCACTTGACTTTTGGAAGTTAATGTGTTCAGAACTGGTAGGGGCAAAGCCAGTTTCCATACCCATTGCCACTGGGCAGTTTGCCTTCATTAAAAAGTTCCTTCAACTCAAGGTAGCATCATGTAGACCATGCTGCTTACTACAGCTGATCTAAACCAGGTTAGACTAAAGTACACTGAATTAAGCCTGATGTAAAATGAAATGGGCATGTCCATGTGGATTTCACTATTGTAACCATCAATTTAAAATTGAAAACTAATTTAAAATCAAGGCAATGTAGTTTACATTTCTGAAAAGGCACTAAGGTACATTTTAGAGATGAAAACGAATGTTTTTGTCTTGAGTCTGTACCATGCTTTGGTCTGAAGGCGAAACAGGAAGGAGAAATCTTGCCTGGGTCTAACCCCCAGAACATACGACTGGAATATGAGGAGTGGAAGAGTGATTAGAAGTGCTTAAGAAAAGCAAAACCCAAACAACAAAAACATTCTCACACACACGCAACCCCCCACCACCCTCAAGTTTTATTTATATATTCTTGTAGTAGAGTTCCCTACCTGTGTGAGCAGGTAGTCTGTGAGTAGACTGCATGATGATTGTTTTGTCACTGTACAAAAATCAGGATTAAGATTCTGCAAGTACACATTTGTTCCTTATTTTTATAAGCTTGTGTAAATTGTCTTCACTTCCAAAAGGAATCTCCTTTACTTAATTGGAAGTTGAAGATGCATATATGATTATTACGAGAGCCTTCACATAATCTGGGTTCACATTCTCACTATTGTGATGGCTTAGTTTTCTGAGGTATTTTGTTCTGCAGCTCTTGCTCTTCATCTCCTGTTCTTTTGCCCCTTTAACACACCACTGATAACTTTCAGAGTAGCGCAGCAGTGAAAAGTTGGTTTCTAGTTTCTGTGTTCTTCAGGCCTTCTGCGTGTTTGTGAATAGGCTGGTATGTAAAGACACGACTGTATATAATCTCTCTTCCCACTGCTAGTAGAAGTTTGGTGTGACAGCCCAAGTTGTTGCCTCCAAGAAGTTTCCTTCATTCTCCTGCATTCCTTAGCTGTAGAAAGGTGAAGCTAAAGTGATTGAAAACTGAAATTTGTACACTTCTGTTCTTTGCAGTAGTACTTTGTGAATCCTTGCTGTCTGACGTTATGTCCTTAGTAAAGAAACAAGTTTCTGCCTTTCCCATCAAAGCAGCCATATTTTGTTAATCTCCCATGTTGGGTGGAGGAGGAAGAAGCTTTAGGAGGGTGTAACTGAGTAACTAGTGATGTTTATTTTACTGACTGGTAATAAACTTCAAAAGTAGTCAAAGAAAACATGGCAACTGAAATGGGCAATGAATATAATGACTTCAGTTTTTCAGTAGTTCAGTTTTTCAATTTTGAGGACTAGTTATTGTTGCTTAAAGTGGAGAAAACAAATCCTGCTTGGTCTTTGAGAGTATGAAACACACTGGGGAAACACTTCCCAGCCCAGAAGGTAGTGCAGCACTGGAACAGTTTGTCAGGGGAGATTGTTGGATCGCTGTGCTTGGAGGTTTCCAAAACTAAACCAAGGGAAGCCATTACTGACCTGATCTAGTGTGGGCAGTAATCCCACTTTGAGTGGGAGGGTTGGGCTAGACAGCCTCCAGAGATCCTTTATAGTCATGACTTCTCATTCTGTGATTTGCCTGTTAAGCCTTGTGTTTTCTCCTTTTCCTAAACAGAAAACTGCTTTCCAGTGATCGCAATCCACCAATTGACGATCTAATAAAATCAGGAATATTACCTATTTTAGTGCACTGTCTTGAAAGAGATGACAAGTGAGTATTTCTGAAACTCCAGAATGTTTTAATTGTTGCCAGAATTCTTGGTATTTAGCTAATGTGCCTATGGCATCTGATTTGAAAACTCATTTAACAATATTTTTTTTTCTTACTTTGCAGTCCTTCTTTACAGTTTGAAGCTGCATGGGCTTTGACAAACATTGCCTCTGGAACCTCTGAGCAAACACAGGCAGTAGTTCAATCTAGTAAGTCCCAACAGTATTTGATCATTGATAAAGCACGCACTGTAGCTTCCACAAAAATAAGATCATCTGAATGATACTGTAAAGAGCATCCACACTCCTGTTCCTCTCTATCTCAAGCATGTTCACCAATCCACATGTTAGGGTTGGTCCTTTCATGCGATAGCCAGGATGGTTGAAATTGAGTTGTCAATCACAGGCACGTCGCTGAAGGACCTGCCCATGAAGTCTCCTGCCAGATGTTCTACCTCTTCTCTGGCAAGCAGCATCAGTTGAAGCGCACACCTGCTTTTGTTCTTCATTTTCTCAGATTTTAAATTCATTTGGGTTTCCCAATGGTGAGTAATGTCTTCTGGAAACTCACACTATTTTAGCAGAGTCGATATCTGCTGGTTTCCAGTTTTCAAACTTCAAAAAACCCAACAAAAAAACTTGAAACAAAACCAAACAAAAAAAAAAACAAAACACCTAAAAAAACTCCCATGGAGGGATTTCCTATCTTACTGTGAAGAGGGAGGAAAAGATGCGGACCAAGTTCAGAGGGTGCTTGACATCGAATTCTCTTACAAACTGAAGTTGAAGAAAAAACGCTGTCCTTTATATTTTGAGGAATCTGAAGCACGGAAAGGAGTTGTTGTTGGACTTGGAATCTGAGTTGCCAAGCAAAGCAAACCTTCTTCTGTACTCTAAACATGTCCTAAGTCAAAGTAGTATTTGTGTTGATAAAGCAGAATTTAGGAGAAGTGTCTGCAGACTTTTGAAGTCAATGAATAAAACAGCAGAGCTTCTTGAGACCTATGGAAGAAGCAAACATACAGTAAAACAAACTTTTGTCTAAAATTTATGGAAAAAAAATCCATTAAACTTATATTATGTGAGATACCAGTAGCTTTAATGGTTGGAATCAGTGTTATATTGCAGTGCATGCTGCTGATACCATTAAACATGCTGTGCTTCCAGCAATGAAGAGACATAGAATTAAGTGTGATCTTTTTTGTGTGTTTTCCCCCACCACAACCATCATATATTGACTTTTTAGAACTACTTGGAACTGTTATTCAATATAGTAAGTACAGTTTCTAAGACATGTGGTGGTGTGTTTGTTGAAATGTCAATGTTTGTTATATTCCATGGCTGGCTTTTTCTCTTCAGTGATCAAAGAAGATTGTTTCTTTTTTGTTGTTAGCGCTAACCGGTTACAGGCTTCTCACAAACTGTGTATTATTGGCTTTATGCTTAGGAAAAAAAAGAAGTATTCATAAGAAAGCTCTTAGCACTATCTTCTCTGTTAAATGGCTGCATGTGTTTCAGAAATCTTTAAATGGAAAAATAGGTTAATTCTCCACAGCAGATGTGAAGGAATTTAAGGCAGGCAGCTTCAGCTTAAAGGATTCTTTTTTCTAAATGGGAATGTATGTTTTGAGATTGCTTTGGTTGCAAGGTCAGTTGCCTTTTGCTTTTACAAACTCTGTGTTAAGAGCCTGTTAAATTTGGTATAGCTTGGATTTGACCATTATAGTATGCATCTTTGCTCATACTTTTAACTTCCCTTTTTCTCATCCTCCTCCTCCTCTTCCTTTCCCAGTTGCATCCTCAGTTTTCTTTTGGAAATCTAATGAATGTATAATCTGTCCCACACCTCTGATCTGGAACACTTCTTTTTATTTAAACCTGCATTATCAGTGGATGAAAGATGAGTACCAAGTGTAGTAGTTCTTTCAGTGATGATCTCTGATTTAGCTAGGTCTGCATGTATGCACTGTGTTAGCCAATTGAATAGCTATAATGTAAGAAACTATGGTTTATATCTTGCAATGATTTATTTCAATGAAAAAGGTGGTCTGCTGTAATCTTTCCAAAACTACTTACGAATATGCTTGCTGGGGACGCTTTTTCTACAGGCATACAGGCATTGTAAAGTACTTTTATTTAGTAGGAAATACGGAATCTATTGTGATTTGTTATTTCTCTAGCAAAACATGATTTACATTGAGAGAATCTCGCTAAAAATATGAGCCTCTCGAAATGTGACCTAAAGTAAGTGACTGTTTCATACAGACTAATCTGTCATAGCAAATCATGTAAGTGAGCGCATTTCATGCTGGTGATAAGAGTCCTAAGGATCAGTTATCTAAATGTGGTGCATGTAGAATGTGTTTGAAACACTGGTTTAGCTTTAGTTCTAAATATTGGGAGCATTCTCCTGTCTGACACCAACATAGGGTAGAAGAGTAGCTGCCTTGATAACAGTTGTGGAGTTCTGTGTGTTGCCTTCTGAATCCCTTTCTTACTGCTCAGTCAGTTGGCTTTTTTCTGAACAGTCTCTTCTGAAGTGGTCAGTTAGGTTATGCCAGTATGTTAGATAATGGGTCGCAAATTGAGTAGAGTCAAAACTTGTGATATAAAAGGAGACTTCACATTGAGGAATGCATCTGTTAGCTTTCAGGAGACCAAGGTAACTAGATTTGTAGAAACGGCTACTGTTGCTGTACATGTACCTTCATAACGGTTATCAAAAGATCCTGCATGCAGAGTTGGAAATGTTAGGGAAAAGTACGCAATGGCCTGGTGCTTAGTAGTGCATCTGTATTGGCAGCAGAGGTTCTTCTGGTGCAGTTTACCTTGCACAGCTACTTGTGTGTGCTTGATCAACCAGATTTCCTGGTGGTAGAGCCACAGGTGAAGTTGTGCACTGAAGTGCTGCCTGGAGCTCTGCACTGGCAATGTATACAGAAGATCCCTCAGTAGTTAGCTTTCTGCAAGTACTAGGACCAGCGACTGGCACATACTTTACTACTAGTAAAGATGTGATGGAGGCGTATGAGGTACTGTAAATCAGTAAGATTGAAACAAATTAAATTCCTGTCCTGCCTTCTTCACTACGTTACCAGTCAATAACGTAGATGTGTACCTGCTCACTGTTAAGTAGGCTAATTTGAGCGAGTGAGGTTGGTCTTAAACAGTTACTGCTTTGCTGTTGGTTCTGATAGAAATAACACAGAATTTCTAAATTCAATACATATAACTAAATTTGGAGTCCTGACAAGCTTCAGTAAGCATTTGAGACTTGCAAACAAATTAAAATGCTGGGTTATTTTAAGAGTTGCTTTAATAATATTCTGAAATGTGGGCTCTGTAAGAAAGTGCAGTAAAGGAAGAATTGTTACAGCGTGGTTTATTTCAGTAAGAAGTTAGTAAAGTTTTGACCAATACTTAACCAGGAGAAAAATTTCTCATGCAGTACTGAAACTTAAGAGCTGATTATGTGAACTATTTTGTCTTTTGAGAGATGTATTTAAACTTCAGTTTACTTAACAGTTGCATGGGGTTTTGTTTGTATCTTTCAGATGCCGTGCCGCTTTTTCTGAGACTGCTGCATTCACCTCATCAAAATGTTTGTGAGCAAGCTGTATGGGCTCTAGGAAATATCATAGGTTTGTGTTACTCCTGCTGCTAAAAACTTCTAAGTTCCTTTTGGTATTGAATGAATAAAATAGGTAGGGTTTTGTGTCTTAAATTTGGAGGTGTTCAACTATGAGACAAAAGGCAGCTGTTAGACTGGCAGTTACCCTGTTCTTCCTCTTGTCTCTGTTGTGTATCAATGGTGTGTACCCAAAACCACATGCCTACATACTTTCCCTCCAGGTACAGGAAAAAGAATTACTGGCAAACAGATGTGCAGATTGTTAAAACAAAAACTGTTCTGCATTGAGTTCTGAAGTTTTGCTTGAGCTTACATACATTGTGTTGAATTCAAGATAAGTTGTGATCATTCGATCTTTCATTTGATTTTTCTTTTTGTGCAAGTATTAGCTTGGTGTTTTACAGCCCTGACTATGTTTGTAGTGCTTGAGGACTAATACTGGTTCTGACATACTGGGATTTCGGCAGTCTGATGTTTTAGAAATGCCTAGTCCTTAAGAGGGAGACCAACAAAATCACAGTATTGCAACTGCCTGAAGCTTAGTGATATGTGTGCAGTACAAGTCAGATGCTGCTTTCGAGTCAATGGTAGTGATACCTAGGCAGTGATGAAAGTGTGCTTATCTTTCAGATATGAAGATGACAGTATCTGTTCAGGCAAATTTTCACCTACTCTTGGGATGTTTTAGTATTGATTATAAACTTTGTGAAGGGATCTTCAGGAATACATTGGGCTATCAACTGTTCTCGGTGGTTTGGCATTGTCTACCACCACCCCAGCCTGTACATCTGCTATAAATTATGGAACACCTTTTCTGTTAAGAATTTAGCTATATTTAGTGATTAGTTCAAAATGCAGCAATTAGGGAGGCAGCCACAGGTCTTTCTAAAGCTTTATATAAATGTCTTTATGATGGATGTATATCTAGAGGTACATATCTCTGTACTTACATGCGTCTTTCCAAGGCAAATATTCTTTAACCTTGTATGCATTTTAAATAGCTGAAGTTTAAGTGTGCAGATGTCAGATTTTTTTGTGAATGGTGTAGGATGACCTTTTTCTTCGTAATCCTTTCTCTCAAACAGGTGATGGCCCCCAGTGTAGAGATTACGTTATTAGTCTTGGAGTAGTGAAACCACTGCTGTCCTTCATCAGCCCATCTATTCCCATAACTTTCTTAAGAAATGTTACTTGGGTCATGGTCAATTTGTGCCGTCACAAAGATCCTCCACCGCCGATGGAAACCATTCAGGAGGTGACTGAATTATTCACTGTTCAGTGTAAATAAACTGAAATTGAGTGTCTGCCTGACTTAAAAATAACGCAGATGCTTTTTTTCCTCCTTAGATCCTTCCAGCGCTCTGTGTTTTAATTCACCACACAGATGTAAATGTAAGTAATGGCACTTAAAGCCAGTTTTGTGTTCTGGTATATTTTTCTAGCTGAAGTATAAAGCTTTTCATAATTAACTTTTTTCATTCAAAAGAATATCCCTTTTGTTACTGCAAACTTAATTTGGTATCTTCTAACTGCTTATTTTTAAGTATCAGTTATGATTTTTTGCCTGGTATTTCTCTGTATATTTGCAAATATTCACCTGCATGTAATTTCCATACACTTACAAATAAAATGCATTTTCGGTTACATTTCTGTGAACATTCATGTGCAGATACAAGATTTTTTTTTGACTAGCATGTAAGTTTGCGGTTGCAATAAAAAACTAAATGAAAGAGAAACTACTGTCTGCATATGTAAAATGTTAGCTTTAGATATAATTTGAGGTGTTAAATATGAATATTAGGTTATTTTAATAGTGAAGTAAATGAGCAAGGATACTGAAATTATGAAATAAGTTAGCTTTTTGCCTAAGCAAGTTGGAATGGTTTAACTTTCTTTGCTTTCTAGTGAAGTTGTAGCTCAGTTGTCTTAAGTTATTGGCAATAGAGCTGTAACAAAATATATGTAAGTGTATTAACTAATGTTTGCATAGTAATTATAGTATTTCATTTCTTGTATGTAAGTAGGTGAAATTAAGTTTACTTGAATTTTTTTGAAACAGCTGTATTTGTGAATCAGTTGAGAGTTGCCAGCTGAAACAATGCTCGCTCGTTGTCTTTGTAAGCTGTCACTTGAAATGTTCAGATTTACTGCTCTTTAAATTGGCTTTTCTGTGTGTGAATACGTGCATGTATGCACAGAGAGGAAATTCAGTCTAGGTGCTGCTGTGCCAGATGTTTAACAAAATATCACAGCTTTTTCTTAAACTTTGGAATGCCAAGAAAAAAATTAACTTGATGCCATAGGATGTACATTGGTCTGAGAGTACCAAATGCTCATAGTTTAATATTTGCTAGGGCTTTATCTCCCTTCCAGGGTGAGTCTTTCCTATCTCACATTGTGTACCAGTACTTCATGAAAAGAGCAGAAATAATGGAATTGCTTTTATATCCTTCAGAATTTAAGCTGTAGTGAGCAGTTTAGCTGTTGGTTGGCCGTTTTTTTAATCTCTGTGTGTTCTTTGGAGCTAGAACAGGTTGAACAGCAGTTGTATTTCAAACTTGTGTAGAGCGGAATGTATGAAGCTTGTAGAACAAAGTGGGGTTTTGCTGTATTGTGTCAATTCTGGCTTCACAATGAGAATTTTTTAACTTGTTTTGTGAGACTTATGATATTTCTGTACTATTTAAAAATAAATGTTTTTACTATTAGATATTAGTAGATACAGTCTGGGCGCTCTCATATCTAACGGATGCTGGCAATGAACAGATCCAGATGGTGATAGACTCCGGAATAGTACCACATTTGGTTCCTCTTCTCAGTCATCAAGAAGTTAAAGTGCAAGTAAGTTTAGATAACTTTAAGGAAGTGTTGTTCAAAATGCAATACTAGAGAAAGTAGTTACTTTCTTTTTGTAGTTCATGTTGAAGTTTGAACAATGTTTGAACAAACAAGTTTTTCCTGTGTGGTATAGCATTTGCATAAAAACTTTTGCTTTTTTAACTGTTGCCGTTTGAAAGTGTGTGCACAACCAGAAGAATCTTTGGTTAAAAGAGCTCTCTTTAAAGAAACTCTTTTATTTCAGACTGCTGCACTGAGAGCTGTAGGAAACATTGTCACTGGTACCGATGAACAGACACAGGTAGTTCTGAATTGTGAAGCCCTTTCACATTTTCCAGCACTTCTGACACATCCCAAAGAAAAAATTAATAAGGTAAGTAACTGCAGAGATTGCACCCAATTGATAACTGTTTTATATGGGACTTGGCTGTTTCAGATTCCACATAATGTGGTGTGGTAGAGATTTGAGTAATCGAGCTTATACCAGTTCATGGCAAGAGCAGGCAGGGTGCTAAAATTTTTCTTGAAGTTAACAGCTGTAGAAAAATCTCTAAGGAGCTGCAAACTCGTACTTGACAAGAATGTTGTTTCCTGATTCTTTCAATTGAATTTTTATTAAATTAAAGCTTTATCTTTTAATTCTGACTGTTGACTTAGAAGTTAGTTCCTGATATGTGAAATGTCACTTTAATTAAACTGACTCTCTTGGAAGTGATGAAATAGAGATAATTGGATGTCTCTTTGAATGGAGTGTGTGGGGGTGGGGGTAGGGAATGTGTGTGTGTGTGTGCCTGCATGTATAGAAAAGGCTTTGAATGGGGGCACTGATAATGCAGTGCTGATTCCGGAGTGCATCTGAGGCATGTTGTTAAGTTCTGGGGTGCCACTTTACAACATTGCCAATGATTAAAGCCCAAAAGAAGCCCACCAGGATAAGCCTAGGCATCCGAAATCTCTGACAGGTTCATTAATGAAAGTGATCCTGTGATCTGATCTGAGAGACTCAGTTGAATGAAATGTGAGAATTTCTGAATCTCATGTTCAGAGAACTACTAATTAAAATGTTGTGAAGCCAGGTAAGTTGAGAGAAGGGGGTTGAGCAGGAGTGATGGAGAGTTTCTATGGAAGAGAAATTTACCAACCGTAAGGTTAAAAGTTGTTACTCTCAATATGCTTAAAACTTTATGTGAAACTTTATTTCTTGACCAAACTGTAGATTCCTACTTAAACAGGGGGGTAGGGGCCTCTCAATCCTTGTTTTAATGTAAGAATCCAAATACAGTCTTTGACTTGTTTCAAAATTCCAGTTGTTCAGGACTGGGAGGGCCTACTGGGGAAAAAGATAGTCTTACATGATTTCTTGTGCACCTGCTGTTGGTTATTGCTAGAAGGAGAGAGTCCTGGGCTTATGGACAGAATGATCGTGTAACTTCATAATATTATTGAAAAGCAAGCATTTAAGTAGTAGGTGTTGTGTTTTGTTGATGATTGACACTAAGAGGAGAAAAATTATGAAGCAGGTCAAAAACATACTGTCTTCTGCTACACCTGTCTGGGAACTATAATGCATTTTGGAGCTCACTGGGCCATCAGCTGAAAACGGCTCATTTTCAGTAACAGAATCAATTATGAGTGCTTGTTTGTATCCTTGTGACTTTTTTTTTTGTCTCCAAATATTTTTTCCTCTTAATCTGTGGATTTGGAGTATTTGGCTGTAACATGGTAACAAAGAAAGACTGAAGAGCTTTGTGGAGTGGAGGCTGTCTGCTTTGTTGCATGTGTGTCTGGTCTACTTACTAGGAGTGTAGCTATGTACAAAGTGATACAATACTTGACTGTGTTTAAGATCTGCTAGTGTATGAATTGCAGATATAAAAATATGCATGTATAAAATCTTGCTGTAGTGAAATAAATGATGTAGAAGACTATTTGAATTAATAAGTTCTCGCATCCTTTCATTTTGCAGGAAGCGGTGTGGTTCCTATCTAACATCACTGCAGGAAATCAGCAGCAAGTTCAGGCAGTAATAGATGCAAACCTTGTTCCAATGATAATACATCTTCTAGATAAGGTTAGATAACAAGTAGGATTTAACAGATTGTTTCCTTAATTGGGGAAAGTGACATTTAATTCCTTGCTTCATGTTTTACATCATACTGTAAATGTGGGGGGCAGGGGTAAACTGTGCCCTTGAGCGCTTTTTGTATGCTGCAAGATAAAATACATTGCTGTTACTTCTTCTGTGAAGTGCTGTGAGATGTTGAGTGCCAGATGTATTGGGGAAAGGAAGCAGATCAGGGGAATCTCAGGTCCTTCAAGATCTCATTTAAATTATTTTTCTCACTTAGGGAACAAAAGGGATAAAATTCTTTGCTCTCCTGTGTGGCATGAAGAGGTCTGGTTGGGAACAGCATTGAATTAATTCCTAGCATTTTGCCAGGGCTTAAGGACTTTGTCCTTCCGTGCCCTCTGTTACCTGGAAACATAAGGAGGAAGTGCTCAACAGTGACATTTATTAACCTGGTTGTGTTACTGCATATATCTGGTCTGAGAGTATTCCAGTTGATGGTCTGTGATACTAGGTCATGGACTGGAGTTGTCACATGTATTTTTTTGTTTTTCAACAAGTAAAACTGCATCAACAAAGAACAGGTGACCATAGAAAATAATCGTAGCTTTTGCGTCTGTTCAGAGTTTTTCCCGTAGAAAAGCAACACCCTATGCATGTATGGATGTGTGCTTCTGTTCAGTAATAGATGAAGCTTGTTGAGATTAATGCGTTTATTACCTTTTTTATTAAGTAGTAAAGTCAAGCAGTCAACACTTCTGAATGCCTTTCTCATGTTTTTTCACAAACTCACTAGTTGCTTGTTCAGTACTAGAGGTGGAGTGGTGATGAGTCATCACTTGGGATTTAAATACCTGTATTTCTTTTCAGTTGTTGGGTATTAGTGTCTTGTAAAAAAAAATCAGCTTCCAAACCACATTGTGCTCCCAGGTGTGATTTCTCACACTTCCTTTGTGGGAAAGAAGGGTAGCTGAAAGCATGTTTTTGAACAGGATCAGCACAACACTTCTATCTTTCAGACACTTACTACTTCTTGCTTGATTCATTACTTGATTTTCTTTCATGAAGTGCAGAAGGATGACAAATGCCAACCTTATAATGTGTTCAGCTGTGACAAAGATACAGTATCTTGCTTCAGTGTGGAGGCTGGGGTTGAGACTGAAGAAATACCTGTCTTTTCCCCTAAGTAACATACAACTGTTCACAAATAGTTCCGTTAACTGCCAATTTATTAATCATTGAGAAAGGTGTTGGGAGACCTTTCTCTTTAATAAGCAGACTTGAGCTGACTAATTTCAGAGGCAGGCGCAGTTATAGCACGTACAGTGCTTTATCAAAACTGACACTTACTGCTTATCTCTCACTGTAATATGTGACAGCTGTTGATAAGGAGTGTGAGAGTACTGCAGGTTTTATTTACTTTGATGCAAACAGGTTTCCCTTCCTCTTAAAAACATCGTTGCAGGAAAGGGATGAGCACTCTCAGTAGACTCAAACACAAACATCTACAGGATCTGTTAGTTACTTTCCCTACTTACTGAAAACTGATGTGGTGATACCACGCAGAGTGGACTGTAACAAATACAAGCTTTTAGTAGAATACTTGGTAATATAAGAACTGGAATGATTATTTCTACTTATGGTTGTATTTTTAGGGTGACTTTGGTACTCAGAAAGAAGCTGCTTGGGCAATAAGCAACTTAACGATCAGTGGAAGAAAAGACCAAGTGAGTCAAACGTTAAGAAAAGGTCCACTGTCTGTCTTGGGTGCATTTGAGAGAGTATATCAGCTGATTGGTTCAGACTTCTGTGCCAGGATTATGAATGTCTGTATTCCTCTGCTGTTAAGGAACTGTCTTCCCTTTTTGACAAGAGATTTAAGCATGAACTTCAGTTGTCATTTCTGGAATGACCTGAGAGTGGGAGTATCAGTGGGGATTTGGATGGAAGCTCCTCAGTTAGGGTGGCCTAGCAGCTGTCAATGGCTGCATTCAGGCTCTGGAGATTCTTGGTCACTCAACATCTCTTATGTTCTCCTCCTGCAGATAAGAGTGTGATAATTATAAGGATAGTAGCCATTTAGTAGAAACATACCAGTTTCTTATAAGCCCAGAATATGAGGTTTGTGGCAGGGCTGGGGTGGTGGTGTCATTCTTCAAAGGTGAGGTTGAAATACCATGTCTAATACTGAAAAATTCACAGTATCTACTACTTAGGTGTTCTAGACTTGAAATAAATTTGTAACATAATACATATTATACCTGTTCATGCTCCAAAACAAGAATTTCTGAAAGCAATTGCTCAGAATACTCTTTACCTGGTTGGGTAACTTGGAGAACTTTGACTTCATTAAAGTTGTTTGCATGTGTGCTTGTGGTGAAATGTTTGCTTCTGTCACGTTCCTGGTTTAACTGTTTGCTTTTTTTCCCCCCTTAGGTGGCATACTTAATTCAACAAAATGTAATTCCTCCCTTTTGCAATTTGCTGACAGTAAAAGATGCACAAGTTGTGCAGGTGGTTCTGGATGGACTAAGTAATATATTAAAAATGGCTGAAGATGAAGCAGAAACCATAGCCAATCTTATAGAAGAGTGTGGAGGTATGATGCTTAATATTTTGATACTTTTTTGAGAAATAGTTGGTTTGGCTTCCTACCATGTGTATCTGTTGTTGGCTTTATTGTGTGTTGGCACAGATGTTCTAAGCAAACCTGTTAAGAAAGTGACGTTTTCATGCCTGCCAGGTGAATATACTCAGCTTTTCCTAACTGATCAAGTTCATGATAAGTCAAATGTGGAGAAGCTGGATAATGGCAATAAAGTTTATTAGATGCTAATTTTATAAGTCTGGTGTACATGACAAATTAGTTTATGTTAATATAGGGGTGTTATGCTTACCTCCTTAGTCATGCACAAGTCATATCCAGGTGAATCTGGGGAAAAAAGTTCTATGCGCAATGGTTGCAGGAATATGATAGCTCTAATAGCTTTCAAACTTTATACTGGTTGCCATTGAAGTTGATTGACACTCTTCAAGGATGATAGAGCAGTGGTATTAAATTTGGGCACAGGTAAAAAAACTATGGGATTTTTTTGATATGGAGTTGGATAGGTAGAGGGGAAATCTTAATTGATTGGTGATGGCTGGGAGGGGAGAAAAGGCGTGTTCATGCCTAAAGCTGTAAATCTCTGCTTGTCTGAACTTGAAAAATATGTGTATGCTCTACTCATGTCTGCAAGTGACTTACACTGTGCTGAAGGTATTTGCTATATAATGAAGTTAAGGGTGTGTGCCACCCAACAGTATGTGGATTTGGAATGTCACAGCTTGGGGTTATCACACCAGGTGCTGAAAAGTTGTTTTTGTGGAAAGGGAGAACATATTAGCGCTTGGCCCTCACCGTGTTTCAACAGATTAGCTTAACCGCTCATAGCGAGAAGAGAAGGGAAGTACTATCACTGCTGGAATTGACCTTTCATACTTTTTTTTTTTGGTCATGGTGTGTGTTCTTCAATCTCTTTATTTCCTCAAATCTCTAAAAAAGCTTTTATGCTTTAAGCATGTCAAATGAGTTTAACAGTATCTTATTCATAGTCACTCAATTCCTAGATTTGTTTTCAATTCTTTTGTATGATGAAGCCTTAAGGAGAAAGCAGGCTGTTTTGCCTGAACTTAGTAACTAACTCCATTACGTTTCTTGTGTCTTTATTATAGGCCTGGAGAAAATTGAACAGCTACAAAACCATGAAAATGAAGACATCTACAAACTGGCTTATGAGATCATTGATCAGTTCTTCTCTTCAGATGATGTAAGTGTGCAATTGCTCTGCAGTCGTGCTTTTCTAATTGTGTTTATAAATATGGTTCAAGATAAAGGCAACAGCTCTAAAGCCTGCTCTGTGAGGTTTGTTTCATTTTTCAGTGAAGAAGGAGCCCTTATGTGAACCTGCTGCATATCTTACCATTCTTCATGATGAAGTATCTAGAGATCTGATGCTGAATTTAAGCCTCATCTCTAGAGATTAAAATACTGAGCTTTGAATAGTTCTTTTAACTGTCAGCTTCTGACTAAACTTGACATTTCACATTTGATAAGCTCCCTGCTGACTTGAGTACTGAATCTGGTAATTCTGCTTCATAAGCAAAGCAGCAAACTATTTGAAATATTTTAGTAGTTTCAGAGGTAGGATGTGCTGACTAAGAATGTTGTTTTTCATTTTAAACATGTGACACAAATCAAAGTAAGGTTTTAAATTCGTATGCACTTTAAGTTATGAAAGTTAATTGCATGTAAAAGAAATGCAATCATATCAGTCCATATCATGAAGTGAGAGGGTTTTCCACTTGGTTGAAGAATTCTTGGGAGCAGGTTACTGCAAAAATGGTAGAGCTCAGTTGCATTTGTGCCCTACTGTCTGCATTAAAGTTTATTTTGTGCTGAAGTTTTCCTTTTATATGGACAATAAAACACAAGCATTGTTTAGCGACTCAAATTTTGCATATACAGCAGGACTTGGAATTTAATCTAATATCAGTTTGGTAATCTCTATAGTATGCATTTAAGTGGAAACTGCAGTTTTGGCTTAATCCTTACTTGATATAATGATACTGGCCTTAAGAACTGTGACGGTTTATAAGCTGGCCATAAGGATGATGTGACTGACACAATACTTTCCAGGAGTGAAAACTACATAAACGAGAGAGTATTGGGTGCCATATAGCCAATTACGGGTTTCATTACGGGTGAAACCATTGTGTCCTAAATCACTTCATCACTGGAGTGTGCTTACTAAATTGGGGAGAAGAATGGCAAGACTTGATGCAAGGTGGTGTATTAGGCGGAGAGGTAGATGCTCTTTAGGATTGTCAGGCTCCTTTTCAGTGAGGCTTTGGTCTTTCTATTCCTACTCACGATGTTCTCGTTCTGTTACAGATTGATGAAGATCCTAGCCTTGTTCCAGAAGCAATACAAGGCGGAACATTTGGTTTCAATTCATCTGCCAATGTACCAGCAGAAGGGTTCCAGTTTTAGAGTGGTATTTTGGAAGTTAGGTACAATGCAGCACTGAATAAAAAAAAAAGGTTTGATCCATCAATCTTGGCTCATGGGATCCGCTGCTGCATTAAATCGGGAAAGAAAATGTGAAGATTTCATTTGGAATCACAGAAAAGCCCAAATGAAGTCAAGATGGCGAGTGGGTGCGAGTGAGAATGAGTGGCAAAATGTAATGAAAAACTTCACACTGAATGCTTATTTAGATTGTTCAAAGAAAAAGGGCTACAGGTCAAAGATCTTCAGTGCCTGAGAAGGAACAATGACTTACTAGAGCAATTGGGGGGAAATGCAGTACTATCATCATCAAGCCTTGTAAGCATAAGAGAATAGGATGCCCATATAAGTCCAAGGAGAATGAGCCCAGGCCTTGCTATGAAGCACCGTGTGAATGGACAACATTGAATGAATGTCTGGACTCGATGCTGTGGAGCCAGGCTCATGTTTCAAATACGGGGCTCTTCAGTCCTGAAGCAGGCTCCTAGTCCTGGAGTGGCGTGTGTACGAGAGTATGGTTGTGATGCTGTATGTGAACGCATGCAAGCTTGATTCGCCTTCAGGGGGCTGATAATAAACCTAGTAAATCATCAAAATGAGTTCATAAGTGTTAACTTACACTGGACACAAAAACAAAAGACCGGTTTAGCAGCAGACTCTGGTTTACTCCTGCAGCCTGTGTTTCTTTTTTGGTTTTTTTTCCCTTTTATTTTTCTTTTAGTTATTTTCAATTTCTTTCCTGTATGGCTTATTAGTTGTTTGTAAAGTCAGAATTTCAGGAAGGCTTCCCTGTGCATTTGCACCAGATGAATGTTTGATGTTATGAAAAGCTTTCCATATCATCAAAACTAATTTGTAGATTTTTGCATGAAAAAAACATACATTTCCCTTCAAATAGACTGTGTTGCAGTACACAAGTTGCCATAATAGTAGAAAGCAGTAAAATGTGGTAATAAAATCTCATCCTTTTCATTTTCAAAGATAACATGAAGACCTTTGCATGTGGTAATCTACAGCATAGTTCATTTTTAGATTTTGTTGAGTCCTGTAACCAAATGTTTCCGTTGTGGTAGAATACCGTGCTGTGTTTCAATGTTACTTGTTTTCAAACTTTGTTTTCTATGAAAATGATATGGAAACTTCTAAAAATGAAATTTGGTGCATATGTACTGCCGAATAAAGACCGAAAAAGAGGTGTGAATAGATGTACAAATCAAGTCATGGTTTGAACACCTTTAATATGCCTAATCCAATTGTTTTAGACTCTTTTTATCTTAGATGTAGGCAGCCATGAACAATCTATTTTGAGCCACTTTAGAGAGAAAACTTTGTATTTTTAAAACTTGCACAAAAAGGATGCAAGTGTTTTTATAATTGGAGTAATGCCTCAGTTTTGAGGTTCTGCACACTAAATTAAAGGTGAAGTTACAAATTTGTACAAAATGAACTCTTTATAAGGTGGCTCATTGTAGGAAATGCTGTGCCTTCCCCTTTGAGCACAAGTGTTGCATGAACAACAGTTTGCTATAATAAAACATACCAGATTAGCCACCATTAGCATCTATATCTACCTTGTGTTTTAAAATCAACTGGTAATTCTGAAACACTGTAGAATGGATAAAGATTATTTTGTGATCATAACTCTTTGTTGGACTAGAGTATTTTTGCAGCATTCCTTGTCATCAGAAACATGGTTAAAGTTTAAAACTAGAAGCAGCGGAAACTAGCTTGTGAAATTTATCCAAGTAGAGTGCAGGCTAGGCTGTCTTGGGGAAATAAACATTAAAACTTGCAACAGTGTTGTATTCAGTGTGTCTTTAATCTGTGCTCCAATTTTCATCAAAAGGCGCAGAAGGTCATTTGATGAAAGTTACATTGACATTTCTGGATCTTGAGGTTTTTTTACCTGCCAAACGTCAGCGTGGTGTGTGGTATGTTATGTAGGCTTGAGGTGAACAACTGTTTTGGTATAAATACTAAGTAATAACTAATTTACTTAATTACATACTATGTATTCACTAAATAAATTAGGGCTGTTTTCATGTAAAATGTAGGGACTCCTTAGAGGAGGTAAAATGCGTAAACTGATGTCTTTAAGGAAGTTGCAGTGCTATAAGTAAAATAATTCCTACCTTCACACTAACCTATCTTTGTGAAGCATGTACTGTAGAAAATTGCTTTGTTGTTAGAATCCTTTCTTGTTAGGGTTAAGAAGACAACAGATGTTTGTAGCAACTTTTATGTTTCCAAAACAATAGGGAAAAAAACCCAAACCACTAGAACCCTTTGTTGTTAGGGTTAAGAAAATAACAGATGTTTGTAGCAACTTTTGTGTTTCCAAAACAAAAGAAAAAACCAACAAACCACTATGGCAAGGTTTACATTTACTGCCGGTAAATGCCTATATATTTTTGTTGGCACTTTCCCTGGTGTGATGTAGGTACAGGTAATTACTTCAGCCAGTGTGGTTCTTGCTGTAGCCTGTACTTTCTTACAAGGTCAGTGGGTGATGTTTTGTTGGGTTTGGGTTTTGGTATTTGTTGTTTACGTGGAAAATTATTTTCACCTGCTTCACAGCAGATCCTGTCACTATTCTGTTAGTTTACCAAAATCTGGAAAGCTTAAACATTTCAGCAACCACAGGGTGGCAATATTCAGAGTTCTTCAGGAGCAAAGCTGAAGCCAGTCCCAATGCCTTTCCCTGCTCCCCCAAAGCTGCAGTTTGAGGTAACGTAATGAATTACGTTGTTGGGGAGAGGGGAGTTGATTGGGAGGCTTGGGCTACAAACAAGAAATAGTTACTTTTATTAAGACTGCAGAAAGTAAGAAGGCAGTTACTCAGGGGTACAGCCGTGCATTGCTGCAGTGGGTCACAGACCAATTTTCTGCTACATGTGAAGATGAATATATTTTAGCCTCTGACTTGCTTCTGTTGATGACATAATCCCACTGCTCAATCAACTCGGACGTTTCCCTTCCAACATTAAAGCTGTGACACTGAGTGTACTTCTCAAGCTGTTCAGTAGCAGAATGCTGCTCTGTGATATTTAGACTGTCTGTAACCATGCAGATGGTAACTCACTGGTCACTGTTGTTCAATTCTAATAAAAATAACCAAAGATGTGGAGGTGAGGTTGTATATTAATCTACTCTTTCAGTACTTTGAAGTAGAAAAATAAGCTTTTCAGCTGAACTTAGGGTAGCAGATACCTAGAAAAAGACCTGTAAACTATTGAAAGGATGGAAGTTAATCCGTACTGTAAGCTTTTCAGGCAGGATTTTTATTCCAAGGAGCAGCATTGCTAGGATCTTGGTGTCGGACTAGCCGACTTAGCTAGGATGCGTGTAGTTCCTTGGAGAGAGGAATAGTAGGCTGAATGGAAAGGGATAGCTTGAGAGAGGTTGACCCTGTTTCTTTCTCTCCCACTATTGGAAGTGGAAATGGCCCCTGGTTGCGTGAGGCGTTTCAGCGCAGGAGAGCCATTTGCTGGATGCGTGGAGCCTTGAGCAGAGACATACCTTTCATCGTTCTCCACAGGATGGTGCATCTTCTGATGGATCACAAGCACTCCCAGTAAGTTGTCTACTTCTGCTGTTTTGGTGGTGGAACAGGCTAGTCTGACTTAATTTCTGGAGCGTGTGTTAAAATAACAAGCAACTAGACAGGTTTTAAGTGAAATGAAGTGCTGGCTAAGGCAACAGCCAGCCCTGAGTGAGAGAAGCTGATGATTTCTGTGTAACCAGGACTCTGCTCTTACGCCGCTTCAGAGGCCTAAGGAAAACAGTGGATGTGCTGGGAAGGGGGGTGCCTTCCTGCTTGCAAGTGAGGAAATCTCTATATTTTTTAACTCCTATCATACAATGTGTTGCATAAATTACTGAGTTACTGTTGCTGCTTTATAACTAAGAATGTCTTCATATTAATACTTGTAGACTCTTTGCCACTTTTAACTATAAATGTTTCTTCAACTCTGCATGTCACCAAATTACTGGCAGGAACACTGGTCCCAAGGCTGGAAACAATTACAGAAGTCCTGCATCTGGATCAAATAGACTTTATGAAAGGAAACTTAGTAGCAGAAAATGCGTAAAGTTTACAAACTCGTACTAATAGTAAGTTTTAGCTACTGCCAGGGTGAAACTCAGAAGGCACACACAATTCATTGAAAAAGTTAATATTGCTTCAATCCCTACAGAAAAGTGACTGGAAACCTCATTTCCGTAAAGACATTTCCACTTTTGCTTGTAAATACCTTGAAGTGGGGGTCCTGTGTCTTGCTGGGTTGGTGTGCTCCAGCGCTGAGGAAAACAGTTTTCTTCAAGCCATCATTAAAACTGTCATACATAAATACCTTTGATATACTTGTAAATTTCTATAAAACGATACTGAAAGCTAGTAGTACTAGAAAATGACAAATGTGTGGGAAACATTAAATGCCAGCTATTGGTAAATGCGTTACAGAAGTTTTGTAGTTTGATGGAAAGGCACATGGTCAGTAGTCAGACTTTTTATCGGCTGTACCAGATCATGGTTTCATGCTTATCATTTGTAGAATTGCAATTTTTAGATTCAGTGTTCGTTCATCTTGAATTCTTAAATCTTCTAAGTATATTAAAATAAACTGGGCATGAAACACTGTATGCTCTTACTGTGAACGTCAGTTATTTGTATTGTAAATTATTGTCAAAAGCTCCCTTGTTGCTTCCGTAGCTTTTTTCCTTAGGGTTTTCCTGGCGTGTTGAGTGGGGTAGCAGAGGGGAAAGGATTGTAACATATTTTTTTAATATTCTGTGCATGTAGCCCAGAAATGGCCAATACCGACTCCCATGTTGAGTGCCTGTGCCACTTGGACTCTGCAGGCACAGTGGTTTTCTAGGTGGTCTTCTCTGTTGTTGCAGTGCAGTTAGTATAGATCCTGGGATGAAGTATCAATACGTTCCTGTCTTAACACCACAAAGATTAAAGAGTACTGATGAGCTGGAGAAGCATCTTTCCTTGAAACACGTTTAGATCTTCATGAGCTTGGGGTAGGGTGGGAGGGGGGTGTCCGATACCATGGACAGCTACAACGCATAGTCTGAAAAACACCGTTCTCAATTACGTTACCATGAGAAGAGGAACCCGTAACTCTAGCAACTGGTTCAGCATTGAAATTCAGGCAAAAATCTTGAGTGCTTGGTCAGCCTCAGAGGTTTTTGTTAAGAGGGTGTCTGTCCAACCAGTGAAGTTCTGTGCATGGCTGTCGTGGGTAGAACTCCTGCCTGTGCAATATTGCGACAGTAAAATCTTGCTCTATCCTACTGTTACTTCCCTTACAAGATTTCATTTTTTTTCTTTCATAACTATATGCACAACCCACCTCTCATTTAAGCTGTTTGGAATCTGTCACAGATTTGGACCTCTTTGCTTACATGTCACAGTTCATGTTCCTTTTTCTACTACTTTGACAAGGTATTTATAATGAACCAGAAGTATGCAGCCAGCAATTAGACTTTTGTGATGGAACCAAAGATTGAGTTTGCAGGTTGGTTGTATTGTGGCCCTGAAGAAGGCTTTCCTCACCTAAAATGATGTATTTTCACTAACTCTATCACTTGCTCTAATGACACGTTCAGTTACAAACCTTGACCTGCTTACACATTTACCTTGGCTATATGGCATTTTCATTTTTTAGCTGCTGTGAGTTTCTGTGTGTTTTCCCATGTGATGGCTTTCCAAGCTTTCTAGAATTGTATAAATATAGAAATCCAGATTATATTTTTTGATGGGGTGAACTGCTGAAGTGTGTTCCCAGTTACTTCGTTTGTACTGAGATACGAATGATACCTATGTTGCTGTCTGTTTAATGTTAGTAGACTTGTGGGATCCCTGTTCTGCACTGGCTATGCATCTTCAAAACAGAGTGTGCGTTAGGATTTTTGTGTACTTCACTTAAATTGCAGAAACATCTTTTGGCAGGTTATTACTGCAGCAGACCCTACGGATGCAGTTAGAAGGGGGCTGTCTCTTAGGCTAATGTTTTTGGCATGGCTCTGGCATTAGTACGCTGCAGCTGTGCAGAGCTAACACTGGCCCATTGTCTCGTCCACTGCAATTCCTGCCAGATGCAGAATGCTTCTAGAAAATGCTTATTCCCCAAAATTCACTTGCAAAATTTTTTTTTTTTGCCATGTGATGCAGTTAACGTAATGCTAACAATACATCATCCATGTGGTTGCAGCCGCTTCTGCAAACAGGGGCATAAGGGCAGAGTAAACTTTTGGGTGTGAAGATTTGTATATCTGGCTTAATACTACTTTTTCTTGTTCAGATAGTAAATAAAACATTTGAGATGACATCTCTGCGATAAAAAGTAGGTTACTGATCTGTCAGGGAGTGCGTGCATTCTGTTCATCTCTGACTTTTTATGACATATCCTCCTTGTCTTGACATAGCCACAGCAGGTGGTTTAGTAATGGCCCATCTGGTATAATGACCCGTTTTGTGGTGTGATCCTCCAGCCAATGGACCTGTTCTCTGAAAAACAAGTTATTTTCTGGGTTAGTTTTCAGCTAGTTCTTTGAGCCCATGAGGCTGCTTCCGCACAAGGCAGGTAGGTGAGGCCGCTGCTGTGACAGGCAGGCTGGCCGAAGCGTGAAGCTGCGACCTGGGTTAGAAGTGGAGGCAGGGGAAGAGGAAGGTAGTGCACTAACAGAACAATCTGCGGAAACGAGATTATGTAGGACTCTGGTCTCTGGTACCATCAGCAGGCAGGGTGAGCACAATTGGCAGGGATCTGTCCACCTGTAATTAAGGTCATGTAAGGTCATGATTTAATGGTTTTTAAGAAGCAAGCAACTTTTTAAACCTGATGACCTAATAAGGCAGTCTTCTGGCTTGAAAGGATGAAGCTGTAGGGTAGGAAAGTAAGGGGGGAATTTCCCCAGTGTACCCCAAACTCTATAAAACTAACAATGTAAGATGTACTGATTATTTATGTAGCAAAGTACAAAAATAACTAGCACTAGCTCCGCATTGCTTGTATTTTATCTCATTCAGAGCAGAACAAGAAGAAAAACATACCTTGCACTTGCAGTCTTGTCCTGTCCTCTGATCTGTTCTTGGGAGTAGTTTGGGGATGTGAATAAAGGAATGCTGTTAGCAGAATTTCTGCTGTGGGACACATGGAACAGTCAAATGGAATATATAATGAAGCATCATTGTGCTTGAGAAAGAAGCACACCGTGTTCGGGCTGTGTATTTGCAAAGCAGATATACAAAATACGCTCTCAGTCCTGCTGTAACGTTACCAACAGGCAGAGTTGCCCCGGCATGTAGAAATAAAGCCTGAGTAAGAAGTCCGTGCTGTTTTATTCTTTGCCGTTTCAGGTTCCACAAACCTAAACTGAAGTTGCTTATTTAAAGACCCATATCTATGATTTTAGAATTAATTTTAGAATTAAATTATCTCTAATTCTAGAATTAAGCAAGTATTTGGACTTAACTTTTGTTCCTCGCTTTATTACTGCATCTCTTCTGGAAATGACATTACCTTCTCTGAAGACATCCGAGTTCTGTTCTCAGTTCAGGAAGGACCTAATGTTTCTTCAAACCATGTCTTTTAAGGAAAGATTTGTTTTTCAACATCTTAAAGTCCCTTTTATGGCAAAATAAGAATTTTACAGAAACTTTCTAATTCATAAGGTTTTGTGGATAAATCTCTTGCTGTGTGGTGTCTGGATAGGTGCCCAAGGCAATGAACGTAGTCAGTGTCTCTGGGAAGAGCTCTTCCCTGTGTCAGCCTTTTCCTTTATTCATGGGAAACTTCTTTTTCATGTTGTCTTTACTGTTTTGAAGGAATATCCCACTTCCACTTGGAGTCAGCTGTATTCTGTATGGTAAGGAGGCTCTGTGATGTTTGTATCTGCTTGTTTGGGAGAAAGACCACCTCTGTTTGGAGGTCAGTTTCTTTGTGGATGAAGTCGATGCCTGCCTTGGCTTGGGGTTCAGCTGCGTCTGGCTTGAAGGACAGATGTTCCCCTCTCTGGGGTTCAGTTTTCCCTGGAGGAGGGAGGCACATCCTGGGTGGTCCCCCCTCTCCTTGCCTTGGGGAACGGCAGCCGTGCAGTTGGCAGTGCCATCTCGCCTGTCTGTGGGGCAGGGGGGTGCTGCTGCACGGCAGGTGGCTAAACCAAAATCTGAAGTGATGTAACTGACATGGCAAGGTGGTGTAAGGCTGGTGTGATTGTAACGGCTTCGCATAAAAAAGACCAGTTACAGCTAGTGCGGTAAACTTGGTGCCTCTCAGCTGAGCTGTGACTGTTAATTTGTTAGAGCAGGAGGGTTTTTACTACTCAAAACATAATTCCAGTGTTTCCCAGATAGTTGTATGGGGTCCCCTAAATACCAGTTTTAATACAGATTTAAGTAATTTTTGAATGATTTATTATGATTTGTTACAAAATTAAATTTCTTTCAGTTTCACTATAAACAATGTCTGAGAATAACTTTACAGTTTTAGTGTACTTTAACTGTAAATAAGTATAGAATAATCTGGAATCTGAGAAAATTCTACACAACTGATACTTTATCAGTACTTTAACTGATACAGTCTTGAGATTTACCAGTGTTGGCAGATGTTGGTAAAACCCTGTCAGGAACCGTAGCCCTAGTCTGCTTGCTTTCTCCTGCAGTCTTGGTGTTTGCTTGGCAAGAGGAAGATAAGCTCTATGTTAATTATAATTGCCCGGTTTTAATGTATAGCAGTAGCGGTATTGCTTAATGTAAAATATCTCGGCTGTCTTCAGTAGCCAAAGTAGGGAAACATGCTCTGGTGGGTTGACCTTGGCTGAACACAGTGTGCCCACCGGAGCTGCTCTTGCTGCTCCCCTCAGCTGGGCAGGGGGGAGAAAATCCAGCACAGGGCTCGTGGGTCAGGCTAAGGGCAGGGCGATCACTGCGATTACTGTCACAGGCACAGCAGACTTGCCTTGGGGAAGTTAGTTTATTACTAAATCTTAAAAACATCTTCCCTGTTTCCTGGCCTTAATTCCCAGTTTCTCTCCCTGTTCCCCGCCAGCAGCGCCGGGGCCAGGGCATGGCGGTTATGGTCAGTCCATCACACGCTGCCTCGGCTGCTCCTTTCTGCTGCCGCTCTGTCCTGCCCCAGCGTGGGTCCCCCCCCGGGGGTGCCCCTTGGGCACAGCCTGCCCCAGCGTGGGTCCCCAGCCCGGGCTGCTCTCCCCACGGGCCACAGGCCCTGCCAGGAGCGGCACTGGTGCGGCTCCCGCCCGTGGGTCACAGCCCGGCCTGCGGGGGGGTGTGCGCCCCCCCGGGCTGGGGCACGGCCTGCCTGGCCGGGGGCTTCATCAGGCCGGGGGGGGCATCTCTGCTCCCTGCCTGGAGCCCCCCCGCCGCCGCCTGCGCTGCCTCAGGGCTGCTGCCGCCACGTCCCCTCACCCCCCGCCGGCGCAGGTAGATTTTTTTTTTTTTCCCCCTCTCGACGCGCTGCCAACGCTGGCGGCCGGGCTGGGCCACGGCCAGCGCTGGGCCCGGTGGCACCGGCTGGCACGGGCTCCGCCGGGCACGGGGCAGCGTCGGGCCCCTCCGCGCCCGGCACCAGCCGCTGGCCGGGCAAACCCCACGCGGGTGCTTCGGCTGCGGGAGCCGCGGCTGGCGGAGCGCCCGTCCCTGCGCCCCGGGCCGCTGGCGGAGGTTGTTCTGCCCCGTGGTTTCCCGCTTCGGGGCGAGTTTCTCCTCGAGCTGCGGCCGCCGTTCGGTGCGGGGGCGCGGGGCGGTGACTCGGCGCTGCCGGTGAGCGCCTGCCCCGCCCCGGGGAACCGGCCCGGCGCCCGGCGGGGCCCCCTCCGCGCCCCGGGCCCGCGCCGCCGCCCGCCCCAGTGGCCGTTGACTTTCAAACGGCGCGGCCGTTGGGCGCCCGCGCATGCGCGGCTGGGCCGCGGGCCGGCGGTTGGAAGGCGGCGGTCGCTGTCGGGAGCGCGGGCGGCTCCGCGGGCGCAGCGCACCGGTAAGTACCTCGCGGGGCCGCCCGGGGCTGCGGCTGCGCCCCCGCGGAGCGCCCCGGGCCGGGCGGGACCCGCGGGGAGCGGCCTCCTGAGGTGGAACCGCCCGGCCGGCGGTGCGGCTGCCGCGCCTCCCTCCTCCCGGCTGGGCCGCCCTGGGGTCCCGGGTGCCCCGGCCGCCCCGCGGGGGCCGCCGCCATCTCGGCCTTGGGCACAGCGCCCCGGTGTTGCACCCCGCTCCTGCGGACCCTTGGCAGGCCCCGGCGAGCCGGGCGCTTGGTGGGCGCCGGCGGGGGGACTGCAGGGACTCGGCTGGCAGAGGTGCGACCTCCCTGCTAGCCCCGCTGCCGGGCGGTGATGCTCCAGGGCAGGGGCTGTGACAGGGCTGCGGAGGTCGGGGACGGGGAGCACCCAAGGGACGGTGCGTCTGGGGCCTGGGGACGTGGGTGGCTGCAAGCGGCCGGGGGCGAGGGGCCGGTGGAGGCACCTGCAGAAGGGAGCTGCGGGGTCGGCTGGATGGGGAAACCAGACGGGCTTCTCCGCCGCGCGCGGCTCCTTTCAGGGCATAAACCTCCCCCCCAAACCGGTGTTAAAACCCGGGGCCGCTGTGTCACGGCCGTGCTCGGAACTGGGGCCGGGGCAGAACGTGTCTGGCTGAGGACGGCGGTGACTTGGCCGTGGGGTATCCGTGGCGTGGAGCAGAAGCAGCGCAGCTGAAGTGGGCTGCAGCGGAGAGGTTTAAGGTTCGTTAGCTGTTGTTCGTGATTTCTGCTCCCTGGCCTGTTATGACCAGCAAACCTGGCAGGCTCCATTCCTTTCGATGCACCAGCAAATACCAGAGCTGCACCTCGGCCTTCTGATTTGCCTTTAAACAGTTCTGTCATCCTTTGCCACTAAGGTGAACACTGCCCACGATGTCATTTAATCTCTTATTTTTGCACAACGCAAACTTGAGCTTCTACGATAGCGGTACAGGAGGGCTTCATGGACCGCTGTGGGATGGGGAGACGGCATTTCTGACGTGGTCGTAGCTCAGTACAGTAGCGAAAGTCAAGCTGAGCGTTACAGTGTCCTTCAGAAGAGAGCAGATGTTGTTTTTCCTGACAGTGGCGTGGAGGAGGAGCAGGAGCCTGGCAGTACCGACTCCTAGGGAGGGTTTGCCTTAAGTGCGCCTTCTAACTCTCGGCATCGGCTGTTGCAACTGTTAGCAAATGCCAAATCCATCTTTTAAAATTCTCCAGAGTGGAATGGGGGGGTATTGGCTTTGTTACAGCTGGCTTGTTCTATAAAGCAGTTGGGTATTTATCTACCTAAATGCTGATATACGCTGTATTGCAGATATAATTGTTTCTAAACAATGTCTCGCATGATGAGCTGCACAAGCGGTGTCTTGCTCGCTAGGTGAGGAACGCGGAGTTATCAGGGATCCGCTACCTCACTCTGATCTGCCTGACTGCAAGCTTTGGCAGATAAACTGTAATACAGGTGGGCTGTATCGCATGTTTTCACCTTGTCTACAGCATTGCTAATTAGAAGAGGATAAAATCATAGCTAATTAGTAGGCCTTCTGTTGCTGGAAGATTTCTGAAACTCACCCAGTTACTGGTGCAATTATGCTTTTGAATTTTTAAAATACCTTCTAGTTTGTGATTTACTTATGCTGAGTGACTCTTAGAACAAATATGTATACACACGGGCACACACGTATTTGCTGCTGCAGTTGTTTGGAACATTTAAGGAAAAATATCTGCTGTATGCAGGAAAGCATTTGCCAGCTTCCTGCTACTTCCCCCACCCGGAAAACTTTTTTTCTCTTTGCTTAACTTGGTGACGTTGGGTCTTCTCTGTCTTTTTTGGTTGGAGTTCCCAGTTTCTCTGTTTCTGATAGCCATCTACGGATTTATTTCTGTTCCTGATTTATTTCTGTTTTGTTCGTGCTGCTGCTAGTGCAGGGTGAGGTTCAGGATTTCTACCTTTTGCTGCTTGCCTGGTACAACTCTGCAGTAGTTGTCTAGAACAAATAAAAAAACCCCACAGGGTGCCTATAGCAAACATCAATGTTAGCATTACAAATACTATTTTGAAATTGAGGAATAATAATAATAAAACGTAACAAGGGTCATATCTTGTGAGGTGCTGGGAGGTTGGGGGGCTGGAGCGGGGTGCCCCACGCACCCTTGGCCGTGCGGGGAGCCGGGAGCAGAAGCTCCTGCCCTGGCACTGCCCACCTGGCTTTCCAGAGCTGCATGCTAGCAGGCAACTGCTGTCACTCTTCAAATTTTGTAGTTGCCTGGGAAACAGAGCGCTATGTTTCTGTGGAAATGGGAATTTCAGTCCCTCTGGCTGGCGGTGAGGGTTATGAAACGGCCTCCGGGCTGGCTGGCTGCTGCTCGAACCTGCGCAGCTGGCGGCGAGGCACCCCGCTTTGCTGGCGGGGCACCGGTTAGTTTGAGGTGATGTGTGATAGAGCTAAGGGAAAATTGCTAAATTTGCTCCTTTGTTTTTATGGTAGCAAGCAACTACTTTGTAGTTAAAACAATGTTTTTGAAGGTTAAATTTATCTTGTTCTGTGTGTAGCTCAAATAAGCTAGGTGTGTTCTTTACAAAGAATATTTCCCTCCTATAACAGTTTTTTTGAAGAGAACTACAGCCCTAGATTTAGAAAAAGTTAGTGATTTTAAAGATAAGACTTTTAAACAAAAATTATATTCATTCCTTATAGATAAGAGAAAATAATAAATGAGAGTACCTACTAAGGATTCTTTCCTTTCTAACAATGAGCAAAACCTGATTATTTTTTTTTTTAAGTGGACGTGACATTCCTAAGATTCATAATAACTATATATATATATAAAAAACACTTTAAAATATATTTTCTCTGGGAATTAATTTTCAAAAATTAATTGATCTAGACAATGAAGTAGATTTGTTGTTCAGCTTCCCTTCATTATTGACACATTTCTTTAGTTTCGGTGTCTGGAGCATCACTTAAAAATGTGAAATTATTAACGTATAGACCTAAAGAACTTAGCATTGCCACAGTGGCCGATTGGAAAAGCTAGAAAGTAAATGTATGTGGTTTCCCAGTAAAGAGAGAAATACCTCATGCTGCTTAGTAAGAGCAGTGCAGCACAGAAGTAGATTTAGTGTTAAAGTGTCCTGAATGTCTTCTGCTAAATGTCTCTAGCAGTTGATATTAATTCTCTTTAACTAAGAGAATACACTAGCTAGTTAGAAATGCTAACATACTATCATTTTTCTTTTAAAGGGTAGTTTTTAAAAATGATGTTTCTCTAATAGATTTTCGTCCAACTGTTGTCAGGTTCTCTTTAAAAAGTGGAAATATGTGAGCCAACATTTTGTATTAATTAGCTGAAAAATGACCTGGAGCGTGTTGGATAGATTTCTTTCTTTTTTTTTTTTTTGTTTTCTTTTTTTTTCCCCAAAGCTTCTAAATGTGTTTTCAATATAAAGTTAACTTACTCAAAAATGTACAAATACTTCCCTGAATTGAACTGGATGTTTTAGGTGATGATGGATGTTAGATTTATTATTGTTATTAGTAGTATTAGTATTAATATTCAGTCTGGATTTACAGAGCAAAAGAGTCTGATCAGACATGCAGAGCTGAACACTTTCACTTTTGGGTGTACCAGACTCTCTCAATAAAGCAAGATAAGCCACGCTTATTTCTGTATGATCGGAGTAGTTTCTCTGTTCAGAGCTGATTTAACTCTCGAAGAACCGGGGTCTGAGTATTTAGCTTCTGACTTCCCTCACGTTACTCTGTGCCTGTTGCAGTAACAGTGCTGCTTAATTATTGTAAAATGTTTGTTAGTTAGTGTTGAATTTAATCCGTAGCAGTTGTCACGATTCCAAAAGCGATTTAAGGTTTTGTTTTCAAAGGAGAGTGTAATTAATAATTCAGTTCCTTTTAAGTAGATTCACTTAAACTTTGGTAATCTCGGTGTCAGTGAGAAATGTTGATAGATCAATGCAAAAAGATACTACTGCATTAAAAAGATTAAGAGGGCACATCTGAAAAAAGTAAAATACCCTCCCTAAATAAATCTCGTAGGTAGTTGCCTTCCTGACTGAATCAAACAAAGGGTCAGGAGCGCTTTGTGCAGCTGCGTTACCCCAGCTGCATGTCGCTGTTTTCACATTTAGAGTTAGAACCTGAACCGAGAGTCTTTGACATAAAAGCTTGGACAGTTTCTTTTTTGTAGCATAGCAAAGTCTACAGGGTCGAGTAAAACTGGTGAAGGGGACAGGAGAATGTGACACACAGATAAGGAAAGTTCGTACTAATTTCCACATTTTTAACAGAATGCAAAA